>NC_072796.1:120618357-120929410 GCF_028583425.1 Eublepharis macularius | reverse complement strand
ACACCCTGAATTTCAATCTTCATGAAACTTGGGGGGGGGGTGTTGTTAGAGGACAGTTAGGAGTAGGTTCCCAGCAAATTTGGAAAATTAGCTCCGAAAATACCCCCACACACACACCAGTCCCCTGGAAAGCCCCAAATCGTATTTCCCATTGGAAACAATGACCAAATTTTACTGAATCTGCTCTGTACTGCTGTAGAAGATTTGAGCATGTGCAAAGAGAAGGTGCATCATGGGATATCATCCTTCATCTCAGAAGAACAGGGAGGAAACCCATGCCAGTCCCTACACGGGATCTGACTGCCATGTGGTTGAAATGTTCGAGTGAACAGAGAAGTAACAGGGGAAACACGTGTAAGTGCAATCACATGTTATCCACGTGTAATTCATCTCATGTAGTTTATCTCTGAGTCCCTGAAACTTGGTCCCAAACAGAGCACATAAGGGATAAGTACCCGCCACCCACTTCCCCTGTTCTCTGACTTGCTGTGAGGGGGACTTGGCAACCCTGGTAGGATACAACCAGTTTTTCTGCATGTAAAAAAGGAAGGAGGAGGAAAAGGTCTCCCCTGAACCAAACAAAGTCTATTTGAGGGTCATGGAACCAATATGGACAAAAAAATGCAGGACAGAAGCTGAAGTAATGAAATAATTGAGTCAGATTAAGTGAAAAAGAGGCTGGACCCAACCTATTGGATAGAGCTCCCTTTAAAGTAGGCATTCTTTTGTTGTTTTTTGCTGAATGGAGCAAATGAGTTTTCTTAATTATTTTCTATAAAGACTAACATTTCTATACTTGAAATGTATTGTGTTGGTAGCATAGTTTTTGGAATTGTTTCTAGACAGCAAAGCTAAAGTGCATCAGCTAAGGAAGCAATTTTTTGAAAAAGCTCCTCTGGTTTCCCCAAGCGCAGTGGGATTTTTTTTAATATAAAGCATGGGTTGAAAAAGATTTGACTCAACTTTGTGGTAATTGAGGTCCACTTTTTTCAATTTGTTTGAAGGCCTTGTTGAAATGGTTTTAACAATTCAGCATCTAAAAGGCTTTTTTGTCTCACTAATGACTTCAAAGAAGTCTTTTACCCATTTATTCGTTAGCTTCAGAACAACCTGATTAAAGATTGGGCACTGAGCTAAGACTTTATCTATTACTTTAGGTAGGTACTGCATCTTCCTAAATCACCTATAGTTTTGAATGATGACTATGCATACTGCTGATGGGGGAGAAAAAAAACCCTCTATGATTTGGCGGCTATTCCTTATGATGAATTTTTATAATTTTCACACTCCATCTAAAAGATAAATTAATCACTTAAATAGCACCCTTCATGGGAACATCTTAGAGTGCTTTTCGAAAGTTAAAACCACATAAACTTAAAAGGGGGGAAAAAGCGATAAGAAAAGCAAGTGCTTAGAAAAGTTAAAGGGAGAATTTTTGAATTAGAGCACATTTTGGATGCCAAGAAACATAGACTAATATGAAATAATCTAATAAATGAAGATCACTGGATCACTGGATAGATGGAAGTCTCTGGGACTACGTGAAACGTTGTTGAACAACTTTTCATGGTGACCACCAATGCTTGATGAGCTTTTGGGGAGATGTTCTCATAGCAGTGATGAGAAAGCATTCCCTTTACTAGGTTCAGAATTGGACTGTCACTGGGAAGTTTTCAGAGTAATTTTTCAGATCATTTCCTGATCATTCTGTCCTAGCTCATAATTTGGTACATGTATGTTGGTGTGGAATGGTATGGCATAGCCTGCTCTCACCAGATCTCAGAAGCTAAATAGAGATGTGCATGAACAGCAATATGAACTTTAAAAAGCCATGAATAGCCCAATCAGCTGTTCGCGAACAAGCTGTTCGTGAGGCCCCATTCTAAACGAACAGGTGGTTGTAGCAAGACTCATTCATTGCTGTTAGTTGCTGTTCATCAAGCCAGACAATCTGGCACCTGCAATCAATTCCCTTGGCAACTGGAGGCAGGGACTGCCTGAACTCTGTCTGAACTCCTGCTGTTGCCCTGGAAACCCCAATCTAAACCCAATTTAGCTTGATAGTCAGGTGTTCCTTTGAAGTGTGGAGCTCCAAATTTGTTACAAGGAAGCAAAGAGCAGTGGGGAGGGGGGCTCCCAGCTCTGGTTTTGCAGACAGTGAGGGGGAGAGAGTTGCTGTTGGCATTTTGAGAGAGAGACAGGGAGAGTGCTTTGGAGCTTGAATTTTCTTTGTGTGTGGTGGGACAGGAATTTACCTCTTCAAGTTCCAGGCTTCTGCCAGGCTCTGGGCCAAGCTATTATTTATTACTGGTACTTTTCCTGCTTTTTTCTGTTTGTGCCCATGTCTAAAACTAAGCAGGGTTGGTACTTGGATGGGGGACCACAAAAGAAGTCTCTTCAGAGGAAAGGTATGGTAGAGCACCTAGACTTCTCACTTGTCTGGAAAAAGGCACACGGAGGTCACTATAAGTCAGATGCAACTTGATAGCACATTTATTTATTTGTTTACTTAATAGTCTGCCTTTCTCACTGAGACCCAAGGCATATTACACTGTGCAAGTCAATTAGAACATATGCTAGGACAATCAGTGAGCAAATATTGAGCAGTCGGGTTAGAACAGATAGAAGAAAATACTACTTTACACAAAGGGTGATAAACACATGGAATTCGTTGCCACAGGAGGTGGTGGCAGCTACAAGCATTGCCAGCTTCAAGAGGGGACTGGACAAATATATGGAGCAGAGGTCCATCAGTGGCTATTAGCCACAGGAGATAGATGGTATTCTCTTTGTGGGGAGGTGGTGCTCTGTTGTCTTGGTGCTGGAAGGAAGGCAGTGGGAGGGCTTCTGGTGTCCTGGCCTCACTGACAGTCCTTTAGATGGCACTGGATTTCTAGCCACTGTGTGTGACAGAATGTTGGACTGGATGGGCCACTGGCCTGATCCAACATGGCTTTGCTTATGTTCTTAATACAATATGATCAGTAGCTAGAACATTCAATGAACAAATACAATGTGGTATAGGTTGCAGACATTTGAAACACGCCTAAATCAGAAACACAGAGAAGAAACATTGCTGAAAAGAAAGAATAAGAAATTAAACATGACATATTTAATAACATGGAAACTGCTTAGTACAAGCATATTTACATCAACAGACAGTACCTAGTAGAATAGGCTACAGACCCAGTTCCTATCCAAGGCATCTCTCTGAGCCAATTCTTATATCACAACTCTATTACCTGAGTAAAAAGCCCTCCTAAATAATTCAGCTTTGCATAGTTTGTGGAAAGCTGGGAGTGTGGGAACTTTTTTGACCTGCTCTGGCAGGCCATTCCACAAGGTAGGGGCTACTACAAAGAAAGTGTGCGTGCAGGCAGCTGTTGATTTTGCCCAGCTGTAGGGTGATATCTGCAAAAGGCTCTGTTCAGATAAATAAAGCTGCCACAGCAGAGCATAGGGGGAGATGCAGTCCTGCAGATATTAAGGGCTTTTTATGGGATAGTCAAAACCTTGAACTGAGCCCAGTAACTGATGGGTAGCCAGTGGAGTGATTGCAGAATGGGAGTAATATGCACGGAACAGAATTATTCTGGTACCCCTGGAACTGAAACTGAAACAGAAATTTTCTCAAAGCACCCTGCTAGTGTTTACCACATGCGTTCATTTAATATGCTAATCCAGACAAGACTCTCTTGGCAACATGGCACTCTGTCTGTAAAGCTGAGCTCATATACGAATTCATCCACTCTTGCGGACCTGATTGGACAGAAAGATGGCATATAAATTTTGTAAATAATGAATAAAAGATAGCAAACTGGCAATTACAAATGTTGGTGACATCACTGTAAGCACAATGTGGTTTAATTTGATCTATAGTGTAACTTTGGAATCTATTTTCACTTCTGAGATTCAGCCTAACGTATTCAAGCATTAATAAACACTTAAAACAAGATGTCTCTGATTAGAATTCCTTTGTTCCCTTCCACAATGTTGTAGAACAACTATTTCTCCAGTATATGCCATTGATTTCAAATTTGTTCTGGGGAACCAGTGATTTCTGAGAACTTATTAAGACTTAGCCTATTAAGAACATAGCCTGACTCTTAACTTATTAAGAACATAGCCTAACTCAAACAGGACACAGCATCCTATTCCAGGACACTAAAATACTGGACAACACTTCCAACTACTTCGTCAGATTGCACAGGGAAGCCATTGAAATTCATAAGCGTAAGCACAATTTCAACAGGAAAGAAGAGACTTTAAGAATGAATAGAGCATAGTTTCCAGTCCTGAAAAACACCAGGCTAACAAAATACTCTACATCCTACAATAGCCCTGCAGAGAAGATTAGCATATCAAGGACCAATCCATATGCAAAAGAACCTCCTCAGGATACAGCCAAGCCTCCCTCCATTAGCATTCCACACCCTGGGAAACTCTCACAGGATGACTCAGCCCAAACCCACCTTCCTGAGTAGATATAAATTACCTGCGAACATCTTCTCCACGCTTTGACACTGAGAGATCTCTGTCTCACCTCTGAAGATGCTACACCTCTGAAGATGCCAGTCACAGCTGCTGGTGAAATGTCAGGAACTACAATGCCAAGACCACGGCTATACAGCCCGGAAAATCCATAACAACCATCATTATTAAGACTTGGTTCATTTATGTGAACCTTGCTAATAATGGACAAGATTCCTTGAAAGATACCTTGTCCACACCCACCAATGTTAAGCTTCAGTGCACAGCAGCACTAGGAGAATGCTAGATGGGTCTATGGCATGCTTTCAGTTCTCACAGAGTAATAATGACTAGAGATGGGCACAATCCGCATTATGAACGAAAAAACCCACGATAATGGCGATCACGTGATTGTGACCCGGTGGATCGTGATCGTCCACGGCCAACGATCCAGCGGTCGGGAGAGGCCTGGATCGGGGCGATCGGGCTTGGTTTGGGGATTCAGACACTCAAGCGCCAGCAATCTATTCCCCTGGCAATGGAGCCAGGGGAATGCCTGAGCGGTTTGCCCTCCTTCTGTTGCTCTGGAAACCCGAATGGAAGCCCAGCTTTCCTTGATCAGCAGGGCTTCCTTCCAACCACGGAGCAGCAAAGCAGTCACCAGCTGGGAGAAGACGCCCAGGGAAGGGAGGGGGAAGGGGGTGTTCTGTAGCCATGGACACTCCAATCGCATCCCTGCAAACCCTGATAGGCAGCTCTGATGGCCAAACACAGACCTTTTGTGTTGCTGAATGGGACCCATGCCATAGGCTCCCAGGCTGGGTTTCACTTTCTGTGAGCAGTGGAGTGGGACAGAGCTCTTGCTTGCTACTTGCTAGCCTTTGGAGAGAGAGAGACTGAGAGAGTCAGCCGCTGCCACAACCCACTTTCCCACATAGCTGGGAATACCAGCGTGCCCCGCTTTGGCATCCACGATCCACAGTTCAGAAACAGGGGTGATCGGTGTGGATCGTTAATTCGGGATCGTCGCTGGCGCCGATCCACGATCAGCTGGATTGTTAATTTTTTTGGATCGTGCCCTTCTCTAATAATGACACCCAATGGACCTGGTTGGTTGTATTTGTGGACTGGCTACGGGCTGTGAAATGTGTTATAGAATTCACATGCATGAGTATTCTGTGGGTGATATTAGACAAATCAATGCCTTGAAGGTAAAAAGGAGTGAGGATGTGTGTATGTGTTTGTGATTGTGTGTGCCTGTGCAGATAGTCAAGGCTGATCCCAGGAGGAGAACCACACTTCGCACAGTGCCCACTCTTCCAAACCTGGAAACAGACCTGAATAAAGTAGGATTTTTAATTGTTCACACAATCCTAAATGTGTCTCTAGCAAGATTCAAGGTATTCAGCCTATAGCCTTTTCTGTGACAAATTGTTCCAGACAGTTTTATTCTTTTAAGTCTTGTTAATTCAGAGGTGTACCTTCCTACAAAGGAAAATGATCTATACTTTTTGTACTCAATATTTTATCTTCGAACTGGGTTCTGGATGAATGGTTGTGTGCATGTTAGACTGTAGCTGGAAGGTAATATGCTCACCCCAAATGCTGATAATTTCAAGAGATGAATTAAAAATAGCTCCAGGCACCCTCAAAGCACCAGAAACTTCCATTAGCTATTACAGATTCTGTTTTAAATTAAATGTATCTAGTTTTGAAGGGGAAAATAACAAACAGCCTAAACCTCGTCCGTTACTGAGGTAGCCGATGGGTATGTAGGCTTGGGTGAAGAAGTGGCATTGAAGTGGCACTGAACAATGATTCAAAAAGCTTCTGGCGGAACAGGAGAATGAGCCACGCACCAGAAATGGCCACGATCACCAGAAGCCTCAAACATTGAGCTGTGTCATGCATGAATGCACATCGCATGCACTTAAAGAGAGGCAAGCAGCTAAATATGTGTCCGCTTTCTCTATTGAAAAGTTTAATTTGACATCAGACGATTTCAGAGTTTGAGAGTTGCCACCAAATTTTGCCTAAAACAAAAATTCAAGATGGATTTAGGAATATGACCAAATTTGTGACTGCAGCAGTTGAATTAGAACACTACAGGCTTATGATTTCTCAGTGCTTGAGGCAAAGTTGCATCTTTCCCCCCGCTAAAATAATGAAATTTGATAATAAAATTGACATTACAACTAATGCCTATTTAGCATAAAAAGGAGCCAATTTGGTGTGGTGGTGAAGAGCACGATATCCATACTTACCCATACTTTCTCCTGCTCTGATCTTTTCTTACAACATCAAATAGAGAAACAAGAAGACAAGGTGACTCTCTTACCTTTTGCTTGTGCCTTAACAAGAGAACCAAGATACTTTCAGAAACGTAAGCGAAAGCATTTTTGTTAGGTCCAATAGCATCTAGAATTACCATGAAGTTTCTGCCCACATTGAGAATTCTTCTTAGGCTTTTGCCTGAACTGGTCCTGTCGTATGAAATATACGATGGCCCATTCATCACCAGTCCTAATAAACAGTACATAGAGAGATTATACAAGACAGGGGTGGGCATGGCCAGATGGGAAGGGATATGGCAGAGCTGCAACAAACCAGAGCTGAATGCTAATCGTCTCCCCACTCTCTATCCTTAAAAAATGTAGTGATGGATATTTCTCATATCTCATTTTGTACTGGGGGTAGCAATCCTGAGGAAAGGTGGAGAACATTCAGAAAAAAGGTCCCCCCCCCCCATAATTAACAGCCTGGGCACTCCTCATTGCCTCCTCCTGCTCCTCCTCTGTCTGTACTCTCCTCCTCCCTGTTTCCTGGTGCAAAGAAAGCTGTGTTATTGTTCCTTGTGCAAGGAATATGGAGACAGTTTCTCAGGGATTCTTGACATTAGTGGAGATGATATTGAAAGAGAGAATCAAGGGAAAAGGAGAAGACAGGAGCCCTCTGAACATGGCCTCTTCCTCTGTTCAGTCAACATGAGCAGAGGAGCAGGAACAGGTATGCTGGCTCTACCTCTGTATGATTACTATCTTATCTTGAGCATGGAGCCCACATGTAGAGGAGGTGTACAGACACACACTCCCTCCCATGATCTGGGATCCTACTTTCTGAATGTTTGAGATCAAGAGGAGAGGGTATACACACATTTCCTCCACATGTAGGCATCATGCTCATGAGCTGGAAATCACATGGTGATGGGGACAAGAATAGCATATATGTTAAGGGTGAACTGGCAGGAGGCTCCCTGGCAGAAGGGGTCTCTCTGGTGATGTCCTTACTTCGCTGGCAATGTGGCAAAGTCACTTCTGGTGTGACCTGGAAGTGACATTACCGCTTAGCTAGACAGTCACCCCTATGTGGTATTGTCATTTCCAGGTTGCACTGGAGGTGACATCACTGTGACATTGTCTCCAGCAATTCCCTCACCATTTCCCTCCACTGGCCCACCAAGCAGTGCCAGTGGGAGGTTTCCTACTAATCCAAGAGATCCGGTAGTTCTAATGCTCTCGTCTGCTGTCCCTTTCTGTACATTAGCAATGCAGGGAAGGATTCTGTGTAGAACCGTAGAGAGAGAGAGAACAGCTGAAAGAGCAGCAGGCAGATAAAAAGAGGACGGAGCTCTTCTACAGTTAGGGTTGTGAGGCAGGTGGGGGGGACTTACTTGGTGAGGGGGTTTGCCCACAACATAATGATGTTATTGCATCACCAGGGGATGTCAGGATACTGCAGCATTTGGCAAAAGTCTGTGGCTTAACCATAGACTTTCCCCCAAATTCTAGGACACCCCCATAGTACCCTGGCAACTTGCTGATGTCACTTCCAGAGGCACAGGGAGTGATGTCAGCATGTCAGATCATGCACTGGTTCCCACTCAAGTTTCCCATCCATTTTTCCCTTTGGTCAGCTGTGCAGTGTCAGGAAGCACCAGGGGATGGCAGCCCTGTCTCCAGTTAGGATGAATTTGCTACACTTACCATTCCCCTAAAAATAAAACTCCTGAGCATAGGAGCACTGTTAGCTTCCTTCCAGGACAAAGAACATAAGAATTTTAGTTTCTCTTGCCTTCTCAATGGAGTCCATAGCTAACTAGAAAGGGGGCTACCCTGGAATTCACTGGCAAGTTTTGTGAATTATTTCTTATTAGATAAATTCAAGAGAAACAAAAGTTCACATATTATCTGGATGTTATATACAGGCCTAAATAGATATTCAGTTGCACCAAAGCAGGCTTGTGTGGCCTTCGATACATAAAGGAGACTTAGGGAATTGTCTGCTACAAGGGATTTCAAAGATATAGGGCAAATATTGATGTGGTACAAGCCATTAGCACACAGAGTGAGTTAATCCCCTGGTGTCTTCTCAAGCAGTCTATCAGTTTCAGGAAATCTTCAGGATTAGAAGCTCTATATTAAAGATGAAAGCAGACATTCTAAAAACACCAAAAATGAAATCCTAATTCTTCTTCTGACTTTTACAGCACTACAGTTGCTCTATTCGGTTATTCAAAAAATGGGTGCTCAATGTACACCTAGAGGGGGAATATCAAGATTTCACCTTCTGGTCCCATCCCAGCTGTGTCCACACATCAATCTAGCTCTTCTGCACATTTTGCACATGTGCAAATGATATGTGCATAACTTCCATACATAGAATCTGGTAAGTGGCAAACTGAAAGATCTTGATCACTTGGAGAGAAGTTGTACATGTACAACATGCACACAAGTGAAGTCTTTGCACATGGAGCTGGATCAATGGATGTGGCAGTTGTGTAGAAAGACTGGGCACAATCCCAGCACATTCCATGGGTTGCATATTCCCTGCTATGTTTGATTGCTACCTCCTCCCTGGATATGTGGGTCTATTTTCCAATCATGTATTTATAAGGTTCAAGCTCCCCCCCCCCCCGGAACACTGATGGGCACCATGTGGGAGTCTGAAATGGGAGGGGGAATCAGAAAAATTGTCCCTACTCTCCACTAGTGGAAGTATGTATCTATCCACACATGGAAAAATAACAACAGCTACCAGCACAGCAAGAAATGCTTATGTGCTTTATTTATAAAATGTTTGTTGAAAAAGATTGATCTATAAGATTCAGACAAAAACTTATAATACATTAAGGCATATGCCTTGCATGTACAAGATGCCAGCTTCAAACTTTGGCATTTCTAATATAAGG
The DNA here is from genome assembly GCF_028583425.1 of Eublepharis macularius. NCBI lineage: Eukaryota > Metazoa > Chordata > Lepidosauria > Squamata > Eublepharidae > Eublepharis > Eublepharis macularius. The sequence continues at coordinate 120,919,752 of NC_072796.1, read as the reverse complement.
ATCTCAGATAACAGACGCTGGAGATCCCCTGGAATTCAAAGTAAATGATTTTGCGCTGGAAGGACCAGTGGGTGAATTTGCTAAAAGGCACTTTCATATATTCATATACCCAGGATTAGATTTAGGTGCAGACTCGGGGCACCTGTCACAAGCTATCCACCCAAAAGCTAAAATTAAGAATACAAACAACTCCTCTTCACTGGTAAAGCTGGCAACACTCACGGGTGTGGTCAGCATAATGCTAACCATTTTTTTCCCCATCCATGAGAGAATGTATGATATTACTACCAAGTGAACAAGCGTTCTGCATGGGAGGGATTGGCATAAAATCAACACAATAAAAATAATCAAACATCAGGAAATATCAAGCCCACACTTCTTCTTAGTAAAGCATAACTTCTTATATGATGAATTACACAGGTCAATTATGCATCACAATTGTAAAAGGGGAGTCCAGTAGCACTTATAAGACTAACAAAATTTATGTTAGGGTATGAGCTTTTGTGAGTCACAGCTCACTTCTTCAGATACAGATACAGATACAGATACAGATACAGATACAGATACAGATACAGATACAGATACAGATACAGATAATATGGCTACCCACTGGATTCTTTCTTAACTGCAACTTAGCACCTTCTGCTTTTGACACAAGAGCTACTTTACAGCTGGTATCTTTTTTTCCTCAGCTGCAGTCTCTGAACCCTTTTAAAACTCCTTAACAAAGTTCTGGCTAGAGATGGGCATGCCAAAAACACAAACAGAGAGAGGCACGGAGCAACCAGCCAAACAAAGTATATAACCGTGCCCAACTAACTATGCAGACATGTGCTATATTGACTATTATTATCAATGAAAAGACTGTAATGACCATTCAATCAAGCATATTATTACTCCAAGCTATATCATAAATATAAAGGATGTAAATTTATTAGTACAACCACTCGGATATGTCATTCATAATAAGTCATATTTTGTCCATAACATATGTTTGTACAGAGAATGTTGTCTTGTTACAATGTCAATGAATATTTCCAATACTATTAGCGTAACTGCTACACTAATAGTATTGGAAATATTCATTGACATTGTAACAAGACAACATTCTCTGTACAAACATATGTTATGGACAAAATATGACTTATTATGAATGACATATCCGAGTGGTTGTACTAATAAATTTACATCCTTTATATTTATGATATAGCTTGGAGTAATAATATGCTTGATTGAATGGTCATTACAGTCTTTTCATTGATAATAATAGTCAATACAGCACATGTCTGCATAGTTAGTTGGGCACGGTTATATACTTTGTTTAGAGATGGGCATGAACAGCAATACGAACAAAAAAAGCCACGAACAGCCCAATCTGCTGTTTGTGAACAAGCTGTTCATGAGGCCCCATTCTAAACAAACAGGTGGTTGTTGCAAGCCTCATTTGTTGCTGTTCATTGCTGTTGGTCAAGCCAGACAGTCAGGCACCTGCAATCAATTCCCTTGGCAACCGGAGGCAGGGACTGCCTGAACTCTGTCTGAACTCCTGCTGCTGTCCTGGAAACCCCAATCTAAGCCCAATTTAGCTTGAGAGGCAGGTCTTCCTTTCAAGTGTGGTGCTCCAAATTTGTTACAAGGGAGGCTGTGATTTTGCAGACAGTGGAGAGACAGTTGCTGTTGGCATTTTGATAAAGAGAGTGCATTGGAGCTTGAATTTTCTTTGTGTGTGGTGGGATATGGATGTATCCCTTCAAGTTCCAGGGCTGCTGCCAGGCTCTGGGCCAAGCTATTATTTATTATTGGTACTTTTCCTGCTGCCTGCTCAGGTAAGGGCCGATTCCGCACAGCTTACGTGAAGCCAGAACGTTGCGGGACATTGCGGAACATGCCGGCAAAAACGTGAAAGATCGTGTTTTCTCGCGCAAGTTTTGCACGATGTTTTGCAAAACTCGCACGAGAAAACGTGATCTTCCACGTTTTTGCCAGCATGTTCCGCAATGTCCCAGCTTCAGGTAAGCCATGCGGAATCGGCCAAGGTTTCTGGGAGTGGTGCAGTAGGGATCTACCCCTTCAAGTTCCAGGGCTGCTGCCAGGCTCTGGGGCCAAGCTATTATTTATTATTGGTACCTTTCCTGGTGCCTGCACAGGTCAGGTTTCTGGGAGTGGTGCAGTAGGGATCTTGACTTGGATGATGGCTGGAGGAGAGCCTGCTGGCCCCCACGAACAGCCAACCACGAACATGTTCGTGAACAGGGCCATGTTCATGGTTGTTTTGTGAGTCCCTATTCATGGATGGCAACAGACAATGAACATTATGTTTGTTTGTTTTTCTGTTTGTGCCCATTTCTAGTTCTGACTATGGTTTAGGATGGGGGTTCTCATATCCTAAATTCAGAAGTCTACCTGCTATATCCCTCTGGCTTATTTGTAGGAAAACATTTGCATCGTCCTTTCATTCTTTATTTCAAATAAAGAGCAACTTGAGGGATAATCCCTTATCTTAATGTGAGAAGCAACATGTGAACAACAACAACATTTGATTTATACACTGCTCTTCAGGGCAACAACATCCACTCAGGGTGGCCTACAAAGTATGTCATTATTATCCCCACAACAATCACCCTGAGAGGTGATTGGGTTTGAGAGAGCTCAAAGAAGCTGTGACTGGCTTCAAGTGGAGGAGTGGGGAATCGAACCCGGTTCTCCAGATTAGAGTCCCAGCATTCTTAACTAGAGGTGGGCACGATCCAAAAAAAAAAAATAACGATCCAGCTGATTGTGGATCAGTGCCAGCGACGATCCCGAATTAACGATCCATACCGATCATCTCCCATTCCCAATCTGTGGATCGTGGATCGTGGATCGTGGATACCAAAGTGGGGCGTGCTGCTATTCCCAGCTATGTGGGAAGGTGGGTGGTGGCGGCGGCTGCCGGGCCCGGTGGGCACGGGGAGACGGCGACGAGCCACCTCCCTTCAGGGGGCAGGGGGTCTGGCCGCTCACCAGCAGCACCCCCCATGTGCCCGCCCACCAGGATGAGGAGGAGCACGCTGGTATTCCAGGTGAGAAAAGAACGGTGGGTGATGCCGGCGGCATCTGTGTTTATGTTTGGCCATCTGTGTTTGGACATCAGAGCTGCCTATCAGGGTTTGCAGGAATGAGATTGGAGCACCCATGGCTACAGAACACCCCCTTCCCCCTCCCTCCACTGGGTCTCTTCTCCCAACTGGTGACTGCTTTGCTGCTCTGTGGTTGGAAGGAAGCCCTGCTGATCAAGGAAAGCTGGGCTTCCATTCAGGTTTCCAGGGCGACAGAAAGAGGGCAAACACAGTTCAGGCATTCCCCTGGCTCCGTTGCCAGGGGAATAGATTGCTGGCGCCTGAGTGTCTGGATCCCCGATCCGAGCCTGATCACCCTGATCCAGGCCCCTCCCGATCACTGGATCGTTGGCCGTGGACAATCACGATCCGCCGGTTCACAATCGCGCGATCGCCATTATCGTGGGGTTTTTTCGATCGTAATGCGGATCGTGCCCATCTCTACTCTTAACCACTACACCAAACTGGCTGTTATCTTAACACGAGAATCCCTCATCTTAACATGAGAAGCATGATTACTGCTTTCAGTTATGTGGTGTCTTTATTAAGAGGGAAGGAAGTATAATCTGAAAAACATCCAAATTGGTTAAAAGTTGTTAGAAGGTTTCACTGGGCTTCAGACCAGGCCCAAAACACAAGGCAGGAAATTGAAAGAATGGAAAGGTGAGGCGAAGACAAAAGTGGTGCCCTAGAGGAGAGGGAACAGGAGTGAAAAACTGCTAACAGAAAGCTATCCTCTATGAGGGAAATCAAATTGGCATGCATGCCCGTCCAGCTGAGAAACCAAAATCTTACCTCAATGACATCTTTGTGTAACTGTGCTTTCTCTGAAAGTCTTTTCACCGAAGACATAAAAGACTGTATTTTGAATGAGGTTAAAGAGAAAAAAAACGGCAGGGATATAAAAGCTGATGTTTTGGAGGAAGCAAAAGCATCATTGACAAAGTTGTCATCCAGCAGAATAGCAGCTGATGAGGGAGAGATTGGCAACAGAGCTAAGGATAATGCTTTTTTTTTTTTTTTTTACAGGAAAGGGTAACTCTTCAGTGGTTCACCATTAGCTCTGTTAAACTAGCCCTGTCCAGACCTTTAGAACTGGGGAAGATGAATGAGTGTGTGAGTGGAGGGAGGCAGGACAGCATCTGCTGCTGCTGCTTAACCTTCCCAGTTTAGTATGTCTGAACATTGCTCTACACGCATACAGCTACACACTCAATGGCTCTACATAGAACTGCTCTATCTTTTTTTCTGACTACACAGAGGAGGCTGTGTTTGAATACAGGTCAGCTCTGATCAGATTTTTCATACAGTGAAAGTAGGGACGTTAAGGGGAGAAGGCATGATCCCAAGCTCCTCCCAAGCTCCTCCCATGTGCATTCCATCACCTTATGTTTAAGGGCCTAAATTGTTCTATTAATTTTGTCAAAAGAGCTACCTTTTGTGCCACAAATTAATTGGATATTACTGTGCTTTTAGTCTGGGCTTGCTATAAGTTTACAGTTTTGTCAACCAGGTCTTAATCACATTTACTTTACTGTACTCTTTCAGGACAGATACAACACACTGTTGCAGGATTATATTGTCTGCAGCTCTGATCGGCAACTTATTTTTAGTAAAGAGCAAACTCCTGTCAGATTAGTTTGGGATTAAGTCTTAATTAAGAGCACCCATGGAATTTTACGTTCGCTGGTAACATTGAAAGAGATTCTGCATGTATGCAGAATGTATTTGAAATCTATCTTCAGTCAAACAAGTTAATCCATGGCCACAGACTTACCTGCGGGCTCAGTTTGTGGCCTGCAAAAGGTGGAGGGGCACAGGGATGGCAGCCACCATTGTGCTAGTCATGGCAGCTCACCTCTGGGCAGGGCAGGCAGTGGCAGCTTCATTCTGGCCATGGATGGAAGGAATAAGCCATGGAGCCAGCCAGGCCACCAACGCTTGGCTCCTGAACCAACTTCCCACCTGTCCCTCCCTTGTTCCAGGGTATACTGGGTCTAGGGTTGAGAATCTCTGCTTTATTCTGGTGGATACTCTATCCCTGTACCAACTCCGGGAAGGGCAGTTTTGGCATTGGGCAAAACTGTTTCCTTTTTGGGGGAAACAGGCCATGAGCAGGTTGGTCGATGTTTGGATCCATGCCCTATGGATGCCAAATCTTCCTAAGCTGTGACCAATAAAGTTGTGGCCCCTTTTTATATCCCAAATAGTTGTCTGTGTCTTCTGTTGCCTTGCCTTTGCCCCTCCTCTCCCTTGATGCTGGGCCCGCAATGACAAATTTAGGGGGGCATCCGAACTAGTTTTTAACAAAGACCATATATGCAGTTGAGGAAAGGTTGAAGGGAAAGCAATTTTAGCCCTGTCCCATCCAGGACACAGGAAAAGAACTCTTCTTCTTACATACTTGTGATTTCATCATTTCAACAGTCATTATAATTTTCTTTCTAATAGCTTTCTGTCTGACCACAACATAGTCCCAGGGAATGCTCTTTTATAAGATGCAGATATTTCTGGCATCATTCTGGAGTATTTATTTATATATTTAGAATATTTATCTGCTGTCTCACCAGAGATCTGCTCATATTATCAAGCAACTTTGGGGCCAAATTCCTTGTGTCATTGAAGGTCCGTGATTGGATCTCCCAATATGTTTTATTGTTGTTGCTGTGGTTGAAAAATTCTCTGTGGATTCGGGATATTCGGGCTATTCGTGAGGTTTTTTTAGTTTGTATTGCTGTTCATGCCCACCTCTAATTGGGGACACTGCAATGGGAACAGTAGGAGAGTTGAGTCTTGCACCTGTGCTTTTCCCTGGCTTGAAAGTGACCCAATAGATGTTTCCAGCTCTCGTAGAGATACCATCATCATTTGTCAGGCATCATCAGTAGATAACGTTAGTCAAACAGATTATGTCATCATTAGTCCAAAGTTGTGAATTTATTCTGTTGCGAAATAGCTCAGATATGTGGAGTTGGAACCTATGGAAATCAGAAGCCTCACAAGAAACTTGCACTAACACATGAGCAGTGCACCCTGAGCCATTTTTTATATTTGGCCAAGTCATAGTGCAAGGAATTCTCTGACGTGTTTTTGCCGAAACATTCAGAAAATTACTTTTTTTTTTTGAAAATGCATGTGTTTATCACATTTTGAACCTGACAGCTGTTTGGAATGATTGAAATGATTGTTAATTGAACATCTGTTGATGACCCCAGCTAGGTGTAGGATGCATCTTACTTGAATGGAAAACCAGTAAGTCCATTTCCATTTGTGCATCACTGGATTCAACCCAAGTCTACTAGCTGCAAGCAGAATAAAGACCTCTTGATTCTATGGCTATTGTTTGCTGGATAGCTCCCCCCTCCAAATCAGTGAAGCCTATTGTTAGGGGGTGGTGGTGGTGGTAATATTTCAGAACTAAGAAAAGAAGTATATGGAAAATTTAAAGCTGTTATACAGAAGTTTACATTTAAAGTGGTAATCCATCATAACTTGAAATGTTTTTTTTCAGACATCTAAGCGCTACAAATGTATGGCTTATTGATCCTAAAATTGATAAATGCTTTAATATGTTACAACTGAAAGCTCATGTATCTTGCAAATGACGTTCGGACGGGCCATCAGCCTCAACTTTCATGACTCCATTAACACTCTGGATTTGTCTTTACATCCGGCAATTTCTATGATAAAGCATCCTAAAACCCTGTTCTGGACCTGTTTGGGGAATAAATAATAACCAATCATACTTAAGTCAGTGCTTTGGATAGGCTTAAATGGACAGTGTATATCTGTTGTATTCTGCTGAAGGTTTAAGGCTTAAAAGAGACCATGGTTAAGAATAAGCAGGGCTTTTTTTCTGGGAAAAGAGGTGGTGGAACTCAGTGGGTTGCCCTCAGAGAAAATGGTCACGTGGCTGGTGGCCCCGCCCCTTGATCTCCAGACAGAGGGGAGTTTAGATTGCCCTCCACGCCGCTCAGCGGCACGGAGGGCAATCTAAACCCCCCTCTGTCTGGAGATCAGGGGGCGGTACCACCAGCCATGTGACCATTTTCAAGAGGTTCCGGAACTCCATTCCACCACGTTCCCACTGAAAAAAAGCCCTGAGAATAAGGATGAGAAAAAGCTAAGTAATGAGGAAAACTTAAGTAATGCCTAACTGGCTGCCCTGTGACCCTATCCTATCTCCAAACCAAACCACAATATTCTACTCATACCTTATCCAGGAATTCTTTTTCAGTGAGACCCACATTTGTATTCTTTACAGATGTGTATGTCTCCAGATTACTGTTCTATGTGTGATAATCCATGTTCCAACTTCCCTGAGTAAGCCATTCACATCTGGACCTCTATAAGTTCAATTAATGTAAGACATCGCTTCCTGGAGTCCAAGGCATTAAGGCAGGATAGGAATGTTTTTAATTAATTAATTAAATAAATAAATACCAGTCACAAAGAAGGCAGAATGTGGCCTACAAAGCAGCACTCTATCAAGTTTATTTTCAGTAGATCCCTGCGGCAGCTGCCTTCATACAGCCCCGTCTTCACAACCCAAGAAAAAAGCTTCTAATCCCCATGCAAATCTACTGCTCCGTATCTATGGATTGTGTAACATAAAGAAAATAGTCACAGACCAAACCCACACAACTGCTTAGATTCTTAAAGGGGCTCTGTCCAACAGGTGCAATAATCCTATTCAGGTAGGTCAAAACTCTTCTCTGATCAACATTTGCAAGTATTGTATATAGAAGGCAATTGTGTATGGACTTACTTTTAGATATTTTTTATAGATACCTATGTATAGTTTTGCAGATAGTATTTTTGTAGCCAGCATGCTTTTTTTTCTTTTCTGTTGGATTTTTAATAATTTTAATAATAAAAATTTTACAAATTACAAAAAAGAGGCTGTTCTCTGTGCAAGAGCACCCATCCTTTGGAACAGCTTCTTGAGAAACCTTATGGATATTGTCGGTTCAAAAGCAGAGCAAGACAGTCTACTTTCATGGGACATTTGCCTTCTGAGTTATGTGCTCATTGCAGTATTTGGGGATTGTAAGAAGTGGTGACTATTTTTAGCTCCTTTGTCTTAAATGTGAGGTGCTTTAGGGAACTGGTTTCAGGCACTGACAGAAGTGGGTAATACATTTTAAAATAAACAAATAGAAACATTTAAAACAACCTTGAGTGTCACAAATGTTTTGCTTATGATGAGAACAAAACACCCTGTGAGGTGGGTGGGGCTGAGAGAGCTGGAAGCTGTGACCAACCCAAGGTCACCCAGCTGGCTTCAAGTGAAGGAGTGGGGAATCAAACCCGGCTCTCCAGATTAGAGTCTCATGTTCTTAACTACTACACCAAACTGGCTCTCACATTTTCATGATAGTCAAAATGAGCACTTGAAGAAATTTTTTTTTTCTTTTTCCCCTTCTATAAACTAGGATTCTGATCCACAATTTAATCCTTATTTCAAAACTTGGTTTGTACGCAGTGGCACACAACAAACTGTAATTTTTAAAAGATCTAATTGGGATGTTACAGCAAATTGTGGCTGGTTATAAACCAAGAAGTCTTCAGCTGATAAGATGGGGTAGGGAGTTTGTTATTGTCAGGATAATAATGGCATACTTTGTAAACTGCTCTGAGTGGGCATTAAGTTGTCCTGAAGGGCGGTATATAAATCAAATATTATTCTCTGGAAAAGTCAATAATGCTAGGAAAAGTGGAAGGCAGTAGGAAAAGAGGAAGACTTAAAACGAGATGTCTTAACTCAATAAAAAAGCCACACCCTCCAGTTTGCAGGATCTGAGAAAGTCTGTTAATGATAGGATATTCTGGAGGTCTTTCCTTCATAGGGTTGCCATAGGTTGGAGGAGATTTGACAGCACATAACATGCACACATTGAGAATTGGTATCCATGGCTTGTTCATGATTCCTAAATGCCTTTCTTGCAGACAGATTTAAAGGGGATACAGACAAATTCATTCAGGGTGGGCACCCCAGTGATGATTAGCCAATAACTCCTTCATGATCAGAGGTAGGATATCTGTGATTATTAGTGCTGAGGGCAAAAACTGAGCAAACTGTATCCTGCTGGGAGCATATGGTTGGCCACTATGTGAAACAGGATACGTTTGATATAGTTCAGTGATCCATTGTTGTTATTCTTTCTTCCTTGTTTTTGTGAACACAGACCTGATTATCATTCTTCACAACAGAATAATAATGTATTTCTATCAGTATTTAATAATAGCAAAGTGTCCCCCAACCTATGTATGATTGCCATCAAGTCACAGCCAGCTTATGGTGACCTCTGTAGGGTTTCCAAAGCAAGAAATGTTCAGAGTGGTTTTCCATTGCCTGCCTCTGTGTAGCAACCCTAGCCTTCCTTGGTGGTCTCCCATCCAAATGCTAACTAGGGCTGACACTGTTTCGTTTCTGAGATTTATAAGATTGGGTTAGCCTGGGCTATGTAAGTCAGGGTAGCTAAAATCTTTAGGGCAGTTTGGTGTAGTGGTTAAGAGCGTGGGACTTTAATCTGTAGAGCCGGGTTTGATTCCCCACTCCTCCACTTGAAGCCAGCTGGGTGACCTTGGGCTAGTCACAGTTCTCTGGAGCTCTCTCAGCCCCACCCACCTCACAGGGTGTTTGTTGTTGTGGGGATAATAGTAACATACTTTGTAAACCACTCTGATTGGCATTAATTTGTCCTGAAGGGTGGTATATAAACCGAATGTTGTTGTTATTGTTGTTGTTATTATTGTTATTGTTGTTGTTAATGATAGTTGAGATTCATGGAGAGTAAATGTGTACTACTCTCACAGAGATATATCCTGATCTCAACTCCTGTACCTAGTTAGGATGAATTCACACCATATTTCCTTTGATGCACAATGACTTTTATACTCACTATTTAATGTATTGGGACAAGGATGTTTGAAGGGAAGAGAAGAAAATATGCATCAAACTCCTGTTATCCACATTTGGATAACCTGTGAAAATTAGCACTACAGAAAAGGTCATAAACAGTCCACTGAAAAAGCACTCAAACACAGTTGGATGGAAAAGGGCAAAAGCTGATGTTCAGTGGTTATAATCATATTTGAACAAGAGTCATAGAAGTGTCAGCCTTTTAACTAATGCATTTATATATTAAGGAGTGTCTAAGGCAAATAATAGATGGAAAAATTGGGTTCTGAGCCATGAAGATTAGCTATGCATTTATTTAAACGACAGGTACTTGAAAACAAAATTATATTTTCATGCAATACTCAATGTTATTTGTATTTCTTCTAGAAATAGATTTGGTCAATGGTTACACCCTGGTTTTATTCACAGGGAGCACAGAATTATGGCTTGGATTCATTGGAGTCTTTCCACAGGTGCAAGAATCTCTGCCTATGGCATGTGTCTACCTCAACTGCCCCTCTGCCCACAGTCTCAGATGCTCTTCAAAATGCGGCTCCTGGAGGATGGGACCTTCAGAAAGAGGATTTGGAGAATTTTGGGCTGCCCTGAGAGGGAGGGAGGTGAGAAAGTTGTGTGTTGTGGGAAGAAATCCTTGTGCCCAGGGCTCTTTTTCTGGGAAAAGAGGTGGTAGAACTCAGTGGGTTGCCCTTGGAGAAAATGGTCACATGTCTGGTGGCCCCACCCCCTGATCTCCAGACAGAGGGGAGTTTAGATTGCCCTCCGCTCTGCATGGCGCAGAGGGCAATCTAAACTCCCCTCTGTCTGGAGATCAGGGGGTGGGGCCACTAGCCATGTGACCATTTTCAAGAGGTTCCGGAACTCCGTTCCACCACATTCCAGCTGCAAAAAAGCCCTGCTTGTGCCTATGGGAAAACTCCAGGAGAGACTAGCCCATGAATAGTAAAAAGTAGATGCAGCTGTTTTATATGAATGTCCTGTGCTATTCCAATACGTGCTGTGTTTGGTTTTGAAAACAAATACAGATGTGGAGCTGGATGTCACGGGCCCTTTTGGCTCAGGGTGACACTTTCCTTCCACCCAGGGAGCCAGTCCAGGAAGCACGAGGGGAAGGTTCCTGGGGATGGAAGAGCGCCAAGACTAGGAGAAAAGAGATGCTGCAGTTAACCCTTGTTTTATTAGTAAAGATGTTTTTCTTATTGGGATTTGGGTATGTTGGTTAAAAAAAATTAAAAGATTAAAGGAATTAGGGTTGGTTTGTACAATACTTTGTATGTATAGAAGCACACCTGCACTGAAGCATGTAGAAGAATACAGTCACATGGGAAAATGTGTTGAACATTGGCACTTTCCTTAATTGTGTTGACACTCTTTCCCCAGGAACTCTGAACATGGGAGTTAGAACTATTTTTGATCAGTTGGTTCTCTCATTATTTTGTCCATCTAAATATGTAACTGGGGACCATTGGGAGTTCCTGCATATAGCAGGAAATGTGAGTAAATGAATTAGTCTGTAATTTGCCATGACAACTCCTGCCAGGAGTTGTGTGATCTGTCTTGTTTAGCTCTTAATATTATGGTTAGAGATACCGCAAATTTCACAGCCAACATGTTCAGCACATGAAGACACCATTTGTGACAGCCATCATCATTAATAGAAGCATAGAGCTGGAGGGGTCTTACAGACCATCTAGTCCAACCCCTTGCCAAATGCAGGAACAGCCTAAAGCATCCCCAGTAAGTATTTGTCCAGCCGCTCCTTGAAGACTGTCAATGAGGGGGAACCTGCCACATCCCTAGGCAGCTGATACCACTGCTGAACTACTTGTAAGAGGAAGAAGTTTTTCCTAATGCCCAGCCGGTACCTTCCCTCCTGTAGTTTAAACCCATTGTTTCCATTCCTATTTTCTGTTTACAACAGGAACAGCTCCCTTCCCTCTCCTAAGTGACAGCCTTTTAAAAACTTAAAGAGAGTAATCATATCTCCCCTCAGCCTGCTCTTTTCCAAACAGAAGATTCCCAAGGTCTCTCAGTCTTTCCTCGTAGGGTTTGGTCTCCAGGCCTCTGATCATCCTGATTGCTCTCCTCTGTACTTAGTCCAATTTGTCCACATCCTTTTTGAAGTGAAGCTTCCAGAACTACACAGAGTACTCCAGGTGGGGTCTGACCACTTTTCTATATAGTGAGACAATGAGCTGAGCCTCAGAACTTTTCATGATGCTGTCATCCGAAGCTAGCAACTTTGTAGCAGCATAGTAGCTGTGCTGGTGGAGTGGTGGCCAATTTTTACATTTGCTCAATTTGTAAAATGAATCCAGGGTCATGGGTGATCAAGGCAGAAAATCAAATGATGCAGAGTGGAGAGGGTCTTTGGCTTTCATAAGTCTGTTCAGAACATACACACACATATACCTATATCAATAACATCAACTTAGATCAACACCAGCAGCTTTAATAGCCTCCACTAGTCCCAAGTGCATTAGGGCTAGGAAGCTAAGCAGGGTCAGCTCTCATTAGTCCTTGAATGAGAGACCATTAAGGAAAAGCAGTATTGCTATGCAGAGGAAGGCAACGGCAAACCACCTCTGCTCATTCCTTACTTTGAATACCCCCACAAGGGGTTGGCATAAGTCACTTGCAACTTGATGAGTTATTCCAGATGACTCATTTCCTACCCTGGTACACCATCAGAGGGTGCTGCCATGGAGGGAAGCCCAGGTGAGGCACTCTGTCCCTCCAGAGAGCATGCCACGGCAGGAAGCCCAGCTAGGATCAGGAGTAAAGCAGGTGGCAATGCCCACCCATGCCTTAACCCAAGTGGCATCAGGAGTGGAGCAGATGGCAATGCCCACCCCCGCCATCACCCAGTTGGGATCAGGAGCAGAGCAGGTAACAATGCCCTCCCTCCTTCATTGGGCTGGGATCAGGAGTGGAGCAGGTGGAAATGCCCTTCCCCCATCTTCATTCAGCAGGGATCAGGCGCAGAGCAGGTAGCAAAGCTGCAGCCCCTTCATTCAGCCAGGATAAGGAGTGGAGCAGGTGGCAATGCCTACACCCCCTTCAACCTGCCGGAATCAGGCTCGGAGCAGGCAGCAATGCCAACCCCTTCACCTAGCCAGGATCAGGCACAGAGCAGGTGGCAATGCCCACCATCTTTCACCTGGCTGGGATCAGGCCTTTTTTAACCAGCTTTTTGCTGTCTTGGAGGGTGCACACTTCTACTGCAGAAAGCTCATCTCCAGTTGCCTAGGAAACTGATTGATTGGTGCTAGGCTGTCTTCAGTGATGAAAACAAACCAAATGGATCAGCCTAAAGTTCGTCCCAGTTCATCAGAAATGGGCTCTGACAAACTGCTGGTTTGCGAACCACGAACCGGCCTGGTTCATTTTGGTTCGTATTTCAGTTTTTGTCCATCTCTAGCTGTGACTCACAAAAGTTCATACCCTACCACAAATTTTGTCAGTCTCATAGGTGCTACTGGACTCTTGCTCTTTTCTACTGCTACAGACAGACGAACACGGCTACCCATCTTGATCTAGGCTAGGATAAGTAAAGCCAGCAAGAATGCTAGTTATGTTTAAAGCCATAATGACGTTGCACAAAGACAGGTAGCCATGAAAGGCTACCTCAGTTCCACCTCACCCTATTTTTTTAATAGAAATTCAACATGATACAAATCATCCATTCAGTAAAGCCTAGTTTAACCCAATATGCTGTCCAATGTCTTCAATGCATAAAAATGGTATACAATAGGGGAAAAATGAAAATGTAAAAGAATCCAATGACTCAGGAACTCCAGCAATGAAAAATGGGCAAAATGAAATGGCTCACAATGAAAACATGAAAAAGATATCCCAAAAAGGGCAAGATTATATATTGCTATGTTACATATGCCTTGGTTTTGTCCGATAATTAGTGAATTAATTTGAGTGAGAGGACGTTAGCTAATATCATTTGATAGAGTTTATGATCAAGTTTTATTTGTACATTACATTTATTTTCTGCTGGAGTTTGAAACACAATCCATTCTAAGCTTTCAGGATGAGGCTGTATAGAAATCCAAGAACAAAATGAATAAAGCAACAGAAACATGAAATTACCAGTAATAATTTTCTTGCAAGTTACTGGCTGCTAATGTTTAAAACAGAATACATTTTGCCCCAATGAGAAATGATAGTAGAATTTACATAATTTTTATTTTTAACTTTTCATAACTTAAGCTGCCAATTCCTTTGCTTTCTTTGTTACAGATCCATGCAAGATGCAGTATGTAAATCTTAACGTAAATTGGAAAATTGGTCTCTGCTACTAATTTCCATTTTTAGGTGGCTTGCGGGTATTCAGTTTAAAACAACATGTTGCAAATTGCTGGCTGAATGTACAAGGGCTTTGTAAACAAAGATGATAAGAACCTTATAAACTAGGGCTGGCACTGAGAGTTTACAGCATAATAGCATGAAAGACTTCATCTGGCTATACAGCACAGTTGTGAAACAGCCACACCCTATGTTGGTTGCAGAAGTTATAGCTATAAGCTGTAAACATGCTTGTAGCAGTTTCCATCTGTTTAAGCAGAAATTGATTAATAGGCCATTCATGTTATTTGGGATGGGGGAGAGGGAATGATAAATATGAAAGTGATTCATATTCAGAAAGAAATTATTAACTTAGTCTTCAGTAACCAAAAAGAAACTTGGATGTGTGTCTTTGGCTGAGCAATTGCTTCAATTTTTAGAAAGTGAATAATTCCTGGATGGATTACTTACTTACTCAACAGCATGGGAGGCTACATCAGAAACTTAGTGGGTGAAATCCACCAATTTAGTAGTTGAAATCAACATAAACATGATGTCATTTTCCTGTAAATAATGGATATCAAATCATAGTTGGTGGGAATGTTGCACTTAATTTAAAGTGGAAAGTTATTAGTCTCAAATTGACAACCTAGACTAGACATTATTACAATGCCAGAGGAAACAACTTGGATTAAACCCAAGTATTCAAGTTACAACATGGTTACAAACAGAGCTGCTTTGTATTTTTACATTTCTTAATATGCCTAAAACATTACTTTCAATAGTTTCTGTAAAATGTCTCGATTGCATTACTATTTTCTTTGAAACCTCTATATGAATTTTTAATCATCATTTTTTCGTCTGATCCTGGTGGGTGAATTCCTTCCCATTTTCCCCAATGGCTGAATTCAGAATTGTATTAATCAAAAGGGAATATTTTCTAACAATATCAGAAAACACCTCCATTCTTATTATCACCATTCTGAAATTAGGAATCCTCATTGTAATCTTGGTGGTATCATGGGGAGGTTTCCAAATGCACTTCCCACTGGCGAATCCTCTCTGTCAAGTTTCTTCTGTCCTTCTCTCCTATTTTAAAGTTTGAGATTCTAGGGATCTGGAAATGTCCTAAAATTCCCAGGTTTCTTGTTATTCTTGCATCAGAGAGAAAAATCTTCAGCTTCCACCGGTACATACGAAGCCTATACAGATATAACATTAATACATGAAAGCACTTGTTCCGTTGGTTTGGATGAACAAGTGGAGGTCAGGAGGTGTGGTCAGTAGATTTGGTCCCATTCTTCCTTTGTTCTCTACATATTCTTATTCTTGCATAGGTTGGGTTTCTTTGCATTTGATTGCTGTGCACATGATGACTAGAGATGGGCACCAACAGCAATATGAACAAAAAAAAAAGCCACGAACAGCCCAATCTGCTGTTCGCAAACAAGCTGTTTGTGAGGCCCCATTCTAAATGAACAGGTGGTTGTTGCAAGCATTGTTTGTTGCTGTTCATTGCTGTTCATCAAGCCAGACAGTCTGGCACCTGCAATCAATTCCCTTGGCAACGTAGGCTGGGATTGTCTGAACTCTGTCTGAACTCCTGCTGTTGCCCTGGAAGCCCCAATCTAAGCCCAATTTAGCTTGATAGGCAGGTCTTCCTTTCAAGTGTGGAGCTCCACATTTGTTACAACAAGGGAGCAAAGACGGGGGGGGGGCTCCCAGCTCAGACTTTGCAGACATTGGAGAGACAGTTACTTTTGGCATTTTGATAGAGTGCATTGGAGCTTGAATTTTCTTCGGGTGTGGTTGGATAGGGATCTACCTCTTCAAGTTCCAGAGCTGCTGCCAGGCTCTGGGCCAAGCTATTATTTATTATTGGTACCTTTCCTGCTGCCTGCTCAGGTAAGGTTTCTGGGAGTGGTGTGGTAGGGATCTTGACTTGGATGATGGCTGGAGGAGAGCCTGCTGGCCCCCATGAACAGCCAACCATGAACATGTTTTTGAACAGGGTCGTGTTCGTGGTTGTTCATGAGTCCCTGTTCGTGGATGGCAACGAACAACGAACATCATGTTTGGGTTTTTTTTTCTGTCCATGCCCATCTCTAATGATGACTGGGAGCTGAATTTCTGAACTCCTTCACTGAAAAGTACTGTGCTGGCTCAGCGGGTCAGCTCAATATCCTAAGGTGATTGGGCAAGGTTTGGCTGCTTGCTACCATTCCACAGCAGCAACACACACACACACCCAGAAGCCAGGGTAGTGTAGTGACTAGCGTTTCAGACTAGGATCTGGGAGACCAGGTTTAAATCACCACTCTGCTGTGGAAGCTGACGAGGTGACTTTGATCTAGTCACACTCTCTTAGCCTAACCTACCTCTTAGGGTTATTGTGAGGATAAGATGGAGGCAAAGAGACTGATGTAAGTTGCTTTGGGTCCCCGTAGTGGGGAAAGGCAGTATATATGAATGAGTAAAAGTAAGAAATATAGTTGAAGATGTGGACCAGGTAAAAAATAAGTTTTTTAGTGGGTTTGCAGGAGAGAATGACATAGGGAAAGGTGAGTGTATAAAGGCTGACATGAATAGGGAAAGATAAAATAGTGAGGAGAAGGGGATCCAGGGAAAAATGAAATACCCCTACAAGTCCTTGCACATTCCTATCATGCAACTGGCCTGCCTCAGCTGACATCATGTAACTGGGAGAGGTTGCCGGGGGGAGAGGGAAAGGTGAAGACAGGAGGCAGACAAATGTAGGTGGGAAGGAAAGAAGAAAGCAGGAAAAGGGGGCTATGGGCAGCAGAGAAGGGAAGGGGGACATGGTGGGGGATGGGGAAATGAGAGATCCTCCACAAGTTCTTGTGGGTCCCCATGTATTCTGTTATAATATAGACCTATTGTGTATGTAATGTGCCGTCAAGTCGCCTCTGACCTATGGCAACCCTATGAATGAAAGGCCTCCAAAACGTCCTATCGTTAACAGACTTGCTCAGATTCTGCAAACTGGAGGACGTGGCTTCTTTTATTGATTCAAGCCATCTCATTGATGTCTTCCTCTTTTCCTACTGCCTCCCACCTTTCCTAGCATAATTGACTTTTCCAGAGAATCTTGCCTTCTTATGATGTGACCAAAGTATGATAGCCTCAGTTTTGTCATTTTAGTTTCTAGGGAGAATTCAGTCTTGATTTGATCTGGCACTATCTTGTCTTTTTGGCCATCCATGGTCCCTGCAAAACTCTCCTCCAGCACCACATTTCAAATGAACCACTTCTATTCTTGTCAGCTTTCTTCACTGTCCAACTTTCACATCCATACATAGTAATGGGGAAAAACATAGTTTGGATCATCTTGATCTTGGTTCCCAGAGAGGCATGTTTACCTTTAAGGATCTGTTCTAGTTCCCTCACAGCTGCTCTTCTGATTTCTTCACTCCAGTCTCTCTTTTGGTTGATGATTGACCCAAGGAATAGAAAATCTTGAACAATTTCAATTTCCTCATTGTCAACTTTACCTTTATAAAAATGCCCACCTGAACAATTCTGTTTTGCACGTTCTGCAAAATGAGAGATGTGTGGAAGCTTTTCTAACTTCATCAGGCAGGAAGTTTCACAAGTTGGGTGCCACAGCAGAGAATTCGTGTGTACAGGCAGTCTCGGTCTTGTCCATTTGTAAAGTGGTAGTGGAAGAAGGCTTTGGTCAGTTGAGCAAAACTATTCTAGTGGAAGACTGGATGTTTCTGGGCATGTCTGGGAATGGTCTTTGCTGCTGGGATGTATGGGAATTATAATTTTCAGAGCCTGCTGATTCAATCATTTCTGAATTCCAAAACTGGCTGTCATTATTGGATAACACATCCCTTTTTGATTATAATGAAAAGGTTGCATGTTAGGGTTGCCAGGTCCCCCAGGACCCAACCTAGAGGGCAGGGGGTAATAGGGCGAGTGGCAATGCTCTATGCAATACCCTCATGGTGTCAGAAATTAACATCTTTTTCTGGCACAATGAAGAAGCCACAGGTTGTGAAGGGGGAAGGTTATTCATTCACCATCAAATGTTACATTTGGGGGTGATTTTTAATTAATTGTCCCCCAATATGACCTGTAGCTTACCAGTCATGCTAGAAAATGACATTTTCTAGTGCCATGGGGGAATGTGCATGCCAGGCCAGTTTGTGGAGGAGGGGGGCAGAGGCTGGGGGCAGGGGATTGCCCACCCCCTAGTGGTGGGATGACCCTGACCTGGATAGCCCAGGTGACCCTTATCAGATCTCAGAAGCTAAGCAGTGTCAGCCTTGGTTAGTAATTGGATGGGAGACCTCCAACAAAGACCAGGGCTGCAGAGGCAGGCAATGACAAACCACCTCTGTTAGTCTCTTGCCATGAAAACCCCACTAGGGGGTTGCAATAAGTCAACTACGACTTGAGGGTGCAACATACGCACACAGTGGTGGGATGGCACCCCTAAAACATGTGGCTACATTACAAGAAACCTACCTTGTTGCAGAAAGTGGCTTCTCTCTCTTCCCCACCGCACAAATGTGGATGGGGTAGAATATTTGTAAGGATAGAAATGCCAGAACTGTTCAATTTCTAAGAAAACCCATCCCCTACTTTATTGCATTGAATGCTCCGGGAGAGTTTCACAATGATACCAATTACTGAAAGAAAAAGAAAGAAAAAAGCAGTCTTTTATTGTCTTAGAAATGGCCCTGTTCCCTTTACCTTCCCAGAGTGGCTCGTAAGCTCTCGTGTGCTTAGGAACAAGGAATTTTATTTTTAACAGGGGAGTGTTTCTCTCTCTAGATATCAGAAATACACCTTTCTTACAGGAATACCTATTTGACAGGTGCTCTGCATCACCTGTCATACTCTGCAACACCCTGCTATCATAAGGGTGGTCTGATGCTTCATATTATGGTTATGCTATTCTTTTACTGGCCTGCAAGTATTACTCATCTTGTCTTTCGAACTGCGATGTGAAACTATGCATGGGTGGCATTTGTTCCTGCTGTTATCTCTGTGAACCCCTGATCTGCACCAGGGCCTCTCTCCTTAGTCTGGGAAGCAGGACCTGCCCAGATGCCACGACCTTGAAAATCCCACATATCAGTTCTGCTGTTTTCTTGCTTAGATGTTTTCCCTCTGAGCTTCTTAGCTGACCATTAGACTGGGAGAGGGGAGGATCTTAGAATTTGCCCATGCTCTGGGAACCTATATATGTTTGATGCTTGCATGTGAATGTCATTCCTGGCAAAGATGGAGTAAGCTCATGAACTAGCAGCTTTTCAATAAAGTTCTTGTACTGCCCACAGTGAAGTCTTTTGAGAGTTGCTTGGCAGGTTCTTACACTATTTGAGTCAACAAGATGAGAAAGCAAATTGCTGAATCCAAAATCCCTTCGTCCAGAATTCAGATATGAATTCCTTTCCCCATGATCTTTAGGGAACATTAACTTTGATAAAAGAGAGAAGAAGGGTCTCATTAGTATGCAGCGATTTTTATTTAAAACATTTTAATGCCACTTTTCTACCCAAATAGAGTTCCCAAGTCAGCAAACATGAAAAAATAAAAACATTTGAACATTAAATCAGTATTTAAAATCACACACACACACACACACACATTTCATTAAAAACATATAACGACACAACAGCAAAACCAGTTAGGAGGGTCACTAACAGTTATGGATCGGGGTGGTATTGCAGATAAAAAAAAAGTCTTCACCCCCTGGGAGAAGACCACAATAGAGGGGTGCAAATGAATCTCCTTGGAGAAGGAGTTCCAAAATTCTGGTGCCATGACAGAGAAGGCCCTTCCTTGAGTAGCCAACTATCTAGCCTCAGACGGCAGAGACACCCAAAGTAGAGATTTAAAGGTCAATATACCAACACTTTGAATTGAGCCCCAAAGCAAACTTGGAACAACTGTACATGGAACAAGGCTGGTGTGATATATTACCTATGACCCAGTCCAGTCAACAGTCTGGTAGCAGCATTCTGTCCCCATTGTAGCTTCCATACAGTCTTCAAGGGCAGCTCAACATAGAGTGCATTATAGAAATCTAATCTAGATGTTACCAGGGCATGCACCCTTAGGAAGGGCTGCAGCTGGCCACCCCTGGCCACTGCTACCACGTTTATCTAACAGCTGTCCCAGATCCAGTGGCATCCATAAGCTGCAAATATGCTTCTTTAGGAGGAATGCAACTCTATCTAAAACAGGTTATCTCCCATTTTCTAGGTCAAACCTTCTTCCCCTCTCCCACCAGCAGCACCTCTTTTTTATTTTTAAATACTTAAATATTTAAATAGGTACATTTAAAAAGTAAAAATGCTAGTATACCAGAGTGTATCAGAGAATTTGACAGTGCTGGTATAGAGGCAAGCATGTGTAACATCAGAGACTCCTTAGGAGTTAGTCACATTTGTGAGGTATCTCCCTTATGGCTGCTTGCCGTAGCCATTAATGGCAAAGGAAGGCAAACTGTCTGGATCTGGAACCATTTACACCTATACATCGGTTCTGTGGGAACTGTAGGGCTTTTTTCCCTCACACCACACCACACCACACCACTACTACAGGTCATTTAAACCCTACACAAAGAGGGAGATATGCTTCAGGTGGGTAGCCATGTTGGTTTGCAGTAGAACCGCAGGATCAGAGACCAGTGTCACGTTAGAGGCAACAGGATTTTCAGGGTTTAAGCTTTTGAGAGTCAAAGCTCCCTGCATCTGAAGGAGTTCTTCTGACTCTTAAAAGGTTACATCCTGAAAATCTTGTTGGTCTCTAACGTGTCACTGGCCTCAGATCCTGCTGTTCAAGATATGCACGATCAAAAAGTAAGTCACTTTAATCAATTGACCGAGGGGATACATGGCTTTACCAGTGATACAGACAGTTCTGTCTGTGGATTGCATGGGTAGAAAAGCTACCATGAACTGTATAATTTCCAAAAAAGTATCTTATTGATCAAGCCATGGCCTGTCCACGACCCTGTAGTATATGATGCACTTGATGCCAGAAACCCCATTGAAGATGCTTATAGAAGCAGTTATCCAAGCAAAAGCATTGAGGCAAATTGTGAGAGGTTAACTCACCTAGAAACAATCAGTTAAAGTATGATTAAGTTTGCAGCACCTCTGCTCTGGAGTAACTGAGATTACATGTAATATTACATGTATTACTCAGGTACACAGTTATTTTATTTCTCTAGTTCTTGGAAACACAATTTAAATTTTTGGTTCTTAACTGTGATTAAGAGCATGTCATTTACTCTTGCATGATAATTCTCATAAGTAGTTTAATTCCCAGTGGATTTTTTAAAAGGGAAAATTGCTCTTACATCTACAAATACTAATGAGTGTTCTGGAAGGTTTTAAAAACTGCTGTAAAATTGAACTCAATGTTATTAGTCTACTCCAACTTTGATAAGAAACTAACTACATGACAGGGTATATTTCATAAAGCGTTTTTAAAACTCTCTCCAGCCCATGGGAGTTTTTTGGGTAGGTTTGTCAGTTCTGTGCTTAACAATTCTAGGAGCTTTGGATAAGGGGCAGGCCATGGGGAGGGGAAGCACAATGTGGAGATGTCCTTTGTGGATGAAGACCTGGAAGTGACATCACCAGGTGGTTTGATACTTTGGAGATTTGCCCAAACGCAGGGGGCTATATTGAGTCTTCTGCCCCATGTAGGAACGGTGGCTAATCTCACACCAACTCACGTCTCCACCCCTCTCTTCCCTTGTGGGTGGCAGGGAAGGGTGAGGTGAACCTGGGACAGAGTGCAGAGTCAGGACACAGTGCAGAGTTTGTTTTTATGCTGTTAAATCTGGCTTTTCTCATTATTTAATGTACCATTTTATCAATGTGTTTTTATCTGTATGTCGTAATCCACCCTGAGCCCATCCACGGGAAGGGCAAACCATAAATTTAATCAATCAATCAATCAATCGATCGATCGATCGATCGATCAATCGATTCATACATCCACCCACCCATCAATTAATTAATTAATTGATTAATTAATCAATCAATCAAGTGATTTATTATTATTATTATTATTAACAACAACAACAACAACAATAATAATAGAGAGACCATTAAGATAGGGGAAATTCTTAGCATGCTGTGGATGCAGTGACCAAAATTGACGTTGCTGCGTCTGAGTTGTCATCCCTCCATTTTTTCCACTGCAAGAGTGGGTGAAAGCTGGGGAGAGTCAGCAGGAGCAGGCAGCTGGCCGCTGCAGCGGACCACCTGCTAACCCTGTTCTTTGGACACGGACTCAAACCCTGTTCTCTTCCATCAGTGCCCCATACCAGAAATAACACCTTCAATCTAAAGAAGGTCGTCCTTCACACAATAGGCATATAATGCTGTAAACCCATCTGACTTTTAAATGCATGAAAAATGAAATCGTGCCCTCAAGTCATAGTCGACTTATGACAATCCCTGGTGGGGTTTTCATGGCAAAAGACTAACAGAGGTGGTTTGCCTTTGCCTGTCTTTGCAACCTTGGTCTTTGTTAGAAGTCTCCCATCCAATCACTAACCAAGGTTGACCCTGCTTACCTTGTGAGGTCAGATGACATGAGGCTCTCCTGAGAAGTTAATTTAAACATTTGCTTTTCTTTTTCAGTTGCCTGCTCTTGAGACTTCTGGCTCGTTTTCTCTTTTGCTTGCTTCCTTCAAACAAAGTATTCAAATAGACACATTTCTTTGCATCTTAAATCCGGAAGCTCAGGATAATATTCTTCCATGAAACAGGCCTCTTAGACATGTTGCAAAGGAGAATAAGAGGTGTTGTCTTGCTCCACGGTTGATAGGGCAGTGCTCATGCCATCCTTTGGATGGTTAAGGACTCTGCTTGATCAAGTGTCTAAAAATAAGAGTAGAAAGGCTAGATAGACATCCGGTAGCAATGACTGACTTTTGCTGTGACAATATTAGGGCTGATCGAGGGATGAGAAAGTCCTGATCTATTACATTTCAGTATGCAAATTATGTGCTCTTCCACTGAACTTGGGCATGTTTCCAAGCCAATGGAGTTTTAAAAAGAAATTTATGGAAGATGTGACCCTTGAGAAGTGCTATTGGTATTCCTCAAACATTGATGACCTTCCAGCTAAGTCCTCCGAGTAGCCATACAACTTCGCATTAACTTTCTAGATGGAGTCATTGTTTATCTCGAGACCTTGCAATGGCTTGATTGTAGGACTATTACCTTGCAGAATGGACAATGTGACTTGAAAGCTTTATCTGCTCATTCTTACCTTTTGGTTCACTTAAGCTCTAACACTGGAGTAAAGTGTTGCTTGTAATAAACCACAAAACCTGGAGAAACTGGTTTGTATTTTACCACTCTGCTCAGCTAAGATTGGAAGACTTCCTCTTGCCAAACCGCTTTTCTTTGGTGAAGGAACCTCTTAGCAGTGGAAGAAGTTTTCATGCTACCTTGAGCATAGTGGTAAAATGCAGCCCCATGTCCTTGTAAGGAGAGGGTCCATAGCTCAGAGGATGTGTTTGGTACATTCAGGTCCCCTGTATCAAATGCCTTGGCTTTAATGGGTCTCAACTATGAAAGCTCAGACAGATTTCTGCCTGAGACCCTGACAGGCCGCAGCCAGTCAAAGGGGATAATACTAGGCCAAATGAACTGATCCAGTTCAGTATGTGGCAGATTTACTGGTTTGCAGATCAAATCTTGAGAAGTTACAAATGCTTTGCTTATGGCTTGCTAGCTTTATGTAATTTCTATATGTTACCTAAGAATACTTCAGTGCTTAAAAAAGGGGGGAAAACCCTATAGTTCCATACAGATGATTAATGGTGTGATTGCTGCTCACCCACTTGAAGCCTGACATTTGAAAGAGCATCCCTGTGTCAGTTTTAAGAAGGCAAGTTATTCTTATCCATTTCCTGACATCTTCATTAAGCTAGCACTGTGCCAGTTAACTCTGCAGATTCTCTTTCCATGGTCTGGAGTTGCTGTCTACTTCCAGGGAACAAAATTCACTATAACAGTACAATCCTAAACACAGTTTCTCCAAAGCCCAGTGATTTCAATGGGGTTTAGCCCGGACTAAGTAACTCAATTATATATATAGATACACACACACATGCACAAAGCCAAGTAGTTTTCTGCAAACTGAATATCTGTATCCACATGTTTACCAATAAACCATTTCCCTAGAATGAACAATGAAAAATAAAAGTTATGAGGGCTTTAATTAATGTTTTTTGTTGTTTATTTATTGGGAGGAGGCTGTTACTACAGGGCCATATATCTCAGGGCAAGGATGTGTTAAAGATTTCAGCCTCTTGCAAGGATAATATCGATCTTGGGAATTTGACTTTGGGGAATAATTATAGATTGCAAGTTCTATCAGATCCGTGCTGTAATATTTCTGGATCCATAGATAGACTAACAGAATGAAGAACGGCTTAAAACAACTTTGGTAGGAAGAACTACTAAAACATTTTGTGTAATAGCCTTAAAAGCTTGTTTAAGAACTAAGTAAAGTGCTCACTTAATTATGAGTTTACAGATTCTCAGTTCTATAGTACTGTAAAATATAATAAAGTTGATTCGTCTTAAAGGTGCTACTGGACTCTACTATTTCGTAAAATATAAAGGAACTAACAAGGGACCTAGAACTTGTGGTGATTTTCTCACTAGCTAAACACACACAAGATTAATTTCTTTAGTTTTCGATGGGTAGCCATGTTGGACTGCAGTAGAACAGCAGGATTTGAGGCCCGTGGTACCATAGAGACCCAGAAGAGTCCCAGCTTTGAGAATCAGAGCTCCCTTTTTCAGATGCAAGTAGGAATGGAGATCCCTGAACCGTTATATCCCAACCAAAAGGTGGGAGGGGTGTTACAAGGAAGGGCATCAGAATGCAAAGGTACAGCGTAGCTTGATTCAACGGGAGAGGTGTAGCAAATGAGGATGTCAAGGTGTAAACATACAATGGAGCTTGATTAGAGAGGAAATTAGCATCTGTAGTGAGATAAGAATCCTGTCTTTATTCAGCCCCAGGTGTGCAAGGGAGGGAGTATTGTTCTGAATTTATGGTTGAACTCAGTTTCATTAATTCCCCACTCCTCTGCTTGAAACCATCTGGGTAACCTTGGGTCAGTCACAGCTTCTCAAAGCTCTCTCAGCCGCCGTCACGAGGATAATAATAACACACTTTGTAAACTGCTCTTATTGGGCATTAAGTTGTCCCGAAGGGCGGTATATAAATAAAATGTTATTATTGTTGTTGTTATTAATTTCACTTTGTAATCTTCCCTTCAAGTAAATTTCTTACATCTCACTTTTGGGGTGTGCCAGGCAATTTGTCCATATGTCAAGGCCATGACAGCTGACTGCCAAATGGCTAACTGGCAAAAGGTCCCTCTCACTTATACATTTTTCCAACTTGCTCAAGAAAGGAAGTGAGTTCTTCTTGAACAAATAATAATAATAATAATAATAATAATAATAATAATAATAATAATAATAATACCCGATCTCTATATTTAATCATTTTTTCTTGTTCTTTTTCTTCGACTCTGGCATCCCCAGCAATTGCAATATAGATTATCCAGACTTTTCGATTTTCCATTACTGTTATGTTTGGTGTATTATGTTCAAGGTGCCGATCAGTTTGAATCCTGAAATCTCACAAGATCTTGACTTGGGTCATTTTCTAGCACCTTTTCCACCTGATGTTCCCATGAATTCTTTGATACTGGTAAGTTATACTTTTTACACAATGACCAATGAATCAGCTTTGTGAGTGACCCTGTCGTGTCTAGCTTTGTAGTCCGTCTGTGCAATTTTGCTGCATTCTGAGATAAGGTGGGACACAGTTTCATCTTTTTCCTGGTAAAGTCGACATTTTGGATTTTCACTGATTTTTCTGAATTTTGGCTTTCATAACATTTGTTTGCAATGCTTGTTCTTGTGCTCCGAAGATCAGACCTTCAGTTTCTTTCTTGATTGTACCCTCTTCAACCATGCCCAAGTTTGGCTGTTGTCACTTTTTTCTTCAATATTTTTTAAATGTTGCCCATGTATGGGTTTGTTCTTCCAGCAATAGAAACCACCCAACTATGGAAGAAGAATGCAACAGTAGTCCCCATTGTCGTCAAGGCACTTGGAACCATCTTGAAAAACTGCAATTCATATCAAAAAACTGCAGCTTTCTGACATAACACCTACAGAACTGCAAAAGACAGCGCTACTTGGAACAGCATATATATTACGCCGATATCTGGTTGATACTTAGGTCTCCGGTGGAAACTTGTATCAGCTTAGCAAGGTCAATCAACAATAACAGGTGACCTCTGCTTATTGTTGATTGTGTTTTGGATAATTTGAATAATAATAATCTGGCCAGTAAGTTATTTCCCCAGGATCATATGTATTTAGAACCCCAGATCTTTATGGGATGTCAGCAAAGCTTGTAGGTTGTTTATAAGCGAGGCCTTGAAAGATCCTATATTAGAGGGAACTCTGCTTTGATTCCCCCTGGGTTGAAACTCACCAGCTAATTGTGTATAGAGCCGGATGACTTCTCTATTTTAGGAGAATGAAGTTTGTTGGGTCAGCTAAGGTCCTCGTACAAACTGGCCTTCCTTACCCAACAGTTTTGCATTCATGGCAAGAATGCTTTGCCATACTCCTGATTCTAGAGCTAGCAGCCCAAATGGGAGCATGGAAAGCTGCCTTCCATACAGGTACCATCTGAGAAACCAAAGACACCATTTTGGTTTTGTTCAGAACCTCTATCTCTGGACTTGAGCTCTGTGAACTCTCTCTGCAACAGTTTAAAGAGTTTACTCAAATGCAGGCCTTTTTTTCAGCTGGAATGCGGTGGAACGGAGTTCCGGAACCTCTTGAAAATGGTCACATGGCTGGTGGCTGTGCCCACTGATCTCCAGACAGAGGGGAGTTTAGATTGGCAATCTAAACTCCCCTCTGTCTGGAGATCAGGGGGCACAGCCACCAGCCATGTGGCCATTTTCTCTGAGGACAACCCACTGAGTTCTACCACCTCTTTTCCCAGAAATAAAGCCCTGCTCAAATGCAGCTGTTTGGTTAGTTAAAATGAAAAAGCTCTGAAGGAAATTTGCTTATAAACTGGGAAGGCATGGGATACGGGTAGTTTCTCAGGAGCAATTTCTGCCATGAAGGTGTTGCAGGATAATTGTGTATAAAAGGACACACTGTGCATTTGTTCAATTTTCCATGGCAAAATTCAAAGTCTAATTCATCAAAAGTAAGTATACGGATTGTGCATGTAAAGTCAAAAGATGCATTTTCCAAGGCTGACTTTTGTTAGGTTTTATTTGTCAGAATGTACACAGTCAGCAAAGAAACAAATGCATTTTATGCTCCTGAATGTTTTCTGTTCCCATGTGCACAGGGAATATATATGTCTTTAAAGTAACGTCAGCTTGGTTTTTGGTTCACTTCTCAGGCTAAGTTAAGGTCAGTTGTTTTATTACTTTAGCAAACCTCATAGGATATAACATAATTATGTACCATTTGTTTGCAGAATCATCGAAGGGCCACACTGGTGGGATAGATGACATCTTGATCTTTTAAGGTCTAGAGGAGAGCTCTCTTTTTTGCAGATTTATAGAAAAGGTATTTTATAAGAGCTAAGCAAAGCTACTCATGAATGTCTAAGGCACTATTGAAATACATGGCTCTTCTTTTATCAGAGCATGTGAAAATGTCCATTTGTTATTTACAGTGAAATCCTAAGCAAAGTTACTCCAATCTAAGCCAGTTGAAATAAATGGGCTTAGACTGAGTAACTCTGCTTTGGATTTCATTGGTAATCACTTATTCATTTGCTTCCCCTCACTTTCTGGTACTTTCAATAACATTATTCCACAGCCAAAAAGGTTTGGTTATATAGCACTGTGGCATAATTTTGGTTTACATGGTCCCTGAATGGGTGTGATAACATGATAGAAATCCAGCCAAGGTGAAAAACTGGAGCCAAAACCATGTTGCCAAAAGTATGTTGTTATTATCCCCCCAACAATCACCCTGTGACTGATAACATACTTTGTAAACTGCTCTGAGTGGGTGTTAAGGTGTCCTGAAGGGCGGTATATAAATCGAATGTTGTTGATGTTCTTATTATCCTGCAGATTCCTGCAGAATCTTCTTCTCTTCTTTGTACACAAAGTGTTGCTTTCCTTCACCACCTATTTCATGTATGTATTGGCTTTCTTCCCATCATGGAATTCTTTATGTATCAACCATACACATCCTGAGATCATTTACAGTGTAATCCTAAGAACAGTTGTAAATAAAGTGTTGTCAAGTCACAGCCCACTTATGGTGATCAGTTTCTCCTAATTCCATTGAACTCAATTGTTTTAGAAGGGTGTAACTCTGTTTAGGATTGCACAGCTAGTAATATAGGATTTGGACTTCCAAATGAAGGGGCCTGTCTCATAAATCACGGCTTTTATTGAGATCAGCGGCTCATATACACAGTGTATATACATTATTCTGTCAGAATAACCCCAGTTATGAGCATTTATTGGTCTTGTTGGTTTTTCTTCTTTCAAGTACTCACAATGATAATGAGTTCGAAAAACAGCTAATAAGAAAAATTATTCTGCATCAGTACAAATATAATCATGCCAGTACAAAAGATGGTGCTTTAAATAAAAGTGATTGACGTTCTTGTCCGAACGCATCATGCTGTTCAGGGACCAGACACAATCTTCCTCTTAAATTGACTGCAGTGCCATTTACTTCCCTTGATCAATAAATTAAATTATGAGTAATGAGTACAAATAAGTAATAAGTACAGGAAGGTACTAACCGCTATTAGGTATCCACAATAAGCAGTGAATGATAAAAAGGAAACAAGAGAAACACTTTTTTAAAAATCACATTTCTATTCTGCCCATTCATTTGAGTATTTAACATGGCATATATGGGGTGATCCAGGTTTCCCATATACCTCATGTACTCTCACTGTTACACAGAAATTCTACACATGCGTATGCAGAATTACAGAGTTCCGCTGGCCATTCTCCCACTTCAGTAGAAGACCTTATACTGGCAGCCCTACTCTCCCCACTGCTGCCTGCTGGTCTGACAAAGGGAAAATAGGGAAATGATCATTGATCACTTCCCAATGTCAATGCCATGACATCACTTCCTGAATGGCATGGAAGTGATGTTATTGTGTCGAGGTCAAAAGGTAAATCCCTGCCCCTGCACTCTCCCACTAGTTACCAGTCATGGCCTAACAAACTTTGGCCTACTCCCAGACAAATTTTCTGCCTTGGACACAGTATTAAGGTTACATGCTTTCAAGATGATCCTATGAACCTACCTTATGATAGATCAGGTCATTGGTCCAATTCACTTAATATTGTCTTCATTGTTGACTCTGCAGAGAAAAGTCTTCTCCCAAAATTGCTTCCTGATATCCTCTAATTAGAGATGCCAGAAACAGAAACTCAGATCAACTGCATTCAAAGCATATGCTCTACCACTGAGCCATAGCTCCTTCCAGGGCCTAATTAAAGAAGATAAGAATTGGATTATTCTGTGCAGCAAAAGCATCTCTTTTAATGCCTCTGGGAAGTTCACAAGTCCTCCCCATTGTCGATCTGCGGCAGCTGGTATTTCAAGATATAATGCTTGTGTATACAGAGACTGTGTAGCTGTACCACAGCTGCTCATCACATCACTGGGATAAAGTGCGTAAGGGGTACCAATAAATAGTGAGAGGTCCCCACAGAGAAACAATGATTGGAAAGAACAGAAAGTAGATAATGAATAATAAAAGCAAAGGAGAAAGTTAGAAATTATGGAGTGGCTCCTATCTTGAATGAGCAGAAGTGCTTAAGGCAGTGAACTTTCCTGCCCCCGTTCTCCCACCACATTCTGCTGTGTCCCCTGAAATTGTATTCTGGGTAGGCCTGCCAATCCCCCGGTTGGGACAGGGGATCTGGCATTGTAAGCACAATGACATCACTTTCACTGAAACCTCAGAAGCAACAGCAGTAGCTCTAGGATTCACCAGAAACTTCATCATTTTACTTTTGAGTTTCTGGTGATTCCTAGAGCTACTGCGGTTGCTTCTCAATTTCCCCTGGAAGTGACATCATCACACTTGCAACATGGCCCCTATGCTTCTGCATCCAACCCTCCATCTGGTTGTCAGGCTCATCCTTGCAAGGCAACCCTAGTTCTGAGTGGGTCAGCAGACCCCGAGAAGCAGCATGGGAAGCAAAGAGAGGAAGGAACTGACTCAAATATTTTTGGTTTTTTGCTGGCAGAAGTGTCCTCCACAAACAATTCAATTTTTCCCCACAGACAATTTAACCTAAGCATATGTACTGAAGAACAGAAAGAACTCTCATTGGATTCTTTGAATCCAACTGTAATTGATCCTGAAGCTTTTCTTTTTTTTAGCTTTGTGTTGAGTGATGTCATTAGTTGTTTTCCGACCTAGATTTGCCTAGTAGGAATCAGTGCAGATAGCGGCAGGTCTTTTTGAGTGCCTCACTGGGTACTTGAAATGAATGCAGCCTAATAGAACAACATGCTTTTAGGAACACACAGTTGTTCACAGATTCTCTGCTAGCTTTTAAAATATTGACTGGAATGTCTTATTTGAAAGAAGGTGGATTTGTGAGTTGTGGGCAAGTGGTGTCTCCATGGCTGCTAGGAATTGGTGTGGCATTCCTCTCGGCCTGGCTGGAAGTAAACATGGCCAGGTCAAAGGTGATGTGGTGCGTCTGTCAGCTAGATGAGGAATACATCCACAGCTTGCAAGCCTCGAAAAAGACTTCAGGCTGGAAGGGAAGAGAGAAAATGGAAGGCTTCCAGAGGAATCAAAGCCTCCAAAGACATGGCAAAGAAGAACTCCCACCTCTCCCGCACTACAAAGTCCTACCTGAGAGGAGCCCAAATGGTTTCCATTGGGGGAGATCAGCTGAACTCACCTGAGCTGGGAATAGAGACATTGGATGAAGGATATGGACATGGAAGGCAGGCCACTAATAAAGCAGAGAAAGGGCCAAGCTACACATGACGAATGACACTTGAACGGCAAGTGGATTGAGTGGAGGGCAAGTGAACAGGGAGAAATACACTTGCTGTTCAAGTGTCATTCGTCATGTGTAGCTTGGCCCAAAGACTAAACCATAAGCCAGCCCAAGCGGCACTGAGGGTGCTGAATGAGCTTGGCTATGTGTCCATGGATCTATTATATGCATGTCTAGGATTTAATGCCATTTGTCTTGCCTTGGCCAGATGCAAGATCAAGTGCCTGCCTGTTTCAAAATAAAGTGGCGACTGCGATCACTGACCAGACCTGCTTATATGAAGGGCCATCAAGGAAAAGCAACCTTCTCACCTACAATTACTAATTACTTCCAACAGACAAAGTCAGAGTGGTCATATATTTCGTTTGCTGTAAAAAATTATCTGCCTGCAGTTGATGGAAAAAATGATGTGGAGGGATTCTGGGGTATGATTCTCTGAATTTCATGCTGGACTGAGTAAATTAAGAACTGCAAAACAGGAATAGATGCTGATTTGTTCTTGGAAAATGTCAAATGAGTCCTTCTGATAGTACAATAACTTTCTAAGTGCTTTCACTCAAAGTGCTGGGGCTATCAAGATGTTTGATAGCTTTGGGCTCAAGGGAGTTGGAAACAAATGGGGTTTCTAAAAAAGCCACATGAAATATATTTATTTTGGCATATTCCAAACTATCCCTTTCATCTTGCCTAAAAAGTTTGCAACTGTAATACCAAGGGTATGCCATTCGTTGCACCTTGCACATCTCTTCTGCATTCTTTTAACCCATGTACCTTTTTCCTGGGGCAGCACATTTCAGCGGGACTTTAAAACTTTTCAGTTCTATTGATTGCAGTGGGAGACCTTCACATAGGATTCACGTATGTGTAGGTTTCACAAGAGCATTTCAACACTAGCCACACCAACCAATCACAGAACAACGTGGCAGTGTGCTAGCCATATGAGGAAGAAGCCAACCAATCCATTCTAACATGCCTCCAAGATGTCATCCTGCCACCACCTATCCACAGAACAAGAGACAGAATAGAGGCAACACATGAGGGGGAGAGAACTGTGGGCCAAGCTACACATGACGAATGACACTTGAACGGCAAGTGGATTGAGTGGAGGGCAAGTGAACAGGGAGAAATACACTTGCCGTTCAAGTGTCATTCGTCATGTGTAGCTTGGCCCACAGTCATGCCCATTAGGAGATTTGGGATTTCTGCAAATGGGTGTTCAGATTTCCCCCTTACACCATATATTCCCATGAACAGGAAGACACACAGGAAAGGAAACATGGAAGTTACAATTCTACCCCTTTACAGTGACGAAGAGAACCTGTGGTTATCGAAGGCTTATACTACATAGGAATTGGATGGTCTAGCTATTTTACTGCTGCAAACTAACAGGGCAAACTCCCTTGAAGCCTCACCCAAGCCAACTCACCCCAAAAGGAGACCAAAAGGAGATGTTTACATTTACTAGCAAAGGAATGTTTTGATTGCACCCTCCCTCTCTCCCCCCCAATTGCATCTTCGCTCTCCTCCCCTCCTCTTCTATATTTGACCGGTTTCTGTACCATGCATCTGACGAAGAGAACTTGATTCTCGAAAGCTTATGCTACAATAAAATTGGTTAGTCTTAAAGGTGCTACTGGACTCTTTTTGAGAATGGTCACAGTAAGGCCACATGAGCAAGGGCTCATGGACTAGGAAGTGAAAAAATACCCCACTGAGGAACCCCATTATGAGGTAAGAGAGGATACAAACAACAGAATAGCAACAAGAGAAGACACAAATACACATTCACAGAAGGCTTTCCTGTCATCTCCTCAATAGCTCACTGAGGAAATGCATTGATGTAGAAACAAGGATTTAGATCCCACCTGCAGCAACCTAAGAATAACCTAAGGATAAGGCAAAGCTTAGCATTGGGCCAGCAGAAAAACTGATCAGCATCCAAACAGAAGGAAAAGCCAAGAACCCGCCCCCCACCCCCCTGTAACTGCACAGCATTCTTCTAACCACGCACTCTGCTGGGCACACACTAAAAAGACACCATTATGGTGCATTCAGACTCCTCCCTTAGCCCTGGAGTTAAAACCAACAGCAAGAAAAACTACGGAGAAAGGTGTAGCACATGCTTAGTAAACGTGAGGCCCCCAGTTAGCTACAGAGTGGTCCTGGAAGGAATCTGGTGCACAGCTCAAGCTTTGTACTGTCAGATTCAATCCCTGTTGCTCATGATAATTAGCTGTCCCAGAATGCAGTTATTTTATTTTATTTACAATCCACTTTTCTCACTGAGACTTGATGAATGACATAGCTGGGACATTTGATAAATAATGAAACAGGGTAAGGAACAAGGACAGCAGAAATTTGAAAACAAGTAGAAATCCAATACAGAGCTGAAAACAAAATGTAAGCAGATTGAACATAAGCATATTAAGCAACACAGAACTAGCCAGAAGGAGCAAATTTACAGCAACAGACAGTACACAGAAGCATAGTTTTCAGGCCCTATCCCTGTACCATCTAACCTCTGTGAACCATTTCCTTACAGCACACCCCTTATATGAATAGCCTTCCTGAATAGTTCAGTTGAATGCAGAAATCCAGGAGAGTGGGATTGTTCCTGACTTCCTCAGGCAGACTGTTCCACAAGGAGGGCACCACTACAGAGAATGTGCGTGCATGGGCATCTGTGATTTTGCCCATTTTCAGGGTGCCACTTGCAGAAGGCCCTGTTCAGATGAGCAAAGCTGCTGTGGTGGAGCAGAGGGAGAAGAATGGTCCTGCAGGCATGAGGGACCAAGGCCATGAATGGCTTGATATGTGATAGCCAATATCCTGAACTGGTAACTGATGGGTAAGCAATGGAATAATTGCAGAATGGGAGTAATATACATGCTCTGCCTATCTCCTGATTATATCTGAGCTGCGGGTTTTGGCACCAATTGGCGTCTCTGAGATGACTTTGAGGGGAGACCTATGTGGAGTGCATTGCAGTAGTCAAGACTCAATGTTACCATGGCATTGATCCCAGAAGCCAGATGGGCCCTTTCAAACTGGGAGCCATCTTCTGGGTGAGACTGAGTTTGTAGAAGGCATTTTTCTAGCTGTGTTCACTTGCTTTTTGAGCAATGCAGCCCCTTCCCAGCGGCCGCTTCTGCGGCTTGAGCTGGGGGGCTGAATGTTGCCTCTGTGGAAGGAGGAAGAGGCAGACGTGTTTCCCAGCCACCTGTGCTTCTGGCTGGGGGTGGAGACAAGCGCCATAGTAGGCGTCTCTGCCCTGCAGCCTCAATTCCTCCGTGACAATCGGCCCACCCGCCTCGCCCTGTTTTAGTGCAGGATTAGCCGGCTGCTGTTCCAGAGCCAGGTAGGAATTTTTTCCCATTACCCAAATTGGCCAGAAGGGGTTGGGTTTTTTTCCTACCTTGTACTGAAGCAGGGGTTTTAGGCATTTGCTGGGTGGTGCCTAGTAGGTTTCACTGGCAGGAGAAAGTTGGGGAATAGGGAGTGGGCTGGTGAGCACCCCTTTGGCATTTCGCCATCGTTGGGGAAAAGGGGTCTGTCAGGAAGGAGGGTATGCTTCATGGCTGCAACCACCTGTCTAGATCGCCTCCAGGGAACCCCAGGTGCAAGTCCTTCCCTCATGCTGTATGGCTAAGGCTTTAGGAGCTTGAGGTGGGGAACCCTTTGCCTGGCTGGCCGGGTCTAGGCCATTCCATGAACGGTTCACACCTGGGCCAGTGGGGCTCACCCAGACAGGTCAAGATGGAGGTCCTGTAGTGACCCCGTGGCTTGACTTGTACCGCCAGTTTGCCTTTGCCACAGTTTAGTGTTGCTGTTGTATTTAATAAAGTGGCCCATAGTTCCAACTACTGTGTCTGTCTCTTTCCTCCGACTGTGGGGGCAATAGTGCTGGATCCAGTATAACTACTTACCATGTAGCCATCTCTCTGCTGGATCCATACGGTTCATTTCCGCAGCCTGTTATTGTTCATCCCAGCAACCCTTACTCTCTATTGCCTGTTGCCATCATGTAGATTGCATGGTGTACCACACACCAACAGTGATCAGGGGACTGTGAAACCAGAAGACTCTCCCAACCCCTTTGCTACAGCATAATTGTACAAAGATTAGAGGATCCTCTCAGTCATTTCCCTGGGTGTGGGTCCCATGTGGAAGAGAGCTGAGGTTTCTAATGAACTGTAGGAGCATGATCCCCACCAAACCCCATTAGAACATGGACAGACCTATTAAACTATCCAAATATTTATTGAACTGTGTCAGGAATTCACTATGAATACTTTCCCAGTTTTTATTGAGGACATCTGATTCTGCAAGATTCTGAAAAAAAACCCCTACCCAATGTATTTACTGTCCATTTTTGCCTTTCAGTTCAGTTTGTGCACTGAGAAAAATCTGGCACAAACAATGTGAGGAATATGGCAAGCAACTGATCTTTGACATGTTTTTCCTTGCAATTAAAATGTCTTCAAAACACATTACCATACCAATATTAATCTGCGGGAAGGATCAGATAACAATGCGAAGATTGCAGAAGAACTCTTTCCCCCACTTCTTAGCAGACTGATTTTACCTGTTGATTTCACAAGTTTATTTGCTGTTATTTTCTTTTTCTTTTGGGCAGAGGATATTTTGCTGATGGCACTTTGTCCTGTTGATTGAAAAAGGATGTCTCTGGGGAACCAAAAGCTTTACTTCACTGCACATCTTTTTAGGTCACAGGTGAGACGGAGGGCTGTGAGGTCCAGTTATTTACTGCAGCTCGCTTCTCGCCTTTATGTCGAACCAGAGTTGCCTACAAGAGTTTACTTAAAATACTGAGGTTTCTACCAGGACAGTACTTGAATACAGTGCTGCTTATTGCTTGGAGATCTGGTGTGAAAAACATGTGGAGTAAGGAAAATTGGCCTCGATGACCAGGTGAACATCCCGCTCCACCAAGTTCATGTAACTGAATTTACTTACAGCCATCTTTGTTATCATGTTTATTTTATTTATTTTATTTTTATTCATATATTACAATTAAGGCAATGCACAAACTAAGCTTGTTTCTAGACTAATGGGCATACCACACTCTTCTGCTCCCCCTTTCATGCTGGGAATCACAATTAAAGATTCAGATTTGGATCCAGTAGCACCTTAAAGACCAACTAGTTTTCCAGTGTATGAGCTCTGAGTCAGAGTTCCCTTTGTCAGGTATCTGTTGAAGTTGGTCTTTAAGATGCTACTGGACTCTACTACAGACCAACATGGCTACCCACCTGAAACAATTAAAGATTAACTCTTCTCCTCCTCATTTACAGCCTGCCTTCTCACTGAGACTCAAGGTGGATTACAAAATATGAAAAGCAAAAAGCAATAAAAGGGTTTAGAAGGATGTAATTTTGCTTAAGATATCTCTGCTAGTCTGGAAAGTAGGGAGCATCTATGGGAAAGTGTTCCCTAAGCTACCCTGGACCAAGGTCATTTAGATAGCTTCAGGTAAAAAAAACAAAAAACAAAACCCCTGAAATCAGTCTGGAAACCATCTTGCTATACAAAATTTACTCAAGCTTTATTTTAAATTATTTGAGTGAACACCTGGATGTTGGTATTGTTCTTTTGAGGAAAAAGAGGAGGGTGAATTAAAATGGGACTGCAGGATTCCCCCACTCCCAGGGCATAGAACTCTCCTAAAAAATATAAAGAAAAAGAAAAAAATATCCATTTTGAATTTGTGTTTGAACTTGTTTGGTTAATCTCTCAGAAAAGTGCCTTTGTGATGCAGCAAAAAAAATCACCATGCTTTGGAGGAAATATCAGGGATGCAAAAATAAAATATAATCAACTCTGTCTGTGGTACTGACTCGATAATCCCTATGTATCAGAGTTGGCAGATGGCTTCCTTCCTAGCTTAAATAGTCCTGCATTCATTTTAATTTTTAGGATTCTATGAACTTGTCTAGAAGGAATTGAGTTACATTGTGTACCATTTCTGGACCTTTTCCAAGCTCCTACCTGCTCAATGTGGTCCCCAACCATCTGTGAAGAAAGATTGGCATTTGCCTCCTTAGGCCACCGGAGTCCTCTCAGACGCATTGGATCAGGAGTTACATCTTATTATCATTGCTCTGGGAGGAGGCATTCACTTTGGAAAGATCCCCCTCCCCCCAAGACGAGTCACCTTGTTGCGACTTGTTCCTCTAGAACTTTGTACAACTTTTTTTTTTTTAAGTATCAGATTTCTGGAGTCTAATTGAGTTGTGGACAAGCGAGGAAAGATAGCATATTGTAAGCCCTGCTCTCTAAACGCACAGTTGTACACTTCAGGCACTCTTGTTAAAAAGTTCAGGCATGACCATGGAAGAAACTTTCTACCCACCACCCACCCCCAGCCACCTGGTGAATGAATGAGTCATGCAACTGAGCCAGCCCTACTATTAGGCAAGATGAAGCATCTTGCCTTAGGCAGCAGATTATGAGATGCCATCAGTTTGTCAGTGGCGGAGTTTATTATTATATGTCTTTGCAGCTGGGTGGTGCCATATCTTGGGGGCCATCTTGTCACTTAAATCTTTGCTGATAATTGATGAAAAGAGGAATTCAGGCAACAATCCACACTGCACTTCTATACTGATATGTGTAACTGAAGCATCCAATTCAAAATGAGAAAGTGCTTTCTAGAAATGTGGGTTTCAAACAGCATTTTTCTTTGTATTTGCTTACAGGAGGTGCCCGTGATACCCTCCTCTATCCCTTAATTTTTGTGTTGATTATCCAACCTGAAAAAGCGGTCTAGAGAATCTGAAAATCTACATATAATTTTAAAATGTAGGCCTATGGCTTATTATGAGCAGGGCATTCCAACAACCACTCTTGCCTGAATAAGGCCAGATTGTAGGTCTAAAAGGAAAGTATGCTGTTTTATATTGTTTATGTCCCTGGAATTGCTTTAAAGGCTTTAAAAGTTGTATTTTATGTTGGTTTAACATGGTTTTTATATTGATAATGAATTATTTTAATTGTAAACTACCTCAAGCAGTACTCGGAAAAGGCAGCATGGTAATTTTGTAAAAAAAAAAAATAACATAATTTATAGTCCACCTTTCTCACTGTGACTTAAAGTGGATTACATAGTGTAAGACAATACTACTACTACTAATATTTGATTTATATACCACCTTTCAGGACAACTTAATGCCCACTCAGATCGATTTACAAAGTGTGTTATTATTATCCTCAGGACAATCACCCTGTGAGGTGGGTGGGGTTGAGAGAGCTCCTAGAAGCTGTGACTGACCCAAGGTCACCCAGCTGGCTTCAAGCAGAGGAGTGGGGAATCGAATCCAGTTTTCCAGATTACAGTCCTGCCACTCTTAACTACTACACCAAACTGGCTCTCGCTTTATTGTAGGATTACAAAAATTTGAAAATTAGCAGAAATCTGATACAGAGCTGAAAACAATGCTGAGGAAAAAAAACATAAGCAAATGGACATAACATATTACATGACATGGGAGTATCCAGTAGGAGCATACTTACAATAACAGACATTATTCCAGTGGTATAGTATTTGTTTACCAAAACATCTTTCTGAACCATGTCCTTACAGCACAATCCTATTACCTGTGTAAAAAAAAAAACTCTCCAGAATAATTTGATTTTGTATAGTTTGCAGAAAGCCAGAAGAGTGGCAGCTCTTCTGACTTCTTCCGGTAGGCTGTTCCATAAGGTAGAGGCCACCACTGAGAATGGCTATGCACAGGTAGCTGTTAATTTTACTGAGGGCCAAGCTACACATGACGAATGACATTTGAATGGCAAGTGTATTTCTCCCTGTTCACTTGCCCTCCTCTCAATCCACTTGCCGTTCAAGTGTCATTCGTCATGTGTAGCTTGGCCCTCATTTGCAAGGTAGCACCTGAAGAAGATCCCATTCAGATGATCAAAGCTGCCATGGTGGGACATAGGGAAGGAGGGAGTCTGTAAATAAGAGGAACCAAGGCCATGAGGGACTTTGTGATAGCCAAAACCTGGAATTAAGCTCAGTAACTGTTGGGTATCTAATGGACTGACTTAAAAAAAAAAGGAGTAATATGCATGCTTCACCTAGCTCTTGATAATAACAAAGCTTCAGAGTTCTGCACTAACTGGAGTCTCCAAAATGACCAAGGGAAGACCTCTGTGGAGTGTATTACAGTAGTCTAGTCTCAGTACTACCATAATGCTGGTCCTGGTAGCCAGACTGGCTGCATCAAGGTAGGGGGCTATCATACAAACTAAATTGAGTTTAGAGAGGCATTTTTTTGCAGCTGCACCAATTTGTTTCTCTAGCAGCAGTGCTGGATCTAGTATAACCACTAGACTCATAACCAGATCTGCAAGCCTCAACTCATCCTCATCAAAAGCGGGGAGTATAATGTCTTTCAATATCTCCACCTTTCCAACCAGCATCTGGGATCATTTTCAATTTGTCTGCTTTCAGACATTTGACTGCAGCTGTCA
Source organism: Eublepharis macularius (assembly GCF_028583425.1). Classification (NCBI taxonomy): domain Eukaryota; kingdom Metazoa; phylum Chordata; class Lepidosauria; order Squamata; family Eublepharidae; genus Eublepharis; species Eublepharis macularius. The sequence goes on along the minus strand of NC_072796.1, from coordinate 120,879,854 downwards.
AGGAGCAGCTTCATCACCAGGCGATTTGGATCAAGAGATATAGAACTGGGTGTCATCTGCATATTGATGACTAGAGATGGGCACAACAGCAATACGAACTAAAAAAAGCCATGAACAGCCCAATCTGCTGTTTGCGAACAAGCTGTTCGTGAGGCCCCATTCTAACAGGTGGTCGTTGCAAGCTTCCTTCATTGCTGTGTGTTGCTGTTCATCAAGCCAGACAGCCTGGCACCTGCAATCAATTTCCATGGCAACTCAGGCAGGGATTGTGTGACCTCTGTCTGAACTCCTGCTGTTGCCTTGGAAACCCCAATCTAAGCCCAATTTAGCTTGATAGGCAGGTCTTCCTTCCAAGTATGGTCTGGAGCTCCAGATTTTTTACAAGAGGAAAAGACCAGGGGGGAGGGGGCCTCCCAGCTCTGGCTTTCAGGGAGAGACAGCTGCTGTTAGAGAGACAGGGTGAGTGCAATAGAGCTTGCAGTTTCTTTGTGTGTGGTGGGATAGGGATCTACCCCTTCAGGTTCCAGGGCCGCTGCCAGGCTCTGGGACTAAGCTATTATTTATTATTGGTACCTTTCCTGCTGCCTGCTCAGCTAGGGTTTCTGGGAATGGTGCGGTAGGGATCTTGATGGCTGAGGGGAGCCTGTTAGGCCCCACGAACAATGAACATGTTTGTGACAGGATCATGTTCATCAGGGTTCATTGTTCGTTGTTCGTGGATGGCAATGAACAACGAACACCATGTTCGGGTTTTTTTCCCTATTCGTGCCCATGTCTATTGATGATATCCCATTCCATAGCTACAAATGAGTTTTCCTAAAAGCTTTACATAGGAGTTGAATAGCATGGGAAATAAAATTGTGCCCTGTGGAACTCGGCAATATAATTCCCACCCTGAAGACAGCGGGTCTCCTACAGCAACCCTTTGAGTCTGTTCCATGAGGAATTATTTAAACCATTCCAAGGCACATCCTCTGAAACCTACATAAGGAATTTGTAAATAATTCATAAACTTTAAGATAGTCCCACACAGGATTTGGCCCATGAGGCCAAGCACAGTATGTATTACAGCCCCTAGATGCTAGGTAAATGTTCTGAATTGCTGCCTGCTTGGGATAATTGGTAGGCCACAGTAGCAAGGTTGCCAACTTTGTCTTGGGGAAATTTCTGGAGATTTGGGAGTGGAGCTTGCGGAGGGCTGAGTTTGAGGAGGAGAGAGATCTCAGCAAGGTATAATGCTAAAGAGTGCACTTTCCAAAACAGCCATTTTATCCAGGGGGATTGATCTCTGTAGCCTGGAAATCAGTTTTAATTTAATTCTGGGAGATCTCCAGGCCCCAGCTGGAGGCTGGCAATCCTAGCTGTACACTGTGTTTTGTTTGTTACAGGACCAATGGAAATAGTTTACTAAAAGCCTACATTATACCAATGGAGTCCTTTAGTCAGCCATTTGGAGAGCCTGTAGAAAAGAAGCACTCTGACAAATTGCCTCAGAGAAGAAAGAATACCTGTCTAATTACCAGGAACATCATGAGAAGGTGCCAGTTTAGAAATCTAATTTAATTCTGTGATACATTTTTTGAGCAAGAGATGTAACTCCTGTATGTTTTGCTGAATGGGAGGTCTTGAAGTGCTGTTGACGTGAGCAGACATTTTTTAAAAAAAAATCTGGCAAGTTGGAGAGACTAAGAAATAGGTCTTAGCCCCAAGCTGAAAACTGATTAGCTTGTCTCGCCTGTCTGCTGGGGGAAAGAGAGTACCCCACACAGTACAATTGGCAGACACAGATAAGCTGAAGAGAGATGCTTTCACCTTACAGCTATTAAAAATTGAAAGACCCCCTGAGCTTTGCCAAGAAAATCTGCAAACATAAAGGAAGGCGGATCAGGCTTAAGGGAAAGATACAGCTCCACAGGGAGTGCTGTCAATATTGGAACATTGCTAAGACACCATACCTTGAAGCAAACAAGGATAACATCTGGAACACTTCCATGTTATAGAGTGGAATGGAAAAGCAAATGGGCATTGAGGCAAGACTGCTCATTCTTGGCCCCAAGAGCGCTGCTGCCTAGAAGCTATGAGGCAGCTTTTTAAAACTTGATGCAACGAAGATATGAGACATTGTTTGAAGGAAATGCGCTTCTCTTGATCACCCTCAATGTATTTTTTCTATCTTTAATTCAGAACATTTAAATTATTTGGAGACTGACCCTGAGGAATGATCATAGACAGTAGTTGTTATGGGGAATGTATGTGAATAAGGTTTTGGCATACATCTCGGAATATTTGTAGCAATATGTTGGAAATTTCATCCTGTACATTGAAATGGTTGGTGCACTAGCTAGCCATAGGTAAAAACTTTCATGCAGATGCAGTAGTTTCAGTGGTGGCACAGCAGTTAGAGAGCTGAACTAGGATCTAAGAGATTTAGGGAAGCTTGCTGGGTGATCTTGGGCCACTCCTAGACTAATTTACCGCACCGGCTTGTTGCGAGGATAAAATGGAAGAGACAAGAACAATATAAGCTATTTTTTGTCCCCACTGGGAAGAAAGGTGGGTTATAAATGAAGTATATGACAAGTACTTATGACATCTGTGCAACAATTTCAGTGAGATTTTTATAATTGCCCCCCCAGCTGGAAGAAAGAGACAGACAAAGCTTTTGGTATAAATGGCCGCTTTATTAAACATAACATCAACACTAAACTGCGGCAAGGGCAAACTATGCGGTACAGATCAAGCCACGGGGTCACCCCTGACCACCGCCTTGACCTGTATGGGCGAGCCCCGCTGCCCCGGGCGTAATCCATTCGTAGAATGGCCTCAGCCCGGCCGGCCAGGCAAAGGGTTCCCCCTCAAGCTCCTAAAGCCTCAGCCGTACAGCATGAGGGAAGGACTTGCACCTGGGGTTCCCTGGAGGCAGTCTACCCAGGTGGTGGTAGCCATGAAGCATTACCATCCCTCCTGAGAGACCCCATTTCCCCACCGCTGGGGAATTGCCAAAGGGGTGCTCACCAGCCCGCTCCCTATTTCCCAACTTTCTCCTGCCAGGGGGAGCCTACAGAGCACCACCCGTAAAACACCTCAAACCTCTGCTTCAGTACAAGGTAGGCGAAAAACCTGCCCCCTTTATATGCCAATGAGGGGAACCAGGAAAAAAATTCCTACCTGGCCCAAAAACAGCAACCGGCTAATCCTGCACTGAAACAGGGAGAGGAGGGTGGGCCGATCGCTCGGAGCAACTGCGTTTGGCGGGGGCGGAGCTGCAAACGGCTCGCTCTCCGCCCGCCCCAAAAAGAGCCCGGATGGCCGGGAAAAGACGTCTCCTCCTCCTTCCGAGGAGGCAAATCCGGCCCTATGGCCAAAGCCACGTTGTGGCTGCCGTGGGTGGCCGCATTGCCCCCCCAGTTGGTAGAAAGAGACAGACAAAGCTTTTGGTATAAATGGCCGCTTTATTAAACATAACATCAACACTAAACTGCGGCAAGGGCAAACTATGCGGTACAGATCAAGCCACGGGGTCACCCCTGACCACCGCCTTGACCTGTATGGGCGAGCCCCGCTGCCCCGGGCGTAATCCATTCGTAGAATGGCCTCAGCCCGGCCGGCCAGGCAAAGGGTTCCCCCTCAAGCTCCTAAAGCCTCAGCCGTACAGCATGAGGGAAGGACTTGCACCTGGGGTTCCCTGGAGGCAGTCTACCCAGGTGGTGGTAGCCATGAAGCATTACCATCCCTCCTGAGAGACCCCATTTCCCCACCGCTGGGGAATTGCCAAAGGGGTGCTCACCAGCCCGCTCCCTATTTCCCAACTTTCTCCTGCCAACGCGACAGGCCAAGCCTCAGCTTAGGCCCTCGCGCCCCACAGGTGGCCTAGTGCCAACCTGAGCCCGAGCCGCAGGTCATCCAAGAAGATGTCATTGCCAGATGGGGACAAATGGACCCCATCATCCCTGTAAAGGGTGGCATTAGCGGCCTTAATCCGAGGGTGAGGGAGGTAAATGCCGAGACCCGTCGCTAAAGCTTTCTGAATGGCCCTATTGGCCCTGCGCCGAGCACGAGCCATGCCCCTAGGGTCCAAAGACTCCCTCCATTTACGCCGAGGGAGCATCTCCGACCAAAATATATAAACATCAGGCCACCGTCTCTTGATCACCCTCAGGTCAGCAATTACTTGCAAGGACAGGGCTCTGCCTCTCATTAAACCTAGGTCATTACCACCCACGTGTAAGACCAGGAGATGCGGTGGAGGACCGTTCCTTCCACCAAACAAGAGAGGCAGCAATCCCGCCCACCGAAGGCCACGCCGGCCCAGCCATTCGATTGATGCATCTTCGCTCAACCCGAGCTGGGCTCCAATCGGGGTCCGTCTGGCTTGCACTGCAGCCCAGAACACCATACTGTGGCCCGCTATAAGGATCCGCTTCCTCTCAAAGCTGCCCACAGCACCTGGAAAAAATCAAACTGCGTGAGACTTAAACAACGGGAGAGGTCGGATGTAAGACCGAAAAGCAGATGACTTCCATCTGCCCACCTTCTGAATTGTCTTATCGGCATACCCCATGGCTGCCGCAGTAGATGCCGCCCCAATCCGAAACGAATGAGTGCCAAATTTGACACCCACCAATCCCAGCTGGCGCAATGCCCGATCTGTCACCGCCCAAAATTGATAGCGAGTTAAGGGAGAGCGATCAACATGACGAAACAACACCCCCTCATCCTCCCCCCTAACCTCTAAATACGCACGAAGTGCCCGGACTGGGCACAAGGCATCGTCCTCGCAAGGTCCCAAAGTTAATATAGACCCAGCACGCTTCTGGTCAGTCTTGGATCTCGTAATCCGAATGAAAACTTTGTCGCCCTGAAACTGAACATCACGAGCCAACAAAGCCCGCCCTGAAGCGTCTGATTGCGACTGAACAACAAGTTCGCTCACCCTCAGGGCGCCGAAGAACGCTAGCAGTGAAGCGGCATGAAAAAGCCGACACTCAAAGCTAGAACTACATATATCACCCCAAAGAGCACCCAAGCCCTTAAGGATGTCTGGAGAAATCGGCTGACGAGCGTCCTTAACTACACCGACCTCCCTGGACCAACCCTCAAACATCTTCCGAAGTCTGAAATCTCCAGTAGATTCCGGTAATCCCCGCGCTTTGCTGGCAAATGCCAACGCAGCCATTTGGCCCTTAATAGTCTTAACGGCCAACCCTCGCGCCCTCTGGGCTACGCAGAACTGTAATAGATGCTCCATGGGGATGGGCCATATTTGACTTAGTCCAGCCCCCTCCCTGAAGTCCCGAAACAGTCCTACCGCACGCTCATACGATCGATGAGTGCTGGGCGCAATAGCCATCCGAATAGCTCGGTTCACCTCCGCTTGCCAAGCTGCCACAGTCCCGGTGGCATTCTGGAGGGAAGGCTGTCGGCCCCGGGAGCAAGACGCCAGAAGCGATCGATCTGTTGGCGAGACAAAGCGTCCGCCACCCCATTGTCGACTCCCGGTACATGTCTGGCCTTAAACAATATATTAAGCTGAAGGCATTTCAAAGTGAAAGCCCTTACCAGTGCCATGACCCTACCAGACTTGGAAGTGAGGGAATTAACTACTTGCACTACCGCCATGTTGTTGCACCAAAAGTGCACTACATGGTTAGCAAGTTCACGGCCCCAGAGAAAAACTGCCACCAGAATGGGAAAGAACTCCAAGAAGGTTAAATCCCTAACTATCCCACTCTCCGCCCATTCCTTAGGCCACTGCTCAGCGCACCAGTGTCCACGGAAAAACACTCCGAAGCCCGTAGACCCAGATGCGTCGGACGCTACCTGTAACTGGGAACCAACCAATAAGTCCTCACGCCAGAAGGTAACCCCGTTAAAGGATCCTAAGAACTCATCCCAAACCTCCATGTCCGCACGCATGCCTTTATCAATGCAGACCTTATGATGGGGGGCCCGAAGAGACGACATTGCGTCACATAGCCGGCGCAAAAATGGCCTGCCGGGGGCGACCGCCTTGCATGCAAAATTCAGGGAGCCAACTAGCTGCTGCAATTCAAGGAGAGATACTTTCTGTTTACCCCGAAAAGCAGCCAACAGTTCCCTAAGCTTGTGAACCTTATCAGCGGGGAGGCGCAAAGACTGTTGCACCGTATCCATCTCAATGCCCAAAAAGGTCATCACCTGAGCCGGGCCCTCGGTTTTTTCATGTGCCAGGGGAACCCCAAGTTCCCCTGCCAATGACACAAAGCCAGCAAGGAGGCTGGCGCACTGCGCTGTGCCAGCAGGCCCAACGAACATAAAATCATAGAGGTAATGACAGGTGTCCCAACACCTGAACCTCCGCCGCAGCTCCCACTCCAAAAAGGAGCTGAAACATTCAAATGCGGCACATGATACTGAACATCCCATAGGGAGGGCCCTATCCATGTAGTATTGCCCCTCAAAACAGAAGCCCAAAAGATCAATATCCTCTGGGTGGACTGGGAGCAGGCGAAAGGCAGACTTAATGTCGCACTTAGCCATCAAGGCTCCGACCCCACATCTGCGCACCACCTTGACCGCCTGGTCAAAGGACGTATAGCGCACTGAACAAAGCTCATCAGGGATGGCGTCATTTACTGATGCCCCCTTCGGAAAAGAAAGATGGTGAATCAAACGATATTCACCAGGGGCTTTCTTAGGAACCACACCTAGGGGGGAAACACGCAGGTGTGGTACTGGAGGCAGTGAAAACGGCCCTAACACCCTGCCCTCAGTGCACTCCTTCGAGATTTTATCCCGCACAACAGCTTCCATGCCCAGAACGGAACGCAAATTTTTGGACATGAAAGAAACCCGCGGGCCCTGAAATGGTATCCGAAAACCATACTTAAAACCGTTCAACAAAAACATCGCATCCCGCCTTTTGGGATAAGAAGGTAATAAGCGCTCAAGCGCTCTCAGACTTACCGGGCTGGGGCCCTTTTCCAGCCGTTTGCTGGCCACCACCCCCACCCGGACGCCTGCCACTGCCACCGGACTTGGCTCTGGGGCAGGAGGAATACGCGTGGGAACCAGAACATGCCGGACATTCGTGCCTATATTTACAGGCCCGTCTGTTGCATACGCCTTTTGATGTGAAATCCCAACAGAGCAGCCGGGGTTGAACCTGCTGCCCCGCTTGGGAGCGGGTGGAGGCAGCCGCCTGTGGGCGGTGAATCAGATGACCACTGTCCGCCCTATCGCCCGAGTTCGGTTTCGAAGGGGACATAACCTGCAGCCACAGCTGCTGGTGGATCTGGTCCCAGGGAATATGAGGGTTCAAAGCAGCCCTCATCCTAAACTCTTCGTCATACTGCAACCATGCAGTGCCAACGAAGTCAGTATATCCCCTGTAAATTATATTAAGGTACTGAAATAGGGACACAGCCTGTAAAGGCTGCGCCCTCCCCAGTACTCCTGCGTATATCAAAAACCCTGGGAGCCAGTTATGCCAAGAACGATCAACCTTACGGCGTTTAATTTTTTCTTTGTCACGCTCCTCCAAATCCTCCTTGTCCTTCTTTTCCAGCTCGCGGAAAAGAAGGGTAAACACATCCACATATTCCCCTTTAACTATCTTATCCCTTGTAGCCTGGGTAAGATGATCACCAAGGGGAAGAGCTGTGTCCCCAAACGGGAGTGCCCTATAAGGGACCTGGCCGTAAACACCATACGGCGTTAAACCCCAGGGTGGGTAGCCACCAAATTGCCATCCCGAGGGATGCATACTTGGGGCCGGGCCGTCAGAACCCGCCCAAGGACTCACCGCGGACCCTACGGCTGTAGAAGCACCAGGTACTCCTGGAGCCGAACTAGCTACGCCAGGGTGTCCTGCAAACTGCCAAGGTGTATTGAATGAAGTAGAAGAAGTGTGTGTGCCTGGGGACCCGGAGGCAGCGGCCTGACCCCAGGGTCCCCATGGCCAGGTGCAAGCCTGCTGAGGCAAGGCAGACTTACCATCGGGCCCACTAGGCTCCACAGCCACTGCCACTTGCACCGATTCAGTCGGTCCTTCCGGCGCAGTCTCATCAGCGATTACCGCAACCTCCTCGGGGGGGTTCCCCTCAACTGAAGTCCCCGCTCCTGGCAAACCTGCAGAAGACTCCAAAGCAGAAAGACGGGTCAAAATCTCCTTCCTAAAAGAAGCCTTAGACGCCATCCTAAGTGGCCTACTGCGCTCACTGACTGCGCCTGTTGAGCCAGACGCCCCCTTACTTTTCTCAAGAGCCTCCAATCGTTTCAGAATTGCAAGGTTAAAGTCACTATCCCCTTCATCCTCTGAAGAGGAAACTGTTGGAGGAGGCCTTTTAGAGGGCTGCTTCTTAGCAGGCTGCTTGCCCTTGGCCATACCCTTACCCTTCCTTGAAGCCATCCTGCTGTTTCACAGGCAATCAAATGGAGGAATAGCCACACAATGCAAAAGCAGAGCACAGGTGGGCAAACTACAACACTACAGCCTACCAAGGTAATAGGAAGGCACCAACAAAACCTTCCCAAAATGGCGGCCGTGCGAAAGCATAAAATGGCGGCCGCAATAGAAAAAAGGGGGGGGTGAGCCAGGAGCACACAGGTTGTGAGGCTTGGCCACCCAAAACGTCCCCACAAGAGGGAATAAAATGCCCTCTCTCAGTCCCCCACCAAATGCCTTCCGAAGAGGATGCTACCAACCCGTGGGGGGGGAGGGACCTATTCCCCGCAGGAGTGGCGGGCTCCCCCAACAAACACCCCCGAGGGGGGCGTAAGGCTGGTCCCCCCTTTCGCCCCAAAACAAGAAGCCCGGCGCAAAAGCACCCAAACCGGGTCAAGAAGCGGCGTCGGTGGGAGTCCAAGCCGCGCCGAAGGGCCTCCGCGGCAACGCGCCAACCGTGCGCTCCAAAGGCGGCAACCGGGTGCCGCGACGAATACCGCAGGGGGGAGAGGGCTGGAGACGCGGTGTGGAGCACCCACTGTCCCAGCCAAGCCCCTTCTGCCGCCGAGGTTCCCTCTGAGCGACGGTGGAGCGGAGCAAAAAACGCGTCCTGCTCCAACCGATCGCTCGGAGCAACTGCGTTTGGCGGGGGCGGAGCTGCAAACGGCTCGCTCTCCGCCCGCCCCAAAAAGAGCCCGGATGGCCGGGAAAAGACGTCTCCTCCTCCTTCCGAGGAGGCAAATCCAGCCCCACGGCCAAAGCCACGTTGTGGCTGCCGTGGGTGGCCGCATTCTCCGCAGTAGTAGTGTGCTATGAATCAAATCAATCTGGACATAGAGCTGGATACAACCAGCTTTTTCATAGGTGGAACAACAAAAGGCAACAAAAAAATAATTGTTATTCTGGGAACTTACAAAAATCCTTGAGGTTTCCTAAAGAATTGATTTTATCCACTTGTGAAGGAACTCAATAGGTTTATTTACATATCATACAATTTAGGCTTAGAGACTGTAATTCCAGCAGCCATTTTAACAATAACACCATGGCTTCTTCTTTCCAGATACCTCTAGGAAGCAGATGGCCTCTCCTCCAAACAGTTACTCTTTCTTAACGGTCTCATCCTTTGTAACCCATTACTACACTAAGGATCATGCCAAGGTTGCCAGGCAAATCCAAGTGCCCATCATTGATTAATTCAGTGGTGGGAGAGAAAGGGGAGGAATAGCACTGCTGATGCCATGATGTCATTTCCAAGTAAAAACCTGGAAGTGATGTCATAGTCCAATGCAAAGCTCTAGGAATTCCAGAAATCTCAAGCCAATGATAAGAACATTTTAAGGAACCTAGTCCTGTCTGTCCATTAAAGACTTCCCATGTTTCAAGTGAATTGGATCATGGGGTTCAGTTGTATGGGCCCCTGAACAAGGTGCCCCCTACTTGACTCCACTGTTTCCTGGAGCGGGGTGGGTGGGGGAGAATTATGCAGTAATTGGATCTTTCCACATCCTTGGTACACATGCTACTCATATTCTTTGGGATCATGGCACCATTATTTATTTACTCTATCTATAATAGTTATATGGCTGTTTTCCCCCAGATAGTCTGAGGACTAAATCAGATGTAAATAACATCACTGGATGTTTGCTGTAGATCAAATTCTTAAAAGTGACATCTAGAGCAACCAGTTAAAAAGTTTGCAAACCTAACCTTCACATCTAGAAGCAGTAAACCTCTGAACGCCAGTGCTAGGAGGCAACATCAAGGGAAGGCCTTGGCTTTGATGCCTTGTTTGTTGGCCATCAAAGGCAACCAGTTGGTCATCATGTGAAAGAGAATGCTGGACTGCATGGACCACTAGTCTAATCCAGTAGGGCTCTTCTTATGTTCTTTTGATACCAACTAGCTACCATGCTTGCAACTCTTAAGACAACAGCCAGGGGCAATTGGCATTAAAATGGTCAAGAAGCAAGCCGAACTACGTAGCTCATAAACTGAGTGACCAATGCTATGGCCATGCCAGCATCAGCAATGTGCCAGCATTCTAGACTTCATATTGAGCCTTTTTGACTTCATATTGAGCTGTAAATCAAGTGCATTTCTATACTCCAAGCCTTTTGAATTTTCTTCCCACCGGGAGCTCACAAGTATGCAAGCTTCAGGGAAGCATGGCTTACAAGTAATGATATAATACTGGTTAAAGGAGACGGAGACATTTGAAAAGGTGCAAGTGAATAAAAGTCAGCCTAGGAATTCTGTTTCTTTTTTTTAAAGTTTAAATATTTCACAAAATATAGAAATGCCCCGTGGTACAAGGATAAAAATATAGAATTTTAATGATTAAGCAACATGTTCCACCTTTATAGCCTTGAGCACAGAAGGTTAGTGCTGTATTGGTTGGAAAGAATGAAAAATACTGGAAGTCGGGCTGCTTTATATTATATTTATATTAATGCTGGAGGTCAGGCGCTGCCTTTGATTAGATCAACTTTTATTGATGAACTTGTGAGTTTCTTAAAGGAAGAGTTGGCAATAGAAGTAAAGATCCCCTAGTGAACTGAAGGGTTGAGGTCTTCACTTGAGCTGAGGTTACACATAAAAAGAGACCTCATATTGGAGATGCAACTGTCATCCTTAGCAGTGACCCATCTGTGATGGATCATCTCTTTAACATATTGGGGGAAAATCTAGTGGACTGCTATGTTGAAAGGCCCCTCAGTCATGAACAGTCCCCCAGTGGCACTAGGAGCACCAGAGAAGTTGTTTGCCTTAGACCCAGCCAGCAACTATGATATTGGCTGCTCAGCAAATGGGCTCCGAATGTTCCTAGGCCATTTTCATGCCAGTCTGTCCCTGGGAATTGTCTAAGAGCTCCAAGCTCCTCTGTTTTCACATCCATGTTTATTTATCATGTGAAGGGAGAACATGGAGAGGGGGACTGGGGTGTGCAGTGGGATATTGCTGATGCTAAAAGTTGTTCAACTTACCCAGCATCGGATCAGGTAGGCTATATCTGAGGCAGTCAGAAGTTTCCCAGAATGACTCCTCAATATCTTAATATCATGAATTATTTGTTGGGAATTTAACGGAACTTGCATACCTGTTTTTTTTTAATGTTTCTCCTTACATCTCATAAAGGAACAAAATAGAATGTTTTTTAAAAAAAAATTTAAAATTGTACTGATGTATGCATTAATATTACCTCCACATACAATCTATACTTTATGTACATATACATATAGAATAAATTTAACTATCCATACATCCGATACAAGCTTGTTTTCCCCCTCCCCCCCCCAAGAGGAATGACCATAAGAATCATCTGCTTTATATCTTTAACCATGAGCACACTCTTTGGAGTTTCGTAAAAATAATTTGGTTGGTCTCTCCTCCTCTTACCCATCTTACGTATCTAGACCATTTCTTCCTTATCGCTAACGTCTTATTTCCCCATGTCTTATCCTGTTTTAATATTGATAAAATGTCTGATTGGATCCATTCCTATAGATACCAATTCCATCTTTCCAAAGTCCATTTAGAGGCATCTTTCCATCCATACGCCATTACAGCATGGGCAGCTATAATCATGGCTTTTAACAAGTGCTGTCTATTTTCCTGTACTTTATTATTTCCCCAGATGCCCATAAATAGGATCTCCCCATTTACATTTATCTCAGCGTCGCAAAGCTCCTTCACCTTTCCCAATATCGTTTGCCGGAAGACTGTTACTTTAGAGCATTCCCACCATAAATGAGCATAATAGCCTTTTGTTCTATTACAATGCCAACAATCTGATTTCATTCTCTTGATCATGTAGGATAATTGGGAAGGAGTCCTATACTATTTCAATATTACTTTCATCTCCAATTCTTGATTTTTTCCCATTTTTATTACCTTTATATCTTTCATTAATTTATCTACTGATCTGTTAATTTTAGCTCTTTCTCCCATTTAGATTTTATCAACCTGGTCATATATTCTCTATCCTTATTCATTAAATTATATAATTTCCTTGCTATACCCTTCTTATTGACATCCTTTATACTATATAATTTTTCAAATGGGTTGTCCTCCATATTTACTATTTCACTATATCGCCTATGTTTCATAAATTATATAGACCCATAATCTTTAACCAAGGTTGGTTTCCCACTCGCTCCATACTTCCTGCATTGGAATCAAATTTCCTTGTGAAGCATAAAAATTTTTCATTCTATATAAACCCTTCTGTTTTAATTCCTCCCAAAAATCCGTTCCAAATTTTTTAAATGCTTCATTTAAAGATTCAATAGGATTCCATTTTGAAGGTACTGGCAACCAGGTAGCTTTTTTCTTATTCCAGATTTTTAATGCTGTTTGTTGTGGCCCTATTGAATTCTCTATTTCTTTTTTTACCTTTGTTGTAAATACTCCAAACTTACCTACTCCTTTGTTTACATTATCTTCCCATCTCACCCATTTATCCAAACTTTTACCATCAATTTCCAATATCATCCTCAATTGGAAAGCTTCATAATATCTTTCCAATTGTGTAATGCCCCACCCTACATCTTCCTTAGGTGAGTAGATCACTTTTCTTGGTAGTCTGGCTTCCAACCAAATACCCACTTTTTAATTGTTTGGTCCCACATAATTAATTGCTTCCTAGATATCTCTTCCAGGAGTACCTGAACAAAATAGAATGTGAATGGAACAGAAAAGGTAGAGAAACCAAACTACCATGTAGAATGTTATTCACAATTATTTGGCTGACCGTCTTTATGAACTCAGGGGGACTTACTTTTGAGTAGATAAGCACAGGCTTGCACTGCAAGTGGAAAATATTTAAGCTGGAAAATATTTTATGTCTATTTATAGTACAGTGTTTAAAACTATAAACCTTTTCTTTCTTTTAAGAGAATGTATTTGTATCACCCAAGTATGAAGGTAAAGGTAACATTTTAATATTGCTGTTTAACAAAGCTAGTAGATTTACAATCATTTTCTTGGGCAGTGTGTTTGTACTGTACATTCATAATTTGCTTCTGAATTCCTAAAATTTGTAGTAAACTAATAACGTTTGTTCAAATCTACTCCTGTAGTGTATTAATCATTGGGGGGGGGGGTAAAAAGGGGGGGAGACCACACATACCCTTTGGAATCTTACAGAGGGACCATGCTTTCAAAAAGCAGATTTACAAAAAAATCAGACCTGTACAGATCCTACTCCATATCTGCATTTCCCTTCTTTCTTTGAAAATAATATGTTCTAATTCAAGAGATGATGGAAAATTTGTTATATAACCTGTCAAACATCAGGGCAGGTGGCAACTGGGGGGTGACAAAAATGGGAAAAAATAGCACTGGGGAAAAGAAAGGCTCATAAAAGAAATTAAAGCACTGAATTTTCAAACGATCAAAACAGAGGGAGGAAGAAATTAGAGGTTTACTTAGGCAGCTAATTTTTAGATCAAAATAAGTGGTGTAGCAACAGAAAATATTAAAAGCTGGGAGACAAATGAAGAAATGAAGGTTGTACTTACATTTTTAAGTATTCATCAGCTATTTGGTTGTAGGTGGCCAAAATAGCCTGACAAAAAGGGACAATTGATCTTCTGCACTGAATTGTGTCATGTACAACTTGCTTTCAGCTCTCAACCAGTGCTTGCCCTCATTTCTGTATTACACTGATGGCTTGTGGCCATGGCCCTGAAAACATGTTGCCATTTGATAGAACCCAAATACATTGGTAGCAGCTAACCCAGCAATCCTATTACCACCTTTCTAGAAGGCTGTAACTAATTTTAGCACTGCACCATCAATTACTTTTTTTAAAAAAAAGTAGTTTCAGGTAGGTAGCCATGTTGGTCTGCAGTAGAACAGCAAGATTAGAATCTGGTGGCATCTTAGAGACTAACAAGGTTTTCAGGGTGTCAGCTTTCGAGAGTCAAAGTTCCCTTCTGAAGCTTTGATGCACGAATCCTGAAAGCGCCCTTCTCTAAGCTGCCTTTGGCTTTTTTTTTTAAGTGAGTGTGCAAATACATTATAGACACACCAGTTTTCAACCAGGTGGATAGCTGACTCATCTTCCATGAGAACTAATCAAAGAACCTAAGGAATTATAGTTCTTTACATGCTGTAAATCTTATACATCTGAAGAAGCGAGCTCTGCCTCATGAAACCTTATTCTGCAATAAAAAGCTTTAGTATCTAAAGAAGTTATGTTCCATTTCTTTTTAAGACCCAGTTTCAAACCCCTACTCTGCCACGGAAGCTTGATGGGTGACCTTGGGCTATTCATATGCTCTCAGCTTAACCTACCTCACAGGGTTGTGAGGGTAAAACGGAGGAGAGGTAACTTGTGTAAGCTGCTTTGGGTAACTATGGGGGAAAAGGGGGGTATAAGTGAAGTAAATACATGAAATAGATTCTTCCCGTACTTCTAATCTTCTTGAATTTTATATTCAAATGATTTATGTGACATTATTAGGTCCAATCATTGCAGCCATTTTTAAAAACGTTTAAAATGTTTCCTTGAATTTTGTTCAAATTACTAAGGAAGATTATCTGTATATCTTTCAAATATTCTGGTGTTCACCATCTTGCCTAAAAACATTGAAGGCCTAGTTTCAAGACTCTTGTGCCTCTTGTTAATTACAAACAGCTACTTCATGTCTTGATAGTTTCTGAGAAAACCGATGTCCTTTTGAGATTGTAGTGATCATTTTATCATTCAGAGAATGCAGGGCATGTGGAGCCAGAGCAACTAGGTGAACTCCCCCCCCACACACACGAACTGTCTGCCATCCACGAACAACGAACATGGACGAACATAAACTGTTCCCGAACATGTTCGTTGTTCATTGTTCGTGGGAGCCAGAACCCCCCCACCCCAAACCTCCCCACTTAGCCCCCCTCCCCTCAAACCCACTTACCTGGCCCTTTAAAGGATTCCCCCCTGCTGCTGGTAGTTTAAAGGGCCCTTTCTTGCCACGTGCAAGGGGCAGGGCCCTTTAAACAACCCACAAACTGACCTTCCCAATGTCCAATACCCATCAAATTTGCAGGGGACATAGTCCTCACTGTCCTCTGAAGACCTCCCAAGTTTCAGAGAGATTGCACCCTGGAAAAGGCATGATCCATGGGTCTCCCATTGGCTGTCATTTTCTCTTCCTAGTGGTAAAAATGGGACTCTCTGCTGGAAGTACTTTGAAGGGTTAAAGCCAGAAGGAAAGCCAGAAGGAGTTCAGACAGAGTACAGTCCCTTCTTGCCTCCGGTTGCCAAGGAGATTGATTGCAGCAGCTGCCAGACTGTCTGGCTTGCCGAACAGCTGCTGAAGGCAACGAACGAGGCTTTTAAAGACCACCTGTTTGTTTAGGATGGGGCCTCACGAACTGCTTGTTCGAGAACATCAGATTGGGCTGTTCGTAGTTTTTTTCTGTTTGTAATGCTGTTCGTGCCCATGTGTACTCACGGTGGTCCCTCAAAGCACCAAGTGAATGAACAGTTTTTAGGGTGAGTTCCTTTGATAAACATTTGACTGTGTGTCTGGTCTCACACCCATGACCTAGCACTCATTGGGGATCTCATATAGTTTGGCCCTTATTCTCCAATGCTACTGGGGACTCTTCCCTCTCTCTCTCTCTCTTTTTTTTTACCTCAGAGGCACTCAAATGAGGGCATAAATTATTGCCTCATCCAGTTTTGTCCCAGAAATCATCACATTGTTGGATTTCATTGGCTATCTGACATGGAAAGAAGCCAATCTAGAGTGATGGCAATGCTTCCTGCCCTCATTCTGAGGTAAAATGTTGAGAACAATCGGTGCCAAGCAGGAGAAAAGAGTGTTGTTATCCCAGTAAATAGGTAGGACAATTATTTTTTGAACACTTCCTAAGAAATCATCCCAAAAGGGGA
The DNA here is from genome assembly GCF_028583425.1 of Eublepharis macularius. Lineage (NCBI taxonomy): Eukaryota > Metazoa > Chordata > Lepidosauria > Squamata > Eublepharidae > Eublepharis > Eublepharis macularius. The sequence goes on along the minus strand of NC_072796.1, from coordinate 120,863,535 downwards.
GCTTTATGTTTACACAGGACAGTGAAAATGAAGACGGGACATTAGGTTCAATCCTACTCTCTTTACCCTTTCTATGTGGGTTTTGGTTATAAGTTACATGCGATTGTGGATCCTGTCTCTCTATTTTTGTGTATTATTTAGTTCATTTTAACAAACCATTAACCCAGGTGCTTGTGAGATCACTCTGGGTTCTTATGCATCAGAAGATCTGTACACTGCTATGCAGCTTCTACTGTTTCTGGCTGTGGTTAGGGACAAATGGTTTGGTAGAGCATAACTGAGTTTATACCAAATACAGCTATATTTTTCCTCCAGCTGTGTTGTGTTGTTGTTTTTAAATGGGATGAATTAGCATAAATATTTGTGGATACATGTGGCTATATATCCAACATATGGACATTAGGGTGAGAGAAATGATGCTCCCTTAAGAGTTGAGGATTTGTTTTGGAGATTTTGTTGACTGCTTTTTGTCCTGAAGAAGATTCCCTTGAGTGCTCTATAATTGGATTTGAATTGTTGCATACAACTTGCTGAGGAAGACCAATGGTTGAAATATGTTCAGCTGATGCACAGACAGATTTCAACATTTAATGATGTTGTGATAGTTATTTTTAGAAAATGTTGATAAAACATGGGAATTGGTCTGTTTCAATGTTAATTGCTTTTGAAATGTACATTTCTAAATAAATTAGTATTGCAGTATTGTTCATTATTGACCTTGCACTATATTTTCTTTGGAAATGTATTATATGAAGGAGGCTATGCTCTTTTTGGTGATCTGACAATAGTCTGGCAATACAAGAAAACTTCATATGTTCATTCTCTGACTGCGCTATGTTCCTGGCTGTTTGCAAATCCAGAGGTACATGCACTCAAATATTTCTAATCATTGTAAGCAATCACTAGTCATCATCACAGTTTTGAACCACACACACGTAATGTACATTTGCATCAGAAATATAAAAAAACAGCAAAAGTATATAACATCAACCATCACTTGGGATGCTTGAAGATCATCTGTCTGTTCGCAAGTCATAAGCAGCGAGCCGAGTGTCATGTCTGTACCCCTACATCCATAACATTGTTCTATATGTCGAACCATTGCCAATGCTGTACTTTGGTTGCATTTTGCAAATGCTCTAACACTTTCGTTTCTTTAACAGCCTGAGAACGCAGCTGTGTTATCTCGTTTCTTTGAAGCTCACAGAAGTGACCTTGCACTGTCTGAAATGTTACAGTTTACTTTCATGCATTCCCAGACCCATTCCCGTGCAAATCTTTTTTTTTTTTTGAAAATTTTTTATTGGGTTAGAATCCATTATTTCCACATTTACATTCAATTTTCCCCAATTTTTTCATCTCTAACCCCCTCCCTTTCCCCCCCCCCTTTTTGTTGACTTCCAACAGCTTTCCAACCCTTTGTCCCCTTTCCCTTACTTTTATTAGCTTCCTCTATCTAAAACAAATATATATTCTCCATTATTCTAAGCAGTACATCCTTAACTATTTTTAACATTATATGCCCAAACTGTAAGTCTTTGTTTCCATCTTAGATAAACAATTTATCCCAATTTTTCAATTTCAGATATTTCTATATATCATAAACCATATAGATCATACATTCGTTTATATCAAACAATTTGACTTATTCTCTATATATATTACTCATTCTATCTTTTTATAATAGTTCTATATATCTCTCCTCACGTAGTCAATCAATTTGACCCATCTATATCTTCAGACATTCAGTTTGGTACAAAACTTATCAGAAAAAAAGAAAATATTGTTAGTTAATCGCTCCTTATATTTAGTCCTTATAATTAATTATTTTCTCTATGTTCTGTTTGTTAACCTATATATATCTATATATATGTCAATCTATTAATCTGACTGCTTATTAATTCACATTTATCTCTTCTCCCCCCGGTAAAGTCTCCCCCCTCTACTTCAATACTTCAGTAGTTCTCAAACTGCCACAGTTTTCCTCCCACCTCCCATTTCTTCTCCAGGTATTGTTTCAGCTTCTCCCAGTCTGTGTTGAACTGCCCTGAGTCCAGATCTCTCAGTTTTCTTGTCATCTTGTCCATTTCAGCCATATACAGCAATTTGTAAGTCCAATCTTCAATAGTTGGCACTTCTTGTACTTTCCATTTTTGCGCATACAAAAGTCTAGCTGCTGCTGTCATATAAAATATCAACGTCCTGTGTTGGGCTGGAATTCCCTCCATTCCCAAGTTCAGTAGCAGGAGTTCTGGGTTCTTATTAATTTGAAATTGTAAAATTTCACTCATTTCTCTTATTATTTCCCCCCAGTACTGCCTGGCTACCTCACACGACCACCACATATGATAGAGGGAGCCCTCATGCTTCTTACATTTCCAGCATTTATTAGAAGTATTCAAATTCCCTAGCGCAATCTTCTTTGGTGTCATGTACCAACGATAGATCATTTTGTAAATGTTCTCTTTGATATTAATACATGTCGTTGTCTTCATTGTAGTTTTCCACAAGTATTCCCATGCCTCCATTGTTATTTCTTTATTAAAGTTTATAGCCCATTTCACCATTTGTGTTTTAACTATCTCATCCTCGGTATACCACTTCAACAGTACTTGGTATACCTTGGATATTCTTTTCTTATCTTCTTTAAGAAGGGTCTGCTCTAGTTCCGAATTCTTTATTCGTATACCTCCCTTTACAGAGTCCGAATTATATAAGTCTCTGATCTGTCTATACTGGAACCAATCGTAGTTAGGTGATAGTTCCTCTTGTGTCTTTATTCTAAGTTTGAATGCTTCAGTTTTAGTTATTTCTTTATACGTTAAACATTGTTGTTCATTATCAACAGCTCTCGGGTCTATCACCTCATATGGAACCACCCACAAAGGGGTTCCTTCTTGTAGATAAATTCTGTACTTCTTCCAGATTATGTATAGACTTCTCCGAACAAAGTGATGCAGGAACATCGAGTTGACCTTTACTTTGTCATGCCATAAATATGCGTGCCATCCAAATATTTTTTTATATCCCTCTAGGGCTAATAGTTTCTTGTTCTTTAATGTCATCCATTCTTTCAACCAAACTAGGCAGATTGCATCATGATAAAGTCTCAGATTGGGCAGTTGCATTCCGCCTCTTTCCTTTGCATCTTGTAAAACTTTCACTTTCACTCGAGGCTTCTTGCCTGCCCAAACAAAATCTGATATTTTCCTCTGCCATTTTTCAAATTGTTTGGAGTCTCTGATGATTGGTATTGTCTGTAGCAAAAACATTACTCTTGGTAACACATTCATCTTAACTGCTGCAATCCTGCCCAACCATGACAAATTCAATCTATTCCATTTAATCAAGTCTCTCTCTATCTGAGTCCATAGTTTTTCATAATTGTTTTTGAATAGATCTATGTTCTTTGCAGTTAATTCGACTCCCAAATATTTCACTTTACTTGTTACTTCACAATCCGTTGTTTCCATTAACAATTGTTGTTTCTGCTTAGTCATATTTTTGCATAATATCTTTGACTTCTTTTTGTTAATGAAGAAACCTGCCAAGTCTCCAAACTCCTTGATCTTATCTATCACTCTTGGCATGTTCTCCAATGGGTCCTCTACAATTAACATTATGTCATCCGCAAATGCTCTGACCTTGTATGAATAGTCCTTTATTTTTATTCCACGAATTTCATCATCTTGACGTATTTGTATCATCAGAATCTCCAATACTAAAATGAACAACAATGGAGATAACGGGCAACCTTGTCTTGTTCCTTTACTTATCGTCAATTTCTTGGTCAATTCATCATTCACCACGATTGCTGCAGTCTGGTCTCTATAAATTTCCTTAATTGCTCTGATGAATCTTTCTCCCAATTGTAGCTTTTCCATAGTGGCAAACATAAAGTCCCAGTTTAAATTGTCAAACGCTTTTTCAGCGTCTACAAAGAAGAAACCAACCTCTTTGTCACAACGCTTGTCATAATATTCAATAGCATTGATCACTGTCCTTAAGTTGTCTCTTATTTGTCTGTCTGGCAAAAAGCCTGCTTGTTCCTCCTCTATGACTTCCGAGAGCCACCCCTTCAATCTCTCCGCCAATATCTTCGCAAAAATTTTATAGTCATTGTTGAGTAGCGATATAGGTCTATAATTTTTCACATTAGTCAGGTCTTGGCCCTCTTTTGGGATCAATGATATATTCGCTTCACTCCAAGTTTCTGGAATCCTTTGATCCCTTAAAACCCCATTCATCACCTCTTTTAGGAATGGTGCCAGTTCATTAGCCATTGTCTTATAGAATTTAGCCGTAAGTCCATCTGGCCCTGGCGCCTTTCCTAGATTTGCAGATTGTATTGCCTTACTTATTTCCTCGTCAGTTACTTCACTATTCAACTTATTTCTCCAAGCTTCCGAGATTTCTGGAAGTTTGGTTTTCTCCAAATATGACGCTATTGATTCTTTGTTTACTTCTTTTTTATTATACAGCTTAGCGTAAAATTTATAAAAGGCTCTACTAATGGTAGCCTGCTCCAAATACGTTTTGTTATCTTCGCAAATTTTATTTATTATCTTCTTTTCCCTTTTCTTCTTCAATTGCCATGCCAGGTACTTCCCAGGTTTATTAGCACCCTCAAACGCTTTTTGATTCAGTCTTTTGAAATTCCACTCCAATTCTTTATTGCTCATTGCTGTTAGCTGTTCTTGAAGTATTTTAATTTCCTGGTATACCTTCTTTTTCCTTGGTCTCTTTTTTAGCTGTATTTCTTTGGCTTTTATTTTCTCCTCAATCTCTTGTCTTTTCTCCTCTTTCTTCTTTCTTGCTCTACCATTTAAGTCCATTAGTATGCCCCTTACAACCGCCTTGTAAGCATCCCAAACTTTATTGGTTGGTACTTCTTTATTCACGTTGTATTGTATAAAAAACTTTGTCTCTCTTCTCAATATTTCCATATTCTCTCTTTCCTGTAACAAGTCCTCATTTATTCTCCATGCTTTCCTTTTTCTCTTTTTTCCAAATTTCCACATAATTGGGTTGTGATCTGAGCCTACCATAGGCATTATTTCTACCTCCTTAGTCCATAATGCTAAGTCTTTTGAGGCCCAGATCATATCAATTCTTGATAATGTAGAATGCCTTGCAGAATAAAAAGTAAACTGTCTGCTTTTAGGATATTCTCTCCTCCATACATCTTCAAGAGTCTCTTGTTGAATCAACTCAAAAAAAAGCTTTGGTAATAGTCCTCTTTTCTTTTGTGCCGTTGTAGTCTTTTTGTCTAGTTCCAAGTCTGTCACTCCATTGAAGTCTCCAGCAAGAATTATCTGGTCATATGCAAGATCGTCTAAATGCTTCCTTAAATCCTCAAAGAAGCTTTCTTTTGCACCGTTAGGTGCATAAAGTTCGACTACCAACACTCTCTTTAAATTCCAAATACATTCCACTGCTACAAATCTAGCTTCCACATCTCTCATAACAAATTTTGGCTGTAGCTCCTCTTTTATGTACAACACCACTCCTCTTTTTTTCTTGTTGGAGGCCGCTACAAATTCTTTGCCCAGTTTTCCAGATTTTAAATATTTTACATCCTGCTTTCTGATATGGGTCTCTTGCAAACAAACAATGTCACATTTTTGTTTTAGTAGCCAGTGAAAAGTATTTTTCCTCTTATTCGGTGAGTTTAGTCCATTTACATTCCAAGATAATACTTTACACTCCATACTCATGATCTTGTTGGTAAGTCTTTTTCATTGTCCTTAATAAATCGCTCCATCTCTCGCTCAGATCTGATGCGTTTTTTGGCCCCTCCAAACTCAAAGGACACTCCTTCCGGTAACTCCCATCTGTACCTGATTTTCATGTCCTTCAAAATCTGAATTAGCACTTTATATTTTTTCCGGTCCAGTAACACTGATCTGGGCAGTTCCTTCATTATAATAATCGTCTTGCCATCAATCTCCAATGGATCTTGAAACTGTTTTGTCACAATCCTCTCTTTCATATTTCGTGTTGTAAACTGCACAATCACATCTCTTGGTAGTTTCCTCTGGGTTGCTATTCTCGAATTCACACGGTATGCCACATCTAGGATAGCCACAACTTCCTCCTCCTCCTTCCCCAGGTACTCAGCCAACACCTCAGTCATCTGTTCTTGCGCTGACTTTCCTTCCACTTCTGGCAAACCACGAAAACGTAGCTGCTTCTCCATATGTTTAGTTTCTGCAACTGACATTCTCCCCTTCACCAATCTCATCTCTGTTTGTTGCGTGTCTGCTAAATTCTCCATCGCGTCTTCTACTGTTTTAACTCTCTGCTGCGTTCCTTGTAATTCACTTCGTATTGTTTCCATACCTTTTTTCACTTCTGACAGCTCCGATTTTACTGTCTGTGTAACCTCTTTAACCTCTTTTATCAGCTCCAATTTCGTGTCCTTAAGTTCTTTAATCATATCTAAAAGTTTTTTGTCCAGGTTTTTATCCAGGTTTTCTATTGCCGATTGCCACTCTTTTTTTGACATCGTGGGGCTTGCTTTAGCTCGCTCCCACGAATCCGCTCTCTTCCTTAACTCCGTGGCGTAAAATTTAACGTTTTTCTATTTTAAATGTCCCGGTCTTCTTATAGAAATTAAATTTTAAAGAGTCCAAAATGTCGGGCGTCTTTTCTCTATGGTTTCTCTATGATTTTGTAATCCAAGATGGCCTACTTCCTCTTCCGCTGAAGCCGCGACCCTTCCCCTTTCAAAAATGGCGATTCCCTACTTCCTGCCCTCCAGCAAAGGCCGCTTCTCTCCAGCCACTCTATTGTTATTACGCACTTCCTGTCTCCCGTCTTCCCACAGCAGATCTCGCGATGGTGTCTTTTTCTCACAGCTCCAAAGCCACAGGTATTCAAAACAATAGTCCCATTTCTTTAATAACTTCTTTAAACTTAGTCTCTTTTTAAATTCAATTCCTGCCGAGTCTTCCCCTCCTTTTCACTAGTCTGTTGCAGTTTAAAAATCTACTTTTTTTCCTCTCTGTTTTTATCAATCTGTCCCGTCTCAGAAGATAATGATCTTTACCTTCTCTTCACTTTTCTCGGGTTGTAATCGCTGTTTCGATTTTAAGTTCTCCTCTCAGCTTCTTCCCCCAATCGAAGCTTGGGTATGTAGGTCTTATGCCAGCCGAATTGGCCCCAAAACTGCCGCAGAGATTATAGCCGACCCGTCGCAAGGTGGGACCTCAAGGATCGGGAGGGGACCCGTTGTGTAGAGCCCCCCCTCGTCCGAGATCTAGCTCACCCTAGGGTCTTGAGCGTTCTTTGCCTGCTCCCCGCCTGAGAGCAGTCGGCCGCGGGCTATTTTCACCCCGCCGGCCGGTTAAAACGGCAGTCCGGTCAGCTCTGCAAGTGGAGCTGCGTTAGACCTCCATGGATCCCAAACAGGAAGTCCCCCCCATTCCCGTGCAAATCTGTGGTCTAGTTGGGAGGGGGAAATGCGTGGGTATTTAGAGTTGTACTTTTCTCAAATCTCTATTCCTATCAAGGAAGTATGTACTGCTGAGATGCTTTTTTGCCTCTGAGTAATTCTATGGAAATATATATGGAAAAGATTGGATTTCTGAATAAAACCATTTAACCAAGAGCTTGAACTTCTTGTTGCAACGGTGCAGAGACCTGTCTACCATATCCTGTCATCCATAGCCTGACACCGAGTCCATGCATCTGTTTGTCAAGCCATTTGGGGTTGTTCAGCTGCTGCTTCCTGTCCTATCTATGCAGTACAACACAATCAGCTTTTCATGTGGGCTGTCAAAAATATTTGTGGCAAAATTTTCTGCACCCCTATTCAGCAACACCCTTTAGCTAGATGATTGACATAGGCCCTATGAGGCCTTGATTTAGTATACTCCTCCTGACTCTTGCAACCATGATCTGGACAAATGATATTAATCCCATCCATATTTATTCCACTGTTTATATGAATTGTTTTGTCCTGCATCTTTTCATCAATCTATTGCCAATTCCTCTGAACCTCAGTTTTGTGGATAAATATACATCACATATTTTGATGGCTCTGTGCATTTTTTAGCTCACTGAATGAGTTTGGTCTTATGTGCGCTCGACTTCTTATGGCCAGAGGACAATGCTCTGCTCTGGAAGGCCAGCCCTGTAAAGGAAAACAACAAGAACAACAACAAGAACAACAGCAAGAACAACAACATTCAATTTATATACCGTCCTTCAGGACAACTTAATGCCCACTCGGAGCAGTTTACAAAAGTGTGTTATTATTATCCTCAGGACAATGACTCTGTGAGGTGGGTGGGGCTGAGAGAGCTCTGAGAGAGCTGTGACTGACTCAAGGTCACCCAACTGGCTTCAAGTGGAGGAGTGGGGAATCAAACGCGGTTCTTCAGATTAGAGTCCTGCCACTCTTAACCACTATACCAAACTGGCTCTACACCAAAGGGCATCATGTAAGTGAAGCGAGACTATGGGCCAAGCTACACATGACGAATGACACTTAAATGGCAAGTGTATTTCTCCCTGTTCACTTGCCCTCCACTCAATCCACTTGCCGTTCAAGTGTCATTCGTCATGTGTAGCTTGGCCCTTAGAATAAAGGATACAAGCCTTACAAGGTGATGGGAGAGATGTCTACCTGAGACCCTGAACAACCTCCACCAGAGTGGTCACAGCTGATCTTGATAAACCAATGGTCTGATTAAATCTAAGACAGTTTTGTGTATTAATGTATGCTTTTTCTGTATTTGATACACATACTTTTATAATGATGATACAGATCCCAATATGTATCTCCCCACTGAAAAGTGAACAACAACAAAAATCTACTTGCAGTTCTCTTACATGAGATGAATAACTGGAATAAGAACAGTTTTTTTACAGGGAAAATGGGAAAGGATTCAGAAATGTTCCTGCTCTAATTTCTAAAAGTAGGAAATATTTTGTTGCAGCACCACAATAAATCAACTTAGGACACATTGCCAGCATTATTTTCTGTCATGTTACATATCAAAAGATTTCTAATGCCCAGTTGTTGGTGCTGACAAAATATTTAATCCATGAAAACCAGGCACACGGTAAAGTGCTCGCACACAAATGCATTGCCATACATACAAGTCACATACGTGTCAATCTACGTTTCAATTCTCACTGTCCAGATTTTCATGTGCACGATGTACAATATGGTGTCAACTATCTTGAGTCATTGCCAGTTTCAATAAGATGAGTGGCATTTCTTGGAAGGGCTTTTTCAGCGGGGAAACATCTTTTATTGTTCTGTGATTTTCCCTCAAGTGAAATTTTGCAGGAAACTAAAATAAGTCCCATATGTTTATTGAAATTGTATGGATTTTGTTTTGCATAGCTCTGCTTCTGTCTTAGGCCAGTGATCTGCAAGGGTTGGCAATCCAGAGAGCAGAGTTGAAAACTCACGCCAATATTCATAACGGCTCAATATAAAACTTCGCACAGCTGGCAGAGGAAGATTTAACCAACTCTTCTGCTGACTCTGTCTGGCACTGACAGCTGCACACAAGAGGTTGATAGAAGCTGGCAGCACAAAATGTTCAGAATGCCAGTTTAAAGGGGGGGGGGAATCCTGACATATTCCCTATTTTAAGAACCAAGATTTAGAGCATTACCAATGCTTTATATGTTGCTAAATCCATGTGAAAAGCTATCAGCCTGATAACACTGAAGTGACATGCTTGTCCATATCTGGTTTTGTTTTTGTAAAGAGGATCAGGCATGAATAATTCCAGTGTCTTTTATCTGATAGATATTCTAATGAGAGCATAAGTGATACAGCAATTTTAAATTCATGAACTTCTCTCTATTCCTGTGTTCCAGCAAATACTAGAGATGGGCAAACTCCCACAGGGCTCAAATCAAAAAGGCCATGGCTATTTGCAAGTGATAGCTGAGAACTTCAAGGGGAACACATCTCTCCCCCTTTGATTTCTCAAATTGCTTGCAAATAGCTTGGCCCTCCCCATAATCGCTACTCTAACCCTTCTATTCCACTTTTTGTTACCAGTGCTGCTCTTTGGCAAAGCACACAGATGAGATCTATGCATGCAAACTGTCTACTATCTGTACAAATGCAGGCTCTGTGGAAAGATCTGCCTATATAGGTTTTCCGCAGAAATCCCAGTCAACCTGAGGAGGTTTGAAGAAGGGGTGGCAGGCATCAACCCACTTCCTCTCTACTCTTTGATCATCTTCATAGTCTCTGCTTTCAACACAGTTTTCATAGTACTAGTATGAGAGCTGCTGTAGCACAGTGGTTAAGCGGTTCAGCTGCAAATCAGCACTCTATTCCCACTACTGCCATGAGCTCAGTAGGTGACCTTGGGTAAGCCAATCCTCTCAGCCCCAACTCCCCAGCTGTATTGTGGGGATAATAACAACACTAACTTGTTCACCGTTCTGGGTGAGGCACTAATCTGTCTAGAAGAGTGGTGAACCAAATCCAGGAAACAAAATTATAACAGCACCATCCCACCAAAAAGTTTGTGTGTTTCACTTTGGTTCTTACCTTGTAGAGGCAGCAACAGCAGGCACGCAGGCACTGGGCCTGCATGGCAGCATCTCATTTTCCTTAAAAGCATTCACCAATCAGATCCCAAGGGGAGAGAGCTCTTATGTTTTTAATTAACGCTGTGGGCAGGAAGGGGGAATGGTGCAATGTACATGAGTCCATTTGATTTTCTGTTGCTACCCAAGCAATGGCAGTGTCTCCCTGCCAATGAGGTCCTTGGAAGGAGAGACTCCCTCCCCACCTATTGGCTTTGAAAATATTTGGAAGGGGGATGTGCAGACTTTAAACCTAGACTGTAATTCTAAAGACACATCACTAGACGTAAACACAATTGAATAACATGGGACTTACATCTGAATAGACCTGTCTAGGAGGGTTTATTATGGTTTGTTTTTGCTGTTCTGTCAGGGCACTGGTCTGTCTCCCCCGCCCCCACCTGGATGCTTGGACACTGTGAAAAGAAATGCTGCTGGGAGAGATGTGCAAAAGTGGTCCGTTCAATCATAAAGCTGGATGCTTTTTGATACTGCTGCTGCTTCCCTGTTTCCCTGCTTTCCCTGCTGCTCCTTTGCCAGCCAGTTTCCCACCATAGTGTGCACCCACTGAAACTCACTTTTTTGAGGATTTGTTGTTTTGTGTGAGTGTGGTGTAACAGAGGAAAAACTTGATGGTTTAGAGGGAGGACTGTGTTCTGTGAAATTTTGATGGTGTTAGCTGTAACAACAGCTGCTCCGGGAGCCCTCATTGTGAAGAACAGGGCTGAAACTCATGAAAATGGTGGGGGGAACCAAACAAACAAATTAGATATGAGTCAGCAATGCCCCATCTGAAAAAACTAATAACGGTACATCGTTTATTTGGAAACCTGGATTTGAAACTGAGACAGAACTTTCTTCAATGCACCCCTTACTTAATACACAGCAGTTGTGGGAACTCCCACGTGTCCATTGCAAGAAAAATGTATGAACAATCGTGGTTTTTAAAAATTAATGTCATTTCCCTGATCTCCCTTGTAAGTTTTTGTCTTCGTCTTGATGCATTTTTCTTTCCTTTCCGAAGGGTCCTATACTGCCTCTCTGAAGTACTGCCTGAAGGAGCTTTCCATTATCATAATAAATGACCAATATAAAAACAAATAAGCCATTAAAACAAGCATCAAACTTTCCATGAAATAGACCACAATGGCAATGGCAATAACAGTGATCACCAGAACCAGACTATAAAATAGCTGGACAGAAACTCCCTAATTAAAAGCCTGGGTAAAAAAAGACGTTTTGTCCTAGTGCCTAAAAGACAGGCAAGCATCAAGGGGGAAGGCATCTCAAAGGTGAGATATCACCATAGAAAATGCCCTCTATCTAGCCACCACCCACCTTACCTCTGAAGTTGGGAGCACAGAGAGCAGGTCTTGAAAGCCAGATCTTAACCGGTGGGGTGTATAGTACTGGAGGAGATGGACCTTCAGTTACCCAGGTCCCATTTAGGGCCTTATAGGTAAGAACCATCACTTTGAATTGTGCTCAGAGTAACAGATTCCACCATGTTGGACATGCATGGGCATAAGCGCTCATGCATTGGTGTCCGCAAGAATTTACCGTGCAATACAGCTGAGGGCATTGCCTCAAACCAGGCTCTAGAAAATGCCCATCTGTAGGACTCATAATACTGGATAGGTATGGGGCAGCTGAAAAATTGGACCAAGATTTTAAACACCTGAAGTTCTTGGGAAGCAGAGCTTCTTCATTTTGTAATTCAATGTCAAGAAGCCTCTGAGGGCCAAGCTACAAGTGATGAATGACACTTGAACAGCAAGTGGATTGAGTGGAGGGCAAGTGAACAGGGAGAAATACACTTGCTCTTCAAGTGTCATTCGTCACTTGTAGCTTGGCCCTGTGTGATAGCTGTTTTTGCCATGTTCAAGGTTCCATTAAAGAGATCTTCGGTGTTTAGGCCAATTTGCTTGATCTTGTTAAAGATTTGTGTAAACCAAGGTGGGTAGGGGTCTGCGGCTAGGAGATGAGTTATCATTCCCTTTGGATTATAATGTGGCCAAATTCTGCTCTTTAGCTATTAGAAAATGTAAACTTCTTTTAGTGGAAAACACAATATAACTTTTTATTCTCATTACTGTTATTCTATTTTAACTTTTATCCCTTTTATATCCTTGATCTTTTTGTAATGATAGTATTCATTTATTATTTGGAACTGTATTGCTTTACACTGCTGGCTTTTGCTGTAATAAATAGAATTGAATTGAAATTGAATTGTGCTCAGAAACAGGACAACCAATGCAGATCTTTCAGCACAGGCATAATATGACCTCTGTAATATGGATGCCACATTTTGGATCTATTGAAATGTCCAGACCATTTTCAAAAGCATCTCCATGCAGAAGCCATTACAGTAATCTCACTTTAATTGTGATCAGAGCATAGATCACTGTGTGGCCGCATCATGCTTTCAGAAGAACGGCTGCAGTTGGTGTATCAGCTGAAGCTGATATTTAATTCCCCTACTCGCTTTAATCAAGTTTCCCTCAGGCTTTTATGCTTGCAAATTTTTATATATTTATTTTCCAGAAAGCTAGCCACCTAACCAGGCAGAATTTCCCCAACCCTCTCAGCTCTAGTTAAAACAGTCTTCCATCAAATTGTCTCTTGGCTTCAAGTGAAAGAGAGTGAAGCTGAAAACTGGAATGTAATAAACAGGCGAAGATGAATTGTGTACATAAATTTAATAGACATGTTTTATAAAATGGCACACAAATTACATGTATTATTTATTTATTTAATACATTTTTCTAAAAAGTCCACTCTTCCTCTAAAGAGTTTAGGGCAGCATATATTGATCTGTGCTCCTCCATTTTTATCCTCGTAAGTTACAATGCTGTGATACAAGTGAAGCTGAGTAAGGGTGATTAACCCAAGGTCAACCAGCAACCTTCTTGATCGAGTGACGATTTTAGAAACTAGAGGTGGAGACACCAACTAAGACATATATCATGCAATCCTAAGAAGCGTTTTTCCAGTCTAAGCCAGTTGAAGTCAATGGGCTGAGACTGGAGTAACTCTGTTTAGGATTGCACTGATATTTTATTATCCTGGCAGTTTCCAAGAACCAAATAGTTGCAGCATTCAGCCAAGTACATAAATAGAATTTTCAAGTGTGTACCTTTGGATTGTGCCCAGTGTTATCAAAGGAGTTCATAACATAGGATATGTCGATGTATTGTCGAAGGCTTTCACGGCCGGAGAACGATGGCTGTTGTGGGTTTTCTGGGCTGTATTGCCGTGGTCTTGGCATTGTAGTTCCTGACGTTTCGCCAGCAGCTGTGGCTGGCATCTTCAGAGGTGTAGCACCAAAAGACAGAGATCTCTCAGTGAGAGACTGAGAGATCTCTGTCTTTTGGTGCTACACCTCTGAAGATGCCAGCCACAGCTGCCACAGCAGCCACAGCTGCTGGCGAAACGTCAGGAACTACAATGCCAAGACCACGGCAATACAGCCTGGAAAACCCACAACAGCCATAGGATATGTCCTGTGCATCATCTATCCTGTTTCTAGTGATTGCCTCCTATTGATCATTTTCCAGTGGCACATTCTGGAGTAAGCATCCATGTGATGCATAAAGCTGAATGCTACCTACTAGCATATATCGTATCCTTTCAGCAAAGGCTAGTTCAGATTATTTCCTTCATCTCAATGAGGAGTCTTGTTGTGGAATGAGTTTTGCTTTTGATGTATGAGTCATTTCCTTAGACTAAACTCTTTTGTCTGACGCAAGTGTCCTTGCTTAGCAGAAGGAAGTTGTAAGAACCAGCCTATTAGCTACTAGGGCAAAATCTTTCACACCAGGGGTGATTCGATGTTTGTAGAGTAGGTGTTCACAAATTGAACTTACCTGGTGCACTGTGGAGCTTGGCATCTCCTATGATATGGGCCTCAATTGTTTGCTTGCAATTCAAAATGAGCAGAATTTTGAGCAGTTTTGTTTCTATGCAGGAGTCAACATCAGTGAACATGGAAGATTAGATTGTCTGGATCCTTTCCAATCTGTTTTCAAGCCTGGTTATGAGATCCCCCGCCCCCACTGGGAGTCAGGGATCCCTATTCTTACAGTACCTTCTGTTTTATCTCAGTCAGGAATGCTCTGGTTACAACCAGCACTCTTTTTTTATTACACAAACAGAACTTCAGGTTTTCTCTACTTTTCCCAATCTTTTACCTCTAGAACGTCTTGCCTTTTCTGTTTTTGACCTATATATTGCTGCCTCCCTGACTCGCTCAAAATGCTTTTTGCTGCCACCAAAAGCTTTCACTTTAGACCCCTTATGTTTAACTGGTATTATAGGTAGGCTTTGTTACAGATGATAGTTTACAGAAGTATAGAAAGGAGTGACAATAACACCCCTTCACTTATAAAATCTATTACTTAATTGAAAAGGAAAGGGGTTGTTGATGTATATTTAGGAAGTTTCCTTCTTTTGTGTTTGGGTTTACAGATGATAGTTTGACAGAACAGTCAGGACGTTAGGGTGTTTGTGAGGTAAAAAAGGGATCTTTTTTGCTTAAACAAAAGTAAAATTTATTTGTAAGCATATAAGCTTGATGACTACAGAGTATTCATCATAAGTGTATTGGTTTCAGAATAGTTCTTAAGCTTGCTGGTTTCAAAAACATTTTATTTTCACAAGCCTAGAAACAAAGATTTATTTTCCACACAAATCTCCACTAACAGAACAAACATTCCTCTCATCCCCCCAAATGTAAATTCACTCAGGCCTTTCCACACAGCTTGCCTGACCTAGACAGAATGAGACCCATTCAGGCTTCCACAAAGTTTCCCTGTCTTAGACAAGATAAATACTTTTTTAAAGATATACACATAGGCAGCTCAGGGCCAAGCTACACATGACGAATGACACTTGAACGGCAAGTGGACTGAGTGGAGGGCAAGTGAACAGGGAGCAGAACCACAAGTGACAAAAGGCACAGATTGGACACTTGTCTGCTTCCCTCAAGTTTTGATGGGAAATGTAGGCATCCTGGTCTCACAGCTTCGCTCTCTAACTGCTGTCCAATGGACTTTTCAACTGTCACTTGTCCAAAATTCCACCAAGCTGCCTACATTTCCCATCAAAACTTGAGGGAAGCAGACAAGTGTCCAATCTGTGCCTTTTGTCACTTGTGGTTCTGCTCAGGGAGAAATACACTTGCCGTTCAAGTGTCATTCGTCATGTGTAGCTTGGCCCTCAGATGCACTTAGGGCCAAGCTACAAGTGACAAATGACACTTGAACAGCAAGTGGATTGAGTGGAGGGCAAGTGAACAGGGAGAAATACACTTGCCGTTCAAGTGTCATTCGTCACTTGTAGCTTGGCCCATAGACTGTCTTTCAGGCTCCGCACAGTTTGCCTGATTTGGCCAGCATGAATACTTTTTCTCAGCACACTGACAAAATCCCTCCCCACCCCCCAAAGTACAGAAAACATCCCATCATAGCAGATTACATCCACTCATCCAGCCCCTCCTCCTTTCCTCGGAGGCTTGCATTTAAACCTACTAACAAATATTAAAAACCCCACATTAACTAGCAGAAATAAAATACTCAAACTTCTTTACATGCAAAACATTATAATGATTACCTTACAACTTCTTTACATACAATTACATTACACATGGTCTTGACATGAATAGGCATTGGAAGATAATTTGATCTGTTTGTGTGTGTATGTGTGTGCGTGTGAGAGAGAGAGAGAGTATAACTGAAAGTATCAACTGTACTCATTTAGGACAGTCTATGGAAAAGTTGCAAAAGTCATCAGAAAAAAATAAGCTACCTGCCAACATGCTCTTAAGGTTAAAAAAGGGTACAAAGAAATGTAGCTTGCGATGGAGAAAGAGAAAATATTTTTTTCTCAAAGGCCAATGATAGAAAATTACAGAGAAATGCAGCATCCCGGAGTGATCAGAAGAATTTTATCAGCAACGTGGTGAAGGGAACACCAGCATGAGAAGTATCATACCCTCCATTTCCATGTAATGATTTTTTTTTTGCCCTGATAGTGAAAATTTCGCTTTCTTGCAACAGTATTTCAACAGCGATAACAGGACAGACTTTCATTTAGATCTTTCTGCAAAAGACCTCCTCCGTGTGATAATAAATGAACTCTGGGAACAGATGAATAAATATCCACTGATTTGGACTGTGCACTACTGTGATCCTTGGCATCTGTTAAATACCATCACAGGGAGACTTTAAGCCAGCTCTGAAGCCTGCAGTCATTACATGCTATTTTGGGGATCAGTAGCACTTCCTGTAGGTGTATTGTCCCCGAGGGCATATAGGCACCACAGATTAGTCATCCCCCTCAGCAGCTAATCCCTTTTAAACAGAGTTTTACCCCTCTAAACCCATTGTATTTAGAAGGATTAGGGTTGCATCACAAATAATCCGGAGAACTGTAATTCTATGAAGTGTATGCATGTCGTCGTCGTCATCTTCTTCTTCTCCTATTACTACTACTCCTACTACGAGGAGGAAGAGGAGGACGAGCAGGAACAGAGAATTCTAAGTATCCTTACCAAACTCCTTGGAGTCTTTGAGGGAAATCCTGAAATTTAATATGGAATAAAACCAACGTAATTTTGTAGTAAAGCTGTGACTTTTATTGTGCGAATGAAAAACCTGACTTCAAGGACTGCTACGCTTACAAGGTTTCCCCCCGCCCCCCAGCAGCTTGGGCTTATGTGCTAGCAATAGTAAGATACATGTGCACTCCCCATTATGCTAAAGCAATACATCACGACTAGACATGGGCACAAACCAAAAAAAATTATCGAACCAGCGGATTGTGGTTCAGTGCGGACCACGATCCCAAATTCCCAAACAGCAATGACCATCTCCCGTCCCCGAATCCGGATCATGGATCGTGGAAAATGCAGTGGGGCGCGCCGCTGTTCCCAGCGATACAGGAATGGTGGTTGATGCCGGCGGCCGCCGGGCCTGACAGGGGAGGAGGTGGGAGGTCTGCCCGCTTGCTGGCAGCGTCAGAGCTGCCTATCAAGGTTTGCAGGGATGAGATTGGAGTGCCCATGGCTACAGAACACTCCCTTCCCCCTCCCTCCCCTGGGTGTCTTCTCCCAACTTGTAACTGCTCTGCAGTTCCGTGGTTGGAAGGAAGCCCTGCTGATCAAGGAAAGCTGGGCTTCCATTTGGGTTTCCAGGGCCACAGAAGGAGCGCAGACAGAGCTCAGGCATTCCCCTGACTCCATTGCCAGGAGAATAGATTGCTGGCGCCTGAGTGTCTGGATTCCCGAACCGAGCCCGAACGCCACGATCCAGGCCTCTCCCGACCACTGGATCATTGGCCGTGGACGATCATGATCCGCCAGGTCACAATCGCGCAATCACCATTTTCGTGGGTTTTTGATGCTCGTAATGCGGTTCATGCCAATCTCTAATCATGACTGCTGCAAATATCTTTCTGCTCCACTTCCTCCACTTCTGTGGTCGACCAATCACAGCAGTTTCCTGTGTCATATTCCTAGGCCTAAAAGCACAGAGGAATGTGGGCATCAAGAAGATCCAACTTGCTGCTCTCCTCCCAGGTTGTGTCATGAGCACTGCAGATTGATGCTAACTTTGTCTGACACTAAACCTGGTGAAGAATGTGAAGTTCAGGCTTGCCTGTCCAAGATAGTCTCCAAGGTCACTTCTAACACTGATCATAGAAAAGTTTATTATGGGGGAGGGGTTGTCAGACCCACATGATGTAGCAACCATGTGGGTTGGGAGGCTGGAGTAGGGAGTTCTTCTGAACTCTGGCCTTCTCCTTTTCCACCGCAGCCTCCCAACCCACACGGCTGTTAGACTAGGGCAAATTCTGCAACTCTGGGAGTCAATTTTTCCAGAGTCAGAAGGGAGTGTTTGTGGATTGCGGGGGGGGGGGGGGCAATGAGAAAAATCTGTGACAGCACCTTCTGCTGATAGATTGTGGGATCCATCCCATTATGGTAACAATTATTACAACATCCCTTGAAGGTAGGTCATTAACAGAGGGGACTGAGAGCTAGGGACTTATCTAAGGTCATCTTGTATGCTGGTGTCTGAGCTGAATTTTGAACTGGGGCCTTGACAGCTCATACATTTTGTCTTTATACTATGTTACCTCTTACATGCATTATGTCATACATTGAAATCATTTTCCCATCCCACATAGGGTGCCATTTTGTCAAATAAAAATCACGTTTGTTTCTATATTATTCTGACAAAAATCAAGATAATTTACAAGACACAGCAAGGATGGAGAAGTGAAATGCCATTCCCCCGCCAAAAAAGACAAATTGTATACTGTCAGATAGCTAATGAGTAGCAGCTATCTCTGGAAACAAATGAGAGCAGGTAGTTGTTTTCTGGAAGGTCCACAAATGTGCTAGGTGTATCTAAAACACACACAGGTGTGGAGATTAAATGATAAATTAAAAGCTAGCTCGTGTGATGAGACATTCCCTGGTGTGAAAAGGAGTCTGGAGGGAGAATATTTCAATATTCTTTCCTCAGCAGGAATTGGCAGAATCTGACAAGAATAAGGAAGATAATGGAGCTAATTTAGATAAATGCATCCATTTGATAAAGGTGGTTGATCTCTTTTACACTGACAGTGAAAAAAGAGCTATGAATTTTTAGAAGCTCTGTAATGGGGTTTGTGTCCCATAATGTATTTCTTGATTTGTCATTCAGTTGCTGAGAAAGCAGGGCTTTTTTTTTCTTTCTGACTAATTTCCAAGAAATATATATATGTATATCTGCCAGTGGTGAACAGCCCTCATTTGTTCTAAATATACAGCAGAGCCATAACAATAATTAGAGTGAAGTAAATTTGATTTACAAAAGTCATATTTTATTGCAAATCTCGTCGAGTGACAAATGTAACAAAACTGCAGAGGTTGTTGGATATTTCAGAGCAGTTGTGTATTAGAAATGATTGGAGGGGGAAAATAATTATGCAGACCCTGGCTATATTTGAAGACTGATTAGGTTGGCAAAAGCTTTAAGGCTTTAAAACACTTCCATGAATTCTGCAGCAAGTAGAATCGGCTATTCAAAGTCTATATTCCTATACAACATAACGTGAACAGTCTTGGGCCTGTCTGGTTTTTCATTTGGGGCTCATGAAATTATGCAAAAAAAAATCCACTACTATCTACGAAAAGTATGCAGAGAACCAATAAATGGTCCACGTTTAAAATGGTAGCATGTCAAACAGGAAAAGGCCAACATAAGAACCCAGTGCCAGTTATTAGGCCTGGTTCTAGAATTATAATCCTGTCAGACACAAAGAACTGTTTGACGAGTAGACAGTATAGGTAGTGTAAGACAGTGGCTTGGATCTATCAGATGATTTCCGAGGAGGGAGGACAACATTTTAGGAGAATTTGGGGCGGCAGGGGCAGGAGCAGGTGAGAAAGTTGCACTTCATGGATGGAAAATCCTGTAGAAACGCTCCAGTGGATTCAAGCCAGGAAGAACTGCATTTGCTCATTAACATAAAAATTAATAAAATTCCCGACAAAATTTGCTGCCTACATTAAGATCCTTTTAACTTCCCTTGGACTAAATAGCCCAGAAGACCTCAGAGCAATACAGCTTCCCTATGACAACAATAAAAAGGAGCCTGTATTATATTTGATAAAATTTTTAGACATGAACTAAAGTGCATCCCTGGGGCAAATGTCCTTCATATCTCCTCTTTTTGAGCAGTGGATTTCGCACTGTATTCCAGAAAACCCTGTGGTTGTCCAGGATCAACCTGAGGGCTGCTCAAAGGAAATGTCATTACTGGCAGGCAACCATCTCTAACAGTCTGCTTGCCCACCCCTGCTGACCTTCCTTTGTGATGCTCTGATCCAAGGAAATGTTGAGTGTGTTTGAATGAACTGTCACTTCCAATGAAAGTCTACCAGGAACTGAGAATACACTTGTCTGCAATGCTCAGACGAGTAGAGGTTTTTATTAATTAAAAAGAATTATCTCACTTCTCGGTATAGACAAACTCTGCACTCTTTGCGCAAAACGTACACAAATACACAAATTGGTCACTGCCATCGGGGGTAGCAACAAGACTGACCAATCACTATGCTAGATTCCAGCTACCAGAGCTCCAAGTGGCTTAGAGAAGACTTGCTTGTATTTCTCTGCACACTAACGATCACCAATTATGCCAGCGATCTCGGTGGCGTGTTCGATGCTCAAAGAGGTTCCATTTTTCGTAAGACGAACAGCGCTCCTAGTGAGTTTAAATATAGCTAAACATCTTTGTTGCCAACATACGCTACATAAAACTTAACAAATCACATAAATATCCATAATACGTTTGGAATTGGTTTAGCGGGAATTCCAACATTTTAAAAATTTTACTTTCTCCCATTAGATTCACAAAATGTTTAGGGGTACACGTACCCCTGCATCACCCCAGAAAAAAAGCACTGGTTTTTATTATTATTGTATAGGTGGGACATCTGATACATGGCCACTGTAGGCATTAAGCATGTTATAGGACAAACAACTTAGTCTTTTAAAAAGATATGTCAGTAAAATCAGTCCTAGTGACTCTAGTACTTCTTATTCAGCACTACTATGCTTCTATTTCTTTTATGTTACTTCATTTATATCCAGCCTTTTTCCTCAGTGGGAAGCAAGCAACTGACATCATTCTCTTCTCCTCCATTTTTCTCTAAAAAAAAAAACGTGTGAGGTAGGTTAGGCTGAGAGTATGTGACTGGCCCAAGGTCACTCAGCTGCAAGCATCCATGGCAGAGTGGGCATTTAAACCTGGCTCTCCCAGATCCTAGTATGGCTGTGCACTTAAAAAAAATCTGTTTCAGTTTCAAATCTGGGAATTCTGAACGAACTATGTACCAGTATTTTTTTTCCCCTTTCCTGATTGGGCATTGCCAGCCTGGATTGAATCTGTTTGTTTTTTTTTTCATTATCACAAGTTTTGCCCCCGTTCTTTGCAATTAGGGCTTCCAGGCTCTCTGGGACAGCTGTTTTCACACTGAACACCACCAAAATCGCACAGAACACAGTTCTTTCTCTAAACTATTGATCCACTGAATTTTCCTCAGTCACAGATCCAGAGGAGTTAGCCGTGTTAGTCTGTAGTAGCAAAATAGAAAAAAGTCCAGTAGCACTTTAAGACTAACCAACTTTACTGTAGCATAAGCTTTCGAGAACCACAGTTCTCTTCGTCAGTGAAGTTGGTTAGTCTTAAAGGTGCTACTGGACTCTTTTCTATTTTCCTCAGTCACACAATCACACACAACAACAACAGACCTCAAAGAAGGCAAGTGTTGGCGAGTGAATACTATGGTGTGAAACTGAGTGGCAAAGGGATAATGAGGTAGAAGTGGCATTAAAAAAATCCTGCTTTACAATTTAACAGACCACTTGCACTCCAAAGGATTTTTTCCTCACTGCGGCCAACTTATCCAAGTGTTCTGATGGGGGTGGGGGAGACAGACCAGTGCCCAGGTAGTGCAGCAAAACAAAACAAGACGCCCCTTAAACAGGTCTACTCAGATGTAAGCTCCACGTTATTCAATAGTGCTTACTTCCAGTGATATGTCTTACAATTGCAGCCTAGGATTGAAGTTTGCACATTCATCCTTACAAATGTTTCCAAAGCCAATAGGTAGGGAGGAGTCTCCCTTTGAGAAGACCCGATTGGCCAGGAGACAATGCCATTGCCCAGGTAGAAAGTCAAATGCACTCATGTGCTTTGCACACATTCCCCCTTCTTGCCAATAGAGTTATTTAATAAAGTAAGGGCTCTCTCTTCTTGCAATCCAATCCAATCCAATTCAAGGGGAAAAAAACCCTACCATGCAAATCCAGTGCCTGACTGCTGCTGCTGCCACTGTTGCAAAGTAAGAACCAAAACACACAAACCTTTTGGTGAGAAGGTTTCATTACCATTTTGTTTCCCAGATTTGGAAGGTGCTTTAACAAAACAAAACAGAAATTTCTGGGCATATTTCCACCTTGTTTTTGTGTGTGTGTCTGTGTGCACCCCTAGATTCTAGCCCTTTAACTACTACACTATGAGCAGCACCTTACTTTGGCCCTGGTTTTGTGCTCAATAAAGGTATATGGATAAAATCTGATCCATTTCTTACTGATTTACTTACTAAAGATTATTGTGACATGAAGGTTTTGTGAACTAGAGTACACTTCATAGATGTAAGAAATGTATTATATATTCATTGACTTATTTGCATGTGAAAATATAAAAGAACAAAATTAGATTCATGCTATAAAGAAAAAAGTTAGAGGAATAGGCTAAGCAAACTGAGCATATGATATAGTGAGCTGATCAGGGTCTGATAAAAATAAAAGAGTTTCAAGAATCTTTCATAGAGAGAAGAAGAGGGCATATCTGGCAAGGTCCACTTGGCTGGAAAGAGGTAAGGAAAGCTGTTCCCAGCTTTTTCTACATACGTGTGAAACCTTAGATAGATAAGCTATATAAATATAGAGGCTTATAAGCTAACAAATGATGTGAAGAAAATGAAGAGTGAGAATTTTTTTCTGCCTCATTGCTACAAGTTCATCCATAGTGATTTTGATTAGGACAGTCACAAAGAAATACTATAGTATGTCGACCCTTACCTGGATGGCCCAGGGTAGATCAATCTTTTAAGATTTGGGGAGCTAAGGAGAGTGTGTTCTGGTTAATACCTGGATGGGAGACCATCAAGGAACTCCAGGGCCTCTTCACAGAGACAGGGCAAACCAACTAATGGACATCACCGTCAGTGGAAGTTAGCTGTGATGGTGTTGGCTGCGTTCCCTGCCTCTGTTCCATAGAGTCACAAGCAAAACTTGAAAAGAATTTTTTTGTGATTTTTGCAGCTTGGAGTTTTGTTTATATACACCCCTACTCAAGCCTCCTAACAACCAATCTATTTTAAAAAATAAACTGTGTGTATTTGTCAACAAATCACTAATATCAATATCATAAAAGAAGTGCAAAAAAGAAAAACCAGCATGCAATACAAAAAAGCCTAACAGACAGCTCATGCTCTATTCTCCAATATGCAAGTTAATGAGAGAATATTTTATAGTAGTTAGAATGCTGGACTAGGAACATTCAGATTTAAATTCCTGGGGAAGGGCAGGATATAATTATTTTAAAAATAAATAAATGGGATTGACAGAATCAGGCTGCCAACTGGAGGAACTTGGAAACAACCTGAAGTGTCAAGTGTGCAGAGTTAGCAATGCTTTGTTGTATTTTAATTCTGCTTTTTATTTGGCTTGTCAACTAAAAATGGCTCCCCAAGCAGCTCCCGTGAATCAAAATCTAATGAAATGACAACTGAAGTGAAATACAAGATGTTCATTGCAGACGGGATTCTCAGTTGAACTGTATGCTTGCATAGTGAAGCTTAGAGAAGAGCAAATGGTTCCCTATTTTGTTTCTTTGTTATAGTCATCAATATTTTGTTCTCAGCAGTGAATTTTCTTTTCTTTCTCCTGTTCGCTTTGCATATCCTTTCATGTTGTATATACATGTTGTAAATTTGTATACACAGATCTTAAGGTATTTATACATATTATTAGGGTTATACAGTTACAATTAGGGTTATATAATTACACACACACACAGATGACCTGCTTTGACATGCCCTGAGGTAGGTTAGCTGCTGCAGCCCAGGCCTTCTGGAGGGGCCCGCTTCCACTGATCCTTTATGCATGCATCTTTCCTGCTGCCCACTCATGCAGTCTCTTCCCACCTAGAAAATATTTATACCTCGCTTTAGTCTCTGCAAACTAAGCACAGCTAAGAAGACAGCAAAAGCACTGGGACACAGATATCATAAATGTCCAACAAGTAACTGCTATGCAATGAAACACAACTAAGAGCTGGTGCATGCAGAAAAAAGCTGAAACGTACACTTATAAGCCGATACAGCTAAAACATCCAAAGGCAATTTACCTGCTGCCAAATACTCTCTGGGCTAGGCAAGGGAAGGCACTTGTCCTACCCAAACTGGCAAGCCATTTCAGATACCATCTATGATCTAACTGTAGCTAGACTGATCATCCTAGGTGAAGGTACCAGCAGAAGAAAGTTGTCGGAAGAGAGCAATCGGCACATGGGAATGTACCAGGAGGTGCAATTTGAGAGGTATGAGGGTCCCTAGAGTGTTAACTTATGAACATTCTGCCACCTCTGTTCCCAGCTGCACATGCTACCCAGCATTATTGGGGAAGGTGTCTGCGTGGTGCCAAGTGGCAGCACTCCCAGCCAGTCACTACCCTGCACCACCAAGAAAAGGAAATGTGAGCAATAGGAGGGTTTGTGAGCAGGCAGAGGGAGGACAATCAGGCAGGTGGATGGGCACACAAGTGGTGGGCAAGAAGTGAGGTACGAGCAGGGAACCTGGTAGTTGGTAGAGGAGGGGAGAAGGCCTAGTACTAGTCCAAACCAGCTTGGTGTAGTGATTAAGAGTGGCAGGACTATAATCTGGAGAACCAGGTTTGATTCCCCACTCCTCTGCTTGAAGCCAGCTGGGTGACCTTGAGTGAGTCACAGCTCTCCCAGAGCTCTCTCAGCCCCACCCACCTCACAAGGTGATTGTTGTGGGGATAATAACAAAACACTTCGTAAACCACTCTGAGAGGTTATTAAGTTGTCCTGAAGGGCAGTATATAAATCGAATGTTGTTATGCCCAGGGCCCCACAAACCTGGAACATTTTTTATGGGGGAAATTCAGTGCAAGTAACAGTAAATGCCATCACGACAAATAATTGTGGGCTGAATCCTAATTATTACAAGTAGAAACAACATGGATCTTTCCTCCATTCCCATAAGATCTTGCAATTCCTTCCAACCCCCAGAAAGTAGATTTCCTGGAATAATATAAGCACGTTAGTTGGGGAGTGCATCTTCAGCCAGCACAATTTCATTGACAAGCAATAAAACCCTATTCAAGTTCTGTACACTCCCATGCACTCCAGAGCTCCTGGGCCCGTCACCCCCTGCCAGCCGGATAGTAACCCTACTAGGAAAATACTTTCTTGGGGCTGCTGGAGAGATGGCGATGCAACAAAGATCTGCACTTCCATGGGTAGTAGTTTGGATCCAACTCCATAGGTTTACTTAGATAAATTAAATCAAAATAATAGTAATAACTGTGCTTATATACTGCTCTTCTAGACAGATTCATGCCCCTCCCAAAGCAGTGAACAAGTTAGTGTTATTATTATCCCCACAATACAGCTGGGGATCTGGGGCAGAGAGGAGCGGCTTACCCAAGGCCACCTACTGAGCTCATGGCAGTAGTGGGATTCAAACCAGTAGAGTGCTGATTTGCAGCCAAACCACTTAACCACTCTGCTACAGAAGCTCTCAAAATGGAAGAGTAAGGGTCAAAATTGCAGGGGTAAGAAATTCCAAACCAAAAAGAGGAGGAAAGTGTCTGGTCAGTGTTGTCTACTCTGACGAAGCGGTAGCATGCAAGGTCTTCCACAATACCTAATGTCTGATCTTTAAAAAAGAAATAGAGATGCTGGGTATTGAACCCGGGACTTTCTTCATGCAAAGCAGATGCATTGCCTTTGTGCTTTAATACTAATCCAAGGTCCTCCTTTTTCCTTCCCACACTCTGGTGGCTTCATCATTGGAAACGAGAAGGAAAGTGTATTCTTAGCTGGAGGAAGATCCAGGCACAGTGGTTGAGAATTGCCAAGTAGACCACTGCATACTACTGGAAATGGCATGGGGAGGTGGGAGAAGACTAATCACTCAGTGTTGTCCTGCTTTGACCTAGTTCTCCTATCCCGTATCTCTGAAACTAAAATGCTATTCATACCTCAACCAGGTAATTCAGATTTCTTCTCTGGCAGCTGAGACTAAAGCAACAGTAGTTGTTAAACAGCATTGTATATATTTATTCTCTGAGATGTTGATGAAATAAGCAAAAGCATTTCTTCTGAATAAAAGAGAACAACTTACAAAATTGCTGAAAACCTGTCTTTCAGACTTATTTGGGTAGATCTTATGGGAAAAAAGCAGTCCATCACAATATTTTGGTTGTCAGGTCTTGAAAAGAAAATACACAGCCTATATAACATTATTTAGAGAAATGCTAAATGTGCTTTGGGAGACAGAAATATAGAACTGGCTCAACACCTTCTGAAATATATCTTCAAGTAGTGAGCAAAACCTGACAAGAATGTACTAAATAGTATTTCAAAAGCTTGGTTGACTGTTTATCTGGAAAAGACTAGTTCTAAAGATGTTCTTCTGTATTTATTTTTTGTTTCCATGTGTTGTTATAGATGTTTTTATTCTGCTCGTTTTCATTGTTGACGCTCCACCTTCAGACTTTTCTGTGGTGGCACAATAACTTTGGAACTCCTCCCCCAAAGCAGTTCACAGCCACAGGGTGCCAGGAATTTCAAGAACTACAATAGGTGACTATTTTCTCCTCTGGCTTTTGATTCAAACTTCTGTGCATGTGTGTGGATGTGGGGTGGAAGGAATAGGTGTATGTTAATCTTTGCCGTACAAGTATCATTTTCTTGCGCAGGCTTTATTCTATAAATCAAATTCTGGACAAGGCCTCAGAATGTGGACCAAAACTTACACACAATGGGGCCATATTCAAAGAAGGTTTCCTCCCCTAGAAATCCATGGGGAACCTTCAGGTTTTCAAAAAAATCTGGAAAAGGAAAGGGATATTTTAGAGATTTAACAACACAGATGCCATAATAGGGGCTTGTCCAGCAACCCTCTATAAAATGTCAATGTGTGCAGTGGCAATATATGGGGAGGAGAGGGCTGCAGCAGGAGGGGAGCAGAGTGACCGTACTGACTGGAGAAACAGAGGGAGAGGAAAAAGGGATGGCAAGAACAGAGAGGCAACAGTGGAGTAGTGGAGTAGCAGAGGCAGTAGCGGAGGCAACGAAACAGTTGGGGAGAGAGGAAGAATGTCTCCTGTTGCTACTTTCTCTCTCTTCTCCCCACACTTGTCACTCCAAGCTTGTGGCCAAGACCACCAAGCTGATGGGGGTCAGAAATGCTTTCCCCTCCAACCCCTCCTCATCACACTGTACTGCAGGGTGGTGGTATCTTGGAGCACAGAGCCTGCAGGACATGCTGAGAAGACAGAGAGAAAGCAGCGGCAAGAGAATGGAGGTGAGCAAGAGGGGAGAAAGTAGGGGCACGGGGATGGGATATCCCCTCCTTGCAAGCCTTTGCAGATCCCCCTCTTGCATTATTATATTAAGGTGATTTTTTAAAATATGATTTGATACTTTGAGTTATTTTGCATTGCTGATGGAATTTTTGTTTGTAAACTTTTCCAGAAGCCATGGAGCCTGAAAGCTTGCATGCCTATGCAACACCTAGTGTGGCATGGACATTTCTAAAGTTTCCCCACAGATGCTCTAAAACCTCAGGGGTATGGCAGGACTGATCAAGCCTACGGATTTGGTGACCCAGCTAGCTGAACGCAGCCCAGCAGCCATGGATTATGGCCCTGCCTTGAGTTTGACAAGCTTTTTGCTTTGGATCTCCCAGGCAAGCAACCCAAAAAGGAGATTCTCGAGTGCTTGTGGGCTGTCATAATACAGCTTCAAGAAACAAGCTGAGAAGTCTTGAGGCCTATCATTAACTTTGCACTTATATGACAAGGTCTTGCTTCATATGAGAATGTCCTCCGGCCATAGTAGGATTTACTATTCAAGCATTCGGGCTCTTTTTTTCAGGATCCCAGGGCATAACTCAGAAAAATCCATGCAGGAGTAAAAAAAAAAACTTATTTATCCAATGAAGTGGGGGGGATAGGTTACAAAGCCTTCCTGATTCTGTTTTCCATAACTATTCTTTTTGGGATAATTTAGGAATGCTGACAATTTTGCACTGAACATGTTCAACACCTGAAACTTACCTTGTTTAACTGCGTTGATCAGATGTAAGCTGATCAGTGGGTCTGTTCTGTTCAGCACCAAACTGAACAGTTCATTTTCAGATCTGTGCATGTGTGAAAACGCTGCCAATTAAAACAGATCAGCAGTCGTTAATAATGATATGGACTATTTAGACAAACATCCAATGGTGGGATTTTTAAAAAAAACGCTGTGTTTATTTATGACTGATTTATACGTCTATTTAAACAATTGCATGCTGAATTCACTTAGGTTGTGTGAGATAATGTTTGTGCAAAATGTTGACTGTGTTGACTGTTGAGACCAGTTGATAGTCAACGAAGGTGGAGTGGGGAAATGAGTCTAGGATTGCTAATCTTTAGGTGGGGCCTGGTGATCTCCCAGAATTATGACTCCAAAAGATAGAGATCTCAAGACAACAGAGATCAGTTCTCCTGGAGGAAATGGCAGCTTTGGAAATGACTCTATGGCATTATACCCTGCTGAGGTATATTCTCAAGCCCCGCCATCCTCAGATCTCTGGGAATATTCCAACCCAGTGCTGGCAACCTTAAATGAGTCTGCTCAGACCCATGAGAAACTTGCAGGATGAGATTTGGGAGGAGAGGATTACAAACTGTCCCCCTGCTGTCTTGGGAGATCACTTACAGCTTGTTATTTAGATTACGAACTTATTTAGGCAGAACTTTGTGTTCTGTGCAGTGAAAATAATAAAGTGTCTAGGTTTTAGGAATAATAATAATAATTCTACTCATTCTAATTTCTGAGGAAAATCAACCCACTGCTTCATAAAAAGGATGTGTGAATTATGAATAAGGTAGCGCAGTTTGCTGTGACAGCTGTTGGAATATGCAGCAATTATGCACAAAGAAATCTGCTCGATTGTTGTGGGGACAGTTTAATTTTTATTCTGGTGAGCGGTAATGAATTGTTTGTGCTGTCTTCTCATGTTTGGACTTCATAATTATGGACTACTGGTTTAAGTGTTTAATCAGCGAGCCTTTTCTATTTTAAAACTGGTTTAGACTTTGGAAATTCTCTGTGTGAGCAGTCCAGTGGATCCAGGTGTGTGGAGGCAATATAATGTCTGATTGGATATGTCTACAAATACAGGTGCTGTTTATTAATGGCTGTTCATGTGGAAAAGGCAGTAGCGAACAGGCCAATATACTCATGCAGAGAACCCCTAGAAAGTAAGGATGCTGGGAAACTCTCAGCAAACCTGTTTTGGAACAGAATTTAGCGTGTTTGACCCTCAGGATCAGTCTGTGAGCCAATCAGGGATATATTCAGACTGCATCAAGCAACTCAAAACAGTTCCCAAACACCAAGTTTGCAGGTGCCTGTGTGTGTTATGTGCTGTTAAGTCACCTCCGACCTATGGTGGCGACCCTGTGAATGAAAGACCTCCAAAATGTCCTCTCGTTAACAGACTTGCTCAAATCTTGCAAAATGGTGCCTAAGCCAACTCATAGCTTATCAGGGGATCAGCTGGGGCTTCTTATCCATCCGACAGCCTCAGCAAAATAAGCAATGAAGTTGCAAAAGGCGACTCTTTTCTCCCTTCCAAGCTGAGTGGGGACAGAATCTGCATTGCTAAAAGGAGATGAGTTTGTGGCCCTCCCTCAGACTGGGCAAGACATAAGCAATGCTTTTAACATTTGCATTGCAAAAGGGAGAGGAGAAAGAGCTTCAGTGGAGCCCAGTGAATCCCTTTCTCAAATTCTGTGCAATTCAGCAAGACTGGGAGACAAAATAAAAAATCTTTCTAAGCTTATGCTGTTATCCACACCCGCCAAATCCCTGCCTGAAGGGGAAAATATCTCCCCTTCTTAAGATGAGGCTGGCTCATCCCCTCCAGTCTAGTGGTGTTCCAGGGGATCTGATTGGCTGGCAATCACTTGGATTTGCATAAATCACAAGGACTGGTCCAGAGCCCTGGAGGAAGGCAAGACTTTGGGGGTGTTTGCCATACAGCCATTTAACTAGAGAAAGGTCGGAGTCTCAAGCCCATCCCATTTGATACCAAAATCAGAAAGTCTATCAGTTTACAACAAACTGTTCCAACAATTCAGTGTGACATTAGGACAGAGAGAGCTATTGAAATGACCAACCTCAATACCAAGATTGCTTCAGTTTCTGGGGGAGGCAAAGCTAGCATAATATATAATGGGCCATCTCATGTGACTTTGAGCTCTGAACACTACCCGTGTGAAAAGGCACACTATGTTATGTGCCATCAAGTTGCTTCTGATTTATGGCGAATCTCTGAATTAATCTCTAAAACATTCTATAATTAACAGCCATATTCATGTCTTGTAGACTGGAGACTGTGGCTTCCTTTATTGAGTCAAACCATCTTATGTTGGGTCTTCTTTTTTTCCTACTGCCTTCTACCTTGCCTGGCATTATTGTCTTTTCCAGTGAGTCTTGTCTTCTCGTGATGTGACCAAAATATGATAGCCTCAATTTAGTCGTCAGGCTTGATTTAATCTAAAACCCATTTGTCTTTTTGGCCACCCTTGGTAACTGTAAAACTCTCCTCCACCACCACATTTTGAATTAATCAGTTTTCTTTCTGTCAGCTTTCTTGGTTGTCCAGTTTTCACATTCATAACAAGGAATATTGTAGTAGGAATTATCTTGATTTGGGTTCCCAGTGACACTTCCTTATCCTTAAGGATCTTTTCTAGTTCCTTCATGGCAGCCCTTCCAAATCTCAACCTCCTTCTGATTTTTTGGCTGCTTTTGGTTGATGATTGAGCCAGGGAATAGAAAATCTTTAACCGTTATAATTTCTTCACTGACATCCTTAAAATTGTGCAGTTCCTCATTACTTTCGTCTTCTTGATGTTGCTATACTGTAGACGGTAGTTTCTACGCTGCTGTTATTACGTTAAATGTGCCTGGGGCAATGGCAAACCAACTGGTGGTCCACATTGGCAATTATTCTATCTGAACATGGTAACTAAAGTTTGAGTGGTGAAAATAACTTTGCATACCAGTTCTCTTGTGAGCAAAAGACAAATTGCATCCAAAATCCAAGAAGTATAATTGCTGTTATTTATTTATACCCTGACTTTGTCTTCAGTGGGGATCTGAAGCTGCTCATGGTTCTCTTCTCCTCCATTTTCTCCTCATAACATCACTGTGAATTATGGTAGACTGAATGTGTGTGACTGGCCTGAGGTCACTTATCCACCTTCAGTGGCAGAGTGGAGATTTAAACCTATAGTCTCCCAGATCTTAGAGCGGAACTACAAGTGACAAAAGGCACAGATTGGACACTTGTCAGCTTCCCTCAAGTTTTGATGGGAAATGTAGGCAGCTTGGTGGAATGTTGGACAAGTGACAGTTGAAAAGTCCATTGGACAGCAGTCAGAGAGCCAAGCTGCAAGACTAGGATGCCTACATTTCCCATCAAAACTTGAGGGAAGCTGACAAGTGTCCAATCTGTGTCTTTTGTCACTTGTAGTTCTGCTCTTAGTCTGACATTCTAACTGCCACACCACAGTGGATCTTCATTTTTTTTTTAAATAAAATGTGTGTCATCCTTCTAGCTTTGCTGAAGGCAGAATTCAATAGAAAAAGAAAATCAACCTTAGAAATATGCAAGCTAATAACAATAGTAAATAAAAGCAAATATCAATGCCGAGACAAAAGACAACAGTATAAAACTTGGACTGGAATAATCCTCTCAAAAACTCATCCAATTTGAAAACAGCAATCACTTCTGGCACATCAAGATTTCAGAAACATTCAAACAAGAGCTCACTTAAATAATGTTGTCTTGCACAGCTTGGCCATAGGCTATTCCACGAGAGGTGGTCCTCCAAGTATGCAGGTACTATAGATAAAACTGACATCAATGTTTCAATCACTCTTTAGATTTTGGATGTAATATCCAAGATAACCTGAGAACATAACTGTGTAGGCCTTTACTCCTAAATTGTTTCCAGCATTTGGACCACAATCTGTGGGACAGAATAGCCTAAGAAAAGACAGAAGTTGGCCAAGGCATCTTTACAGCTTTCTTCTCTTGTATAAATTTACTTCTGACCTTTTTCATGATGTGATTGCACAGTTGAAAATCACTGTAGGCTTTACTCAACAGGGGTTTACAGATCTCTACTATTCGATGTATGAAAGTATGTGTTCAATGGAACATACTAACCCCTATGGCAAAATGAGAAACCATATGGAAAAGTTGCATTGGGTGTTAGTTCCCTTTGGCTTTTTGTTCTTTTGATGAGTATTTTCAGGATGGTGCGAAGAAGAATGTCAACTCTCGTAGACACAGCAGTGACATGGTGATGAAATTACATAGTGAGAAAACGGAAGTCTTTGACCTTGTAGTTATGAGGTTACTGCAAGAGCTAAAATGAAGCACTTGACGTTTATTTATGTGCTTTGCAGCTTAGATTCCTAAATAAGAATCAATGTTGTCAATGTCAACAAAAATATGCTTTGTTACTGTCTAAGCATCTCAAGGGTTCTGGTTAACATTGCCATAGTTAATAATATCTTATTGAAAGGGTTTGAACAAAAGAGCACAGAGTTCGCTAATATTCTTTTTCTTCTGTTTTTTTAATCTTTTGTAAAACTACCATTCTGGGTCAAATTAGGTCAAATCAGACAAGATACTTATAATTCTGTGTTTGGAGTTTTGAGGCATTTTTCCTTTGTAAGTAGTCCCAAGCTGGATGGCCCAAGCTACCCAGATCTCATCAAGATCTTGGAAGCTAAGCAGGATTAGTCTTGGTTAGTATTTGGATGGGAGACCACTAAGGAAGTCCAGAGTTGTTACACAGAGGCAGGCAATAGCAAACCATCTCTGAACATCTCTTACTTTGAAAACCATATGAGGTTGCCATAAGTCAGCTGTCCCCTATACATTCCTGCCCTCATCTCCTGCTGGTTGCCTAGCAACCCTGTTTTGGGGTAATCTTGGCCTAGTTACACTCTCTAAGCCTAAAATTCTTCACAATGTTGCTGTGGGGATTATGCATGCTGCGCTTCACTTCTTGGACAAAGGGCGAGATAAAGATAAACTAGACAGATAAATAGACTACATCTGGGAAGCCAATGTGCTGTAGTGGTAAGAGTGTCAGATTAAGATCTGGATACCCATGTTCAAATTTCCAATTCTGGGTTAGTTTAAGGCAGTCACACATTCTCAGTCTAACCTACCACACAGGGTTGTTGTTGTAAGGTTAAAATGAAGGAGGCGAGAACTATGTTTCAAGCTGCTTTGGGTCCCTGATGGAGAGAAAAGCACCTACATACATACATGCATACTTGCATACATACATACTAAGCAGGGCTACATATTTGTTCCCAATATCTAGTATTCTGATAAATACTGACTCTTAGTGCCATCTTAAGCAGAGTTATGTTCTTCAAAGTCCATTGAAATCAATGGGCTTCAAAAGCTGTAACTTTGCTTAGGATAATACGGTTAATCTAGTCTCCACTTTCTGGGGATGCCAGGCACTGGTGCCTCAGACTTGATGTTGGCACCTCTGAGGGAGAAGCTGTTGCCATCCCCTGCCCCCCAGCCCCATGAAGGGTGAAACTAACTGGCAGCCTTGGCAGCCATGGGGTGCAGCTGCCCTCAACAACCCTGCAAGACTGACCCTCGCCTTGGCAGCTCCAGGTAGGGGGCTGGTCAGACAATTTCTCCATGGCAGAGGCGGGCTGTCTATGCCTGGCCAGGCTGCGCTGCCCTCTTGCCGCCCAGGGTCACAGCTTCCCCTGTAGCCAGGTGAACAGCTCCCACACCGCCCAGATGCTTGGCATGTCTGCTGCCAGGGCAATCAGTCTCTCTTTGGCCCAGGTGGGCAGCTCCAATGCAGCTCAGGCATTCTGTCCCAGTGCAATCCAAGTGTGTGGGGGGGTAGGCCAAGGGAGGGAGGCCACCACCCAGGCCCAGATCCCAACCAGCTACCCTCCAACATCTAGCCATGGAATTGGCCCAGATTGGGATTTGGGGGGGGGGGGGTTGGGCTGAGGATGAGGGTTGGGGATTAAAGGAGGGCTCTGGAAGCAGGCCAGGGAGGAGAAGAGGGGAGAGAGCTGACACAGAGAGAGAGAGAGCCAGAGAGAGAGTGCAAGGAGTCAGTAGGGACCGAGGTGAAGCTAATGTACCAACCCCCATTCTCCTACATCTGAAGCCTGCAAGGAGCCCACGGGGATGCGAGAAGCAGGGCAGCAGACATCCAGAAGCCAGCCCCCACCCATCCAGAGAGCTTACATCCATAACTATTCTCTGTAACTTGTATAATTCTGTTTAAAACTCATCAAAGGTAGCGCCCAGTATCCTTAAGGGCAGAAATTCTATGCAATGTATTAATTGCTGCCTTCCATCAGCTTTCAATAGCATTACATAGTATACCACACATGAAGCCACTTGTGGACTGGCTTGGAAAAGAAAACTGCTCTACCAAAATAATTCTCATCATGTTATGAAATACAGAGCATTTGTTATAATTGCTTTGCTATAATTCTATTCAATTCACACTTAGTATATGGCAAAGCCTGCATATGTATAGCTGTTATTCGGCCTCCTGTGGGAGGCATTGAACATGATCCCTTTGTTTCACAGCAGTTGGGGAGTTTGTATATGGATATATTCCTAAATGTTTTTTTTCAGCAAGAATTTCCTAAGTAGCAATGGCTGAGTAATGGTTTGGCTATGAGGGCAATTTTGATACTGGATTTAGGGTTATATAACCATAGCATTTAATCTTCCCAGTGTTCTTGTTGGAAGCACAGCTATGCTGTCTTATTCTAGGACCCAGCAGCTGCATGAAAACAGGAAAACTGCCTACCTCTGCCCTAGGAAATATATATTTATTTATGGCAGCAGCTTACTTTTAGGAATGTGCATGTGAGTACATACACATATATACATACATGCAATCTATGATTCTGATTTATTCATGCACAAATAACATTATGTATATTCTATGGGAAACCAGATTCAGCATGAGAAACCAGATAAAGATACAAAAATAATGAATCATGGGTTGGACTCACACAATGCATAACCAAAATTGAAATAGAAATTCAAGTCAAAGCAACAGCGATGGAAATATAATCTCATGCCAACTTTGCCTACCTAATTTATTTGTGTATTTATTAGGATATTTATACCTAGCTTTTCTCCCAAGTGGGGACTAGACATGGGCACAAACAGAAAAAAAAATGAACATGGTGTTTGTTGTTTGTTGCCATCCACGAACAACGAACAATGAACATTGAGAGCCAGTTTGGTGTAGTGGTTAAGAGCACGGGACTCTAATCTGGAGAGCCGGGTTTGATTCCCCACTCCTCCACAAAGCCAGCTGGGTGACCTTGGGCGAGTCACAGTTCTCTTGAGCTCTCTTAGCCCCACCCACCTCACAGGGTGATTGTTGTGGGGTAATAATAACACTTTGTAAACCGCTCTGAGTGGGCATTAAGTTGTCCTGAAGGGCGGTATATAAATTGAATGTTATTATGTTATTATTATTGACGAACATGACCTTTTCATGAACATGTTCGTTGTTTGTGGGGGCCAGCAGGCTCTCCTCCAGCCATCAAGATCCCTACCACACCACTCCCAGAAATCCTACCTGAGCAGGCAGCAGGAAATGTACCAATAATAAATAATAGCTTGGCCCCAGAGCCTGGCAGCAGCCCTGGAACCTGAAGGGGTAGATCCCTACCGTACCACTCCCAGAAACCTTACCTGAGCAGGCATCAGAAAAGGTACCAATAATAAATAATAGCTTGGCCCAGAGCCTGGCAGCAGCCCTGGAACTTGAAGAGGTAGATCCCTATCCCACCACACACAAAGAAAATTCAAGCTCCTTTGCACTCTCCCTGTTTCTCTCTCAAAATGCCAACAGCAACTGTCTCTCCCTCTCCACTGTCTGCAAAACCAGAGCTGGGAGCCCCCCTCCCCCCTGTTCTTTGTTTCTTTGTAACAAATTTGGAGCTCCACACTTGAAAGGAAGATCTGCCTATCAAGCTAAATTGGGCTTAGATGGGGTTTCCAGGGCAACAGCAGGAGTTCAGACAGAGTTCAGGCAGTCCCTGCCTCTGGTTGCCAAGAGAATTGATTGCAGGTGCCAGACTATCTGGCTTGACGAACAGCAACGAAGGAGGCTTGAATCGACCAACTGTTCGTTTAGAGTTAGTTTAGAATGGGGCCTCACAAACAGCTTGTTCGCGAACAGCTGATTGGACTGTTCATGGCTTTTTAAAGTTTGTATTGCTGTTAGTGCCCATCTCTAGTGGGGACCCACCTCCATTTAATTGTCACTGTGAGATAGGATGAGCTGAGAGCAAGGGGCTGTTCCAGGATCACTCACTGAGCTTCCATGGCAGAACAAGGATTTGACATTGGGTCTCCCATATCCTAGTCCAACTCCCTAACCGCTAGATCACACTGGCCCTTTAGTACAGTCTTCACTAATGGCTACAGCTGCCCCCCACCCTGATAGTGCCTCAATACCTAACAGATTTGGCTATGTGGTAATGTCCGTGAAATCAAACAAGTCCCTTTCTATGAAGGAAAGTGGGAGTATTAGCTGATTACAAAGTCGCTCAGATTAATAGTGCCGGTATTCACACTCCACACTGATAGATCATGAAATATAGCACACTGTGGAAAATATGGGAGGGAACTTCAGTATGGTTGCTTTGGCAACAAGCTTACACCATCTCTCCTCGCACAAATATTTATGCCCTTTAGCCTCCTCAAAAACAATGGTGTGTCTGTGTCTGAAAATATACACAAGACCCAGCCCATCTTTTGGTTCAAATATTCATAGTTAACTGAAACCCTTCAGACACTGATGTGTAGGTGTGTTGCTATTTATAAAACAAATTTGAGAGGGAAAGGGAACAATTAAGGCAGAAGTAAAAGATAGCGATTTAGGCAAAGGATGGACAGGAAAGAATACATTTTGAGGAGACTTCAGATGTTACATGACAGCTGTCTTGGGTTTGCCATTGAACATGTATGCTCACAGCAAAGACACAACCAACATTAGTTTTCTAACTATATCTGCATGATATATATTAGATACATTCAAAACTTACATTTTTAGATGGAACAGTAAGACATTTTACATGTACAAGAAGAAAAAATAATTTATGAGACAGCACTGTGAAAACGGTGTGTGTGTGTAATGTTTGTTATCATGCACTGAAGGCTGTTGTACACATTATACAATGGTGAAGGAGTATTTGCACCAAAGATACTGAAACACTTTAAAGTGACAGTGCGGAAGGCACCTTTGTTTAGGATTGGGCTGTTAGCCCTTCTGATGGAAAACAACAGTTGCCAGGTATGAACTGGTCTCCAGAGCAAACCCTATGGATGTGATTGGGATGATTTCATTAAAATAATAAAAGCTTACATTTTAATCTATATGGCTCCATTTCCTAAACAAAATACATCAAAATATTCCAGTATTCGGAAGTCAGTTCGATTTAAAAAAACAAGCAAAAAACAAAAAACAAACACAAACGAGAAATGTTATAATATTAAAAGCACTAAGTCCCTGGGAAGTTCACAGAGATGTTTTTGCTATTTCATAATTCAAAAGTGTCAGACCATCCTCCACTTACATTTAATCTTCTAATTTGTGTTTAATTAATCACCCATCTGCTAAAGCATCCTCGTCCTAACACCTGCAGGCATTGTTTGTCTACAGTTCTGTTTTATGAAAGCATAAGGCTATATATTATTATTAGTTTAATCATTTCAAGATTATTCACACATCCTTTGAGCTTCAGCCTGTACTGCCTCCTTTCTTAATTACACAAGCCCTCCAAAGTACAGATGATGGTTTCTTTGCGACTTCAGCTGACTTCAAGAAAGTGCTTGACATCTTGAAAAAGGAGAAATTATGTATTCCTTCTCCACTAATATGGAAGAGTTCCAGAGGTAGTTAATGTTATCAGAGTCCTTTACAGCACCTCTTAGAGCTCAGGGCTCATTGAGGGAGGCCCATCTAGTTAATTCCATGGGTCTAGTGGGGTATTTCAAGGAACTAGTCCATCCTGATTTTTTTGCTATTGTCATGCAGATGAAACCGGGGAAGAAACTTTAGATCCATTATTCATCCCAAGCAGGTCCCGTTGGCATTGTAACAAAGTCTTAAACAACAGAAGTTTTGCTGTTTCAGCGGCTTTTTAAAGGACACGTCGAATCATGCACAGCAATTTTCAAATGCTTAATGGCAGTGCAGTTAAGAAGAGCCCCTCAGCTGGTCGTGCATGATGGACAGACGTCTTTGTAAATGGCAGCATCAATGCTGCCTTTGAACGGTGACCTCATTATGCACTTCCGCTTGATTGGTTGTTTTCCGATCAATAGGATGCTGCTAAGTCGTTTTTTGTTTACTGTTGGTTCAGTGGTTGCGCTGAAGTAATGAAACAGGTCAGTGGTAACCTCTAAATGGGCAAAAGAGGAACAAAAAACACCACAACAAAGGTATGCCCATGGAATCAAGGTGAAGGACTGTGGTTTGCTCACAAAATACTGCTAGAAATGTCCTAGCACCACGGTGTACCTAGATGAAAGAACTGTGCTTGTGAATGGTGTGGAGTTTTAAGTAATTATTTAACCATTTTGTAAGATGTTTGTCAAATGGGGAAAACAGATTTGGGGAACAATAGTCAAAAATATGGGTTGTAGTACAGTCATTGGGCAAGTGCCAGCCACAAATTCCCTTTCCTTGTTCCAGTTGTCTTTGACACACCTTGGCATCATCTTCCATGAGTATTACAGGGTCATCCTAAGCTTTTATGCTCCTGTACGCCCACTGCAGTAAATGCTTCAGTGCTGTTCTCTCTGTTACTCTCTTACTCAATTTATCCTTGGCCCCTCCTCCTCCTCTTGACCCCCTTGCCTTAGTGTCAGCTTCCCCCATCCCTTGAACCTTTGCCACCTAGATTCTATATTCCCTCTCCAGGTTTCTCTTTCTTTCCTTCTACTTCCCTCCACCCTTTGTTCCGCCCAGAATTCCCTGCCCTGCTCTCTATTGTCCCTAATTAAGGTTTATGTTCAGCTATATTTTAACATTTCAGCACAGAGGATTCCATTATTACTGCATCAATTGCCTCAGATTACTTTGCAGCAGCCTGTTGACTTCTGGGCAAACTTCTGAATGAGGAAGATGGTCCAGTAACAATTTCTTGATTGAATGGGAATTTCTAGACATACAAATAGTGGACATAAACAATCACTGGTCGGTTTGGCTTGTGGGTGGTGTTCATGGGAGCCAGACATTCAAAAGACTTTTCATCTACATCCAAACAACTTAATGATGTCCAGCTGTGGGGGGGAAAGATGGTGGTGAATGCATAGCTACTTACTACTTTGTCATAGTTGCGGCACATCTGCTTCCCCCTCCAACTTAGAAGGCATGTTGTTTAAAGAGGTTTGACATTCTGAACTGGGACTTACTACTTGTGTATCTCT
The DNA here is from genome assembly GCF_028583425.1 of Eublepharis macularius. NCBI lineage: Eukaryota > Metazoa > Chordata > Lepidosauria > Squamata > Eublepharidae > Eublepharis > Eublepharis macularius. The sequence goes on along the minus strand of NC_072796.1, from coordinate 120,823,559 downwards.
GTGTGTCTTCATTAATGCTGTTGGGGGGCAAGTTTAAAAACATCTAAAGGATGCATCAGACTGCAAGGGAATGATTATGGCTCAACAATTAGGTAACTTTATTGATCCTGATGATCCTGGAGAATACATGCCTCCCCTCTCTGTAGGGTTGCCAGGTACCCCTCACCTCCTGTTGGGAGGGTGGAGTACCTGGCACTTACCTTGTGCAGAACATGAGGTCTTCTCATGCTCCGCATGTGCGTGCCCCAGAGCTGGCATGATGATGTCACTTCTGGAGGTGACGTCATCACGCTGGCCATGTGAGCACTTCTACACTCTGAACAGGGCTGATTTGGCCTGTTTGGGGCTCAAATCAGCCCCAACCAAAATGCAGAAATGCTCTTTCAGAAGTGACATCGCCATGCCAGTTGGGAGCACATGTGCGATGTGCACTCCTGGGGTGCCTGCTGGTGGCCAGCAACCTCCAGGAGTGTGCCTCCTCTGATCGGCAGATGAGGGGGCAAATTCCCGGGAGTTTGCCTGCCATCGGCGGGCACCTGGGAATCCTACCTCTGTGCTTCCCCTCTCATACAATGAATGATAAGCTGCTGCAGGAATGGTCCTTCATCATTGCATGATGCCTCAGACACAAGTCAATTTGCCCTACTTATACTGAGCGATTCACCCTATACTTGCATCCTAGAACCAGGTCGAACTATCTCCAAACATGTCAAGGAAACATGAAGCAAGTGGGAAAAAAATGATCTCCTAACCAGCCCTTCATAGGGGACCTCCACAAACTCCTGCTTGGTCCCAAAGCTATTGATTAACCCCATGTTACCTTTAGAGGGAGAGGGTGGGTCAACAACACATAGCAAATACTTGTATAGATGGGGCACAGATCCTTCTCATGGCTCCTTTAAGCCTCTTACCTGTAGGTTGGGAAAACAATCATCCAGCCCATCAAATCTTGTGCCTCATTTTAACTGAAAAAGCATCAAAAACAAGATCTCTGGCCTTAATAAACACAAATGAACTTTTTTGAAACCTGGAGTGACTCAAAGAACTGTGACTTTTTGAAACAACTTCTTTCATGTATTCATACGGAACGGATATTTCTACATGCAGATTTCAAATGTGCCTCTTGACACAATGGAAAAAATGTTAGCTTAAGATTTCTTATTATGAAATATGTTTCAACAGCTGCATATCTCAGTATGATCTTGAAAGGTTAAATAGTTTCCCCTTAGAGTATTCCAATTTTCATATAAATTACATTACAAGGGGGATTAACCCTATCTTCATGGATATCTGAGACCCCATTAGCTGAATTAGCTGGCATTCTAGTAGAATCTTAAAATAGCTAAAGGAATTTGTGAATATTAGTGTTTGGGTTTTTTAAAGATAAGGGCTTGTTAAAGTTCTGTGTTAACAGGGAGCTACATATGCTGTTACCAGTGAGAATACAATACATATCAACAACATATCTTTGTTAAGACCAGGGCTTTTTTCCAGCAGGAATGCGGTGGAACGGAGTTCTGGAACCTCTTGAAAATGGTCACATGGCTAGTGGCCCTGCCCCCTGATCTCCAAACAGAGGGGAGTTTAGATTGGCGGCGCAGAGGGCAATCTAAACTTCCCTCTGTCTGGAGATCAGAGGGTGGGGCCACTAGCCATGTGACCATTTTCTCCGAGGGCAACCCACTGAGTTCCACCACCTCTTTTCCCAGAAAAAAGCCCTGGTTAAGACTAATAAGAGTATACAAAATATACAAAATAAAAGCATCAGCTCAGTCTTGTAGTACCAGAAAGGCAGACATTTCCTCTGTTGTTTTGGGCAGTTTTCAAAATTACCAGATACATTCTAAGTTTCCTGATAATATTTATTGAGTTCTCCAAGATAATTTTGGCACACAAGAACAAATATAGAAATAACTAGAGAGCTGGAGCCAAAGAACTGGTTTTTGTAGATCTGAGAAATGTTTTATTTATTTATATAGTTAGCTTCATTTATACCACACTTTTCTCTGCAATGGGAACTCAAAGTGGTTTACAACATTCCCCCCTTCTCCAATTTATCCTCTAGCAACCTTGAGGTCATTAGGCTGAGTATGTGACTGGCCTGAGGTCACCCAGCAAACTTCTACTTCAGAGTGGAGATATCAGCCTGGGCCACCCAGATTCCAGTCTGATATTCTAACTCTTACATCATGAAAATAACTTCTTTCTTGTTTGCTTGCTTTCTTAGGGATGGAAAAGGGATTATTTTAGCGGATTCCCCATCCCTTTGTGGTTTAACCTGGTCCCCTAATCCCTTGCAAAGCAGTATTAGGGATAAAAATAGGATGCTTCCTGTTGCACCCATGGATTAGCAGGTGACTTCCACCCTTTGCATATAATTTAAATTGGATTTATTAGGAAGGGGGTGTGGCTTAAAGACAGAGGATTTACTTTTCTTGCAAAAATCTCAGGTTCAGCCATGACAATTTCTGTCAGCAGGTGGTGGAAAAAAAAACTATTCTCGGCTTGAGACTCTGAAGAGTCACCGTCAGAGTAAACAGTGAGTTAGGTAGAGTAGTAGTCTTGATATACACATACAACAGGTGTACATGTTTTCCCTTCTGCCAAATACTCACAACTGAAAACCTATACACCTCAATTTGATCACTATAAATAGTATTTTATTTGCTCACACATTTCTGTGTAATTACTCCTATTCCTGTGCCCTGACAGTTTCTCACAATCTGTCTGTTATCTCCTAACTGCATATTAGGAAAAAGGTGCTCTGGCATTTGGGGAGTTTGAAGAAGAATTTAAATAAAGGTATTCTAGGACAGCCCAGGTAAGCCTGATCTAATCAGATCTTGGAAGCTGAGAAGGGACCACCGAGGTTAGTAATTAGATGGGAGATTAGGAAGATCACAGTTGCTGTGCAGAGGCAGGCAATAGCAAACCACCTCTGTTAGTCTTTTGTCTTGAAAACCTCAGCAGGGGTCGCTCGCCATAAGTCAACTATGATATTATCATACTTTCCACCACCATTCTAGGAAGACCCTCAGAGAGGCTAAGGGGACAAAAATCTGGCGGCGCTTGTCCCCTTTGTGGGATCTACGCAAGGTACCACTGGTGTGAGCTGTACATACAATGGCCCCAATATTGAGGGGAAGGGAAGAGTGAAGTGTGACCTAGGCCCAGTTGCTGTCTCTCAGCACAACATACTTCACAGTGTTTTTGTGAGGATAATATGGAAACCAAGAAGCACTCTAAGCTTCTTGGATGAAGAGTGGTGGCGCACACCTGTAATCCCAGTCTTCGAGAGGCTGAGGCCAGAGGGATCACCTGAGCTCAGGAGTTCGGTCACTGCAGCATCGCATCAATTCAGTTGGACGTGGGGCGGCCACAGAGATGAAGAGTGGGATAGAAATAGAAAAAAAGATTAATTTTTTTCTAAAAAGTGGCTTGCAAATGATAAATCTAAATGATAAAATAGATTTAAAACAAGGAATGAACATAAAAATTGTAAAAAAATTATAAAACAACAATCAACAAAGTAAGTCCAGAATGGTTTGCATAATGTTCGCAATTAGTGGTATGCATTACAAAATTCCTGATAAGAATATATACACAAAAATAGCTGTTTTGGGTTGTTATCATGATTTTCTGGAATAGTAACACAAATCTGGAATTCTTGGCCATTACAAAAACCTCTCCCTGAAAAATCTATGTTGTTTTTCGTGTTTGCTTACTTACCTTCAGCAGCAGCAAGCATCTTGTTTTTCTTTGATTCTCTGGTTTTCCCATGCAGTTGCCTGGCAAAGGTGGCTTTTGGCTGACATAAACCAGACTCAGGACCCAGCAGAGCTGTGGTTCTGGCTCACTCCTCCTTTCCTCCCTCCTTTGAGGGAACCGGACTCTTTTTTCTTCTGCAAGTAGGAAGGCTGGAGGCACGTTGTTCAGGTCCCATAGAATTGGACCTTACAGTCCAGTTCACTAGAAACTTGGGAGTCTTTAATTTTGGTGTTATTTAGTTGAAAAAAAGGGCCACTCCAGCCCCATAAGAAATAATGGCAAAGCTGCAGGAGGAGTCAAGAATGTTTTCTGCAAATGAGGCATTCCTCATTTTGTGAAAGGAAACAAACAATAGACCACAGCAAGGAAGGATGGCAGGTGCAGAATTTGAGTGGAAAGGTTTTTAAAAAATGTCATTCAGTCAGTCAATGTAAGAGTACAAAAATTAAATACCTTCAGATATGTTAATGCAGGTGACTGGTTGGCACTCTCCTTCTAGACTACTGCTTGACTACCATTCTTCCTCACATAGGAATCAGTAGAGAGAAATGTAGCTTTTCTAAAGAGGAACTTACTGAGAGGGTCTGTAAAACTGAACCCCTTTTTTAATCTGCTTGAAACTCTGCGAGCCTTAAGGCTAGGGGGAGAAGTATGTTCTGTAAGAATTTGGTGCTATTATCTTTATACACAGCTACCCCAGGCTCCCAAATGCATTCCCCACTGAAAATAATGGTCTTGACATTCTGGATGCCCCCCCCCCCAAAAAAACATGCATTTGAATCCCAAACTAATAATGTCCTACTCCCAAAAATCAGAAATCACAGTAACACCCCCTCTCCCCCAGATCGGGGATCTGAAAATATAATATAATTTTTCTTGGCACCCATTTCTGTTCCCAATGTTCTTCTATCTGAGGTGTCAGTTTGGTGAAGTTCAGCAGTTCACATCCTCCAAGCCTTCATCAATATCACAAGATCAGGTGCTGCTGAATTTAGATAAATGCTCCCGGCTTGTAACAAGAAATACACTTCATCCAATTACATTTTCTAAAAAGAAGAATATTTATTTCTTCCAAGGCAAATGTAAAATATCTAATGATGCAGAACAAAATACTTGCAGAGAATGTATCTGGGTAGGAATAATATGTCAGTTGCAAACACAGGAAGGGTGGTTATTACGATTGTACTGAACCATGAAGACCTGAGAGTAAGTGAAAGTTTGGAGCTTTTTAGAGTGAATGCCACTTCATAATTTATAAGGGCTTTTTAGGTATGCATAATCAGTTTTAAAAGAACTACATCTAACAAACAGACAATGTAGATGTGATAAAGATGCAATTTTAAATGTGTGTTGCAGACTTGAACGCTCAAGAAGCAGCCTTCTACTGTCCCTTGGTCTATCAAGTTCAGTATTGTCTACTCTGACTGGCAGTCTCTCTCCAGGATCTCAGATGGAAAATTTCTTTCAAGTTATCTACTACCTGATCCATTTAACTTTTAACTGATAATGTTCACCATTCTAAGGGGGCACTAACCTGTCTCGAAGAGCAGTATATAAGCAAACTGTTGTTGTTGTTATTTTTATTTTTCACAGCCCAGCAGATGTGTGGGTGGGAATTTTTGGTCCCTCAATTCCCTTGGCAACCGGAGACAGGGACTGCCTGAACTCTGTCTGAACTCCTGCTGTTGCCCTGGAAACCCCAATCTAAGCCCAATTTAGCTTGATAGGCAAATCTTCCTTTCAAGTGTAGAGCTCCAAATTTGTTATGAGGAAGCAAAGAGCTGGGGGGAGGGGGGGCTCCCAGCTCTGGTTTTGCAGACAGTGAGGGGGAGACAGTTGCTGTTGGCATTTTGAGAGAGAGACAGGGAGAGTGCATTGGAGCATGAATTTTCTTTGTGTGCGGTGGGATAGGAATCTAACTCTTCAAGTTCCAGGGCTGCTGCCAGGCTCTGGGCCAAGCTATTATTTATTACTGGTACCTTTCCTGCTGCTTGCTCAGGTAAGGTTTCTGGGAGTGGTGCAGTAGGGATCTACCCCTTCAGGTTCCAGGGCTGCTGCCAGGCTCCGGGTCCAAGCTATTATTTATTATTGGTACATTTCCTGCTGCCTGCTCAGGTAGGATTTCTGGGAGTGGTGTGGTAGGGATCTTGATGGCTGGAGGAGAGCCCGCTGGCCCCCACGAACAACGGACAATGAACATGTTCATGAACAGGTCATGTTCATCAATGTTCGTTGTTTGTGGATGGCAATGAACAACGAACACTATGTTCAGTTTTTTTTTTCTGTTCATGCCCATGTCTAGTAGTTACACAATTCTAGGTGCCCCCATCATCTAAATTTATCTGCTATATTAAATATATACAGTTACTTAATCATGATTGTACACTACAAAACAGAGTGGATGATTTCTTTTATCATTTTCTTTCGGGGAAGGGGCACAGGCAAACAGTAAATTTGCTAGGTATACAGAATAGCCTTGAATTATAGTTGAAAGATGTATCTGAAAGTTGAGACTGGCTTCCTTAGAAGGAAATAAAAGCTTCTGATTCAAACCTGCCATGGTTCAAATAGAACTAAACGGGAACAAGCTGCCTGCAAATGTAGGTGCATAGTCCACACAGACCAGACATCCTCAGAAGAATGAAGAAACAGACATTCCCTCCAAAATTGGCATGTAACAACAGAGTTCCAAGCTGTCCATATTCAAACGCTGCCAAAGAGCCATTTCTCTACACAGCATGTCTCACAGCATACGTCTTTTGAAGACTGAATCCTTGGCGACTTGTTACCTGTTTGCTGCTAAAAACAAAAATACCCCAAATTCAAATTGATGATCTTTAAAGATTTAAATGCTTGGGGCCCAGCTTACCTCCTGATGCATTGATTTTTTTGTAAAGGCTCTTAGGTAGAAGTCTGGAAAAGTCCTCTGCCTGAGGCTTGAAGAACTGCTGTCACTCAGGTTGGACAATAATGGGATTGATCAACCAGTGGTCTGCCTCCATCTAGGCAGCTACATGGATCCTTGTTTCCTGGAAAGCCTTGCTTAGATACACCTTCTGTACCACTCCTACATATTTCAACTTCACCTCAGGGCACATGCTTCTTCAAGTGGAATAGATACATATGTGGGTTGGGCCTCCATTACCATGTCTGTCCTACCTTTGTAAGTGAGGTTGCCAGATCTCTTGCTATGATGGGAGTCCTCCAGGAAATCTCCATTGTTGCCCAATGATGCCTGAAAGCCAAGAGAGAGGAAAATGGTGGTAAGTTGGGTCGAGGGCTGACATCAAGCCAGTGCATAATGTCACCTCTGGCTAAATCCAGAAGTAGTGTCATCGTGACATAGGGGGTCTCTAGGATTTGCCAAAAGCTCGGTGATTTAACCATAGAGGTTTTCCAACTCCTAGAGTATCCCATCCCATGTGGCATGACATCACTTCCAATTGTTACCAGATGTGGCTTTGAATGCTAGTATGATGCCAGTGCACCTGTTCCCACCCTCATATGCTCCAGAGGTTCCAGGCTGTGGCCTGGCAAGGTTATATCATTAAAAAGGGTGCCGTGATATAGTGCTGGATTATGATTGGGCACACCCAGCTCTAAATGCCTGTTGGCAATGAAACTTACTGGTTAGTGCTGGGACAATCATTTCTACTCAACGTAACCTACTTCACAGGGTCATTGTCAGGATGAAATAGGATTACCAACTCTGAGCTGGGAAATTCCTGGAGATTTGGGGGTGGAGCCTGGGAAGGGCGGGGTTTGGGGATGAGAGGAAACTCGGCAGGTATAATGATATATAGTCCACCCTCCAAAGTAGCCCTTTAGCCCTTTCCTCCAGGGGGGTAATCTCTGTCGTCTGGACATCAAATGTAAATCTGAAAGATCTCTAGACTCCACCTAGAAGTTGGCAACCTTAGGAAGAGAGACGTACGTACACTGCCTTAAGCTCTTTAGAATAAAGGTGAGATAAAAACACGCTAAATAACTAAAATAACAGGATCCAGAATCAGGAATTTGTATTACAATATATTAAGTCATAATGAGAAGTATGTTTATTTCACCCTCTCTAAAGCCAACACCAGGTGGGTTGATATATTCCACACGTGTTCTTTTCCTTTCTTTGAGATTCCTTTGTTCTTCAGTTTGTTATGTTTATCGCAGCCTTACCATTAGTTCTGAGGATATGAGCCACCAAAGATTTCCTACTAATGCTGGTTAGTAATGAGGGTTGACAATCCTTTATTTTATCGCTGTGCTGATCTCAGTTCCTTCCTTTCTTAAATTGGCTACAGTGCTTGGTTTATACTGCACTCCTGGGGCCCATTCCTTCAGCTCAGAGGACAGAGGACAGACCTTAAAAGCACTCCGAAACCACAAAGTTCATCGCTTAATTCATTAACTCATTTTTATTTTGTTTCTTTTATTTGTAACCAGGGTTTGACCAGCATCTGCTATCTCATGGTGTGTTCTTTTACAGTGCATCTGTCAGCCCTGGTCTAATGAGGTCCCCCCCGCCCCTTCTCACAATGTAGGAAGAATCACAGAGGCATTAACCACACACGAGATAAGAAAAACAGTTTTAATTATTATCCGTCCTCGGCTCTGTATTCTGCAGGGGAAGGCAATTTCAGAGGATTTTAACCTTTATAAAATGTGACATCCAGAAACATTTGGTTGCTCTTGAGTTCCTATTTGATTTCGAAGACCGTTTTTATCCTCCTCGACCAAAAGAATATCTAAATATTTGCAGGGACAATGTAAGAGAACCATTTGCAGCAAACAGAAAAAAAGTTAAGGACTGTTCAGTGCCATCTTAAGCCAAGTTAATGATCTTAGAATGGTGCAACTCTTGGTAGAATGGCACAGTTAGTCAAAGACCACTGCAATGTGCCAAGGCAGCTACATAATGGTGGGGTAGGGACTAGGGGTACAAAATTCTGGGGTTCAAGGTTGCCTTGGGGTGGGTGGGGAACTGAAAAATGAATGGCTTATCGAAAGGAGCAGCACAAATATTCCAAAGCAGTATTTTGTACATGTTCTTCTGACTGTGAGGGAAGCAGGGAAGCCCAGGTGGAATATTTGTCTGTGGGCCCATGATGACTTTCAGCAGCCCAGAGACACTGTTTTGAAATAAGCTTCCCTGCAGGTTCCTTTTCGGAGCATTTGCGACTGTGATGTAGTAGTATGAGGGTTGGACTAAGATCTGGGGAACATGATTCGAATCCCAGCTCTACCCCAGAAGCTTATTTGAGGAACTTGGATTTTCTGTGGGAAAGAGTTCCATTACAGAGGTGGCAATTGAAATGCTCTCCCCGCCCATGAGTTCCTCCCTGCTGAATCTTAAGTATCAAGAATTCCCTGGAGAACACCTCAATAGCTGACCTCAGAACCTGGAGAGCCAGTTTGGTGTAGTGGTTAAGAGTGCGAGACTCTAATCTAGAGAACCGGGTTTGATTCCCCACTGGCCACTGGTAACTTTAGACAAGCTATGGGAGCATTGTTGCTCTGATTCTTAATGTATTGGGGAAGAGCGTAACATTTTGGCTCTTCTTGACCCCTTCCCCCAAGTTCATTGCCCCTTTGTAGACACTGGGGAAAACATAAGTAAAAGCACACAAAAAAGTATGAAATTGATCAGGCTGATCTTTGGAAATCCAATAGATTAGAATTTGATCCAATGAAAAGTCCTGGGGTGAGGTTTCCTGATATGATAACAAAATCTGTTTGAACAGACGTTTGCTATCACCCTTACTTATTTCACGTTAAACGGTTTCTCTAACTTATCCTCCTCTATTTCGTTGAGTTACATCCATCCAAAAGCCTCTTGCTGTCTGTTGCTGTTCCAACTTTTAGGATTCTCTCCTAGAAGAGGAACTTGGTGACAAACTCCCATGTCCCCCCCCCATTCTATCACACAATTTGTTCTTTTTATGAAGTCATTGCCTAAAACCTGATCCCTGTATGGAAAGGAGCCTCAGGGCCAAGCTACACATGACGAATGACACTTGAACGGCAAGTGGATTCAGTGGAGGGCAAGTGAACAGGGAGAAATACACTTGCCATTCAAGTGTCATTCGTCATGTGTAGCTTGGCCTTCAGAAAGCATCCCTAAGCATATTTACTCAGTTCTACTCAATGCAGCTTACTCCCAGGAAAGCATTTTAGGATTGCCCATTTTCCTCTTGCCTTGCTCTATTGCCTTGTATGCTATATTTCCTCTTGCGGCACAACTTCTCTTTTAGGCATGAATTCAAGGTATTTTTGTTTGATAATTTATTATTGTAATATATTTTCTTCCTATAGTAATCTACCAATCTGTTTTTAAAATCAAAATAGTTTACATGTTAACCGAATTTGATTTTCATTTTTTTATTTTGATTTTTTCCCACTTTTGTGAGCTCCCCTTGGAGATGTTTTAAGAGTTGACAGACAAGGTATAAATGTTTTAAATAAATACTTCTGAAAATGATCTCACACAAGTTCTTTTCCTTATTTTGCTTTGCATAGTACCATGAACCACTATAATGCTGCAAATCAATCGGTGTAAGTAATAAAACTTGTAACAAACAAAATATCCCAGTCTTACAAAGGGGGTAACTTTACATTATACACAGTGTGTGTGAGAGAGAAAATAGCTGCATACAGCCCATTTGAGAGCAGGTGGAAGAAAACCTGCTGAGATTTCAAAGCACAGTATTTCCACTTCACTTTGCAAATAAATCACATCAAGTTCATACATTCATCTAAAATGCCTTGCCAGGCTTCTACAGTTTCAGTTCTCATTTAACATTTTAGGTAATGCAGTGGCAATTGTATGTTCAGTTTTTGGCCACTCAGTGCAATATAATATCAATAAGCACACAGTACAAACAAGCCAACTGCACCCCAGCCCAGCGCGATCTGCAGCAGACTAGATAAAAGCATTCCTCATCTTGCCAAAGAGCAGCTCACGCTGGCTGGGAGACTGAGGCTTACAGTGCCATCCTTTCTTGGGAGTAAATCCGATTGAGAACATCTGAGTAGGACTCAAAGTAGAACTGTTTAGGCTGGCAGAGTTGGAGCCTGAACTTAGGTAAGACTCCACCAATAGAGGCTCTGATGGATCTCAGCGGCCCGGTGATTTCTTTCTCTCTATGACATACAGGGCCGGCGCCAGGGTTTCTGGCGCCCGAGGCCGGGGGCAGCTTCAGGTCTGCTGCTCCCCCCATGCGTGTGCGCCTGGACTATGTGATGACATCACTGCATGTGACATCATCACGCAGCATGCCCCTGCCAGCCGGCCCCATTGCCATGGCGGGCAGCTGGGACAGTGCGCGATTGACCTCCCAGCCCTCCCACTCAGTTGCCCTGCACCACCCCAGCTGCCTGCCGCACCTGGCCTGCAGCTATGAACTGATGGTGGCATGGGGCAGCTGGGTGGGTGGGCTGAGAGGCTGCCTGCTCAGACTGTCCCGTGCTGCCACCGCTGGTGCGCACTCCCAACAGAGTGCAGCAGGTGGCTGGGGAGGCGCACATGCGTCCTCCAAGCCCTCCTGCTCCATTGCTCCATGTGCCACCCTGGGTGCCTGCCGCACCTGGCCAACGGCTGCTGCGCCCAGCCGGGGACACATGTTGGTGGTGGTGGCAGCGCAGAGTGGGAGGGCTAGGAGGCTGCAGCAGCTGCGGGCCAGGCACAGCAGGTGGCCGGGGTGGCGAGCGGGCAGCTTCCCATCCCTCCTGCTTAGCCACCAGTGCTGCTGCTGCCAGCACCGTGGCGCGCACCCCTGGTGCCCCCTCCGGCACCTCAGCGCTTGGGGTGGTTGCCAGACCTGCCTCAATGCCCTGATGACATATTCCTCACACTACCTCCCCTTTTCAACTCTAGTTTGAAAATATCTTGCAACTTCAAAAATGCTTTTAGTTTTCTAGAGGATGAGTATAGAGGTTTATCTTACACTAATAACTACTAGGTAGCAGGGAGTAGTTTGGTGTAGACGTTAAGAGCGGCAGGATGCTAATCTGGAGAATCAGGTTTGATTACCCACTCCTCTGCTTGAAGCCAGCTGGGTGACCTTGGCTCAGTCTCAGCTCTCTCAGAGCTCTCTCAGCCCCACCCACCTCACAGGGTGATTGTTGTGGGGATAATGATAACATACTTTGTAAACCACTCTGAGTGGGCATTGTCCTGAAGGGTGATATATAAATTGAATGTTGTTGTTACCCTTTTCACTTCCACAGTTTACTGTAAAATACAGTATAGCTTAATGACTACCTACATTCATATGAACCTACCTGACCGCTCCAGACATATTTGGAGGCTCTAGTTTGAGGATCCCTGCCACCTGAAGTCTGGCAGGCAGCAGCCCAAGAAATAGCCTTCTTGAACTTCCTCCTCAGGGACAGGGTGGAGACATTTTTTGTTTGGTTTGGAGTTCCCTCATTAAGTCTCATTGGCCCTTGCCAATGTGTGTCCATGTTTGTGTGTCCATGTTTACACATGTATATGTTTAATTCCATTCTTTTATATATAATATATTTTTAAATCTTTGTTTTGAACAGAGTTTTGATTGCTGGCTGCCCTCTGGGCTCTAATTTGGGTGGAAAGGCTGCATGCAAACGTTTTAAATGAATAAAATAAAACAAGGACTTCTGCAAGGATTTGCAGAAAGGATCTCATTTCCCCCTGCCTCATTGTTTCCTCTTTCCTTTCACTGAAAAACCCCATAGCCTGTCCCCTTTCTCTGCTTCCTTCTCTCCTTTCCACTCAACAGCCAACCTACCTTTATCTATCCCTCCATCTTTAGCTTTCCCTTCTCCTGGGAGATTCTCCCAGGGCAAAGTTTGTTCCAGTTGTGCAGTGCCAGCCCAGCCTCTAAGCTGTGCTGAGATCCACGGTGAGGAACCTGCAAGGACTTTGGAGGAGCACCTTGCTTTCCCCATATATCCCCCTTCCCACACTGTATTTCTCCTCTTGTCGCCCCCCCCCATATCCTCAACTTTCTGTGTCCTTCTCTCTTTCCCACCCACCTGTATTTTATCTGCCCCCAATCTTTTTATTATTTATGTCCACTTTCCCCCCAATGGGGACCCAAAACAGCTTTATCATTCTCAACTCCTCCATTTTATCCTCACAACAGTCCTGTGGGGTAGGTTAATCTGTGGGCCAAGCTACACATGACGAATGACACTTGAACGGCAAGTGGATTGAGTAGAGGGCAAGTGAACAGGGAGAAATACACTTGCCATTCAAGTGTCATTCGTCATGTGTAGCTTGGCCCTGAGAATGTGCGACTGGCCCAAGGTAACCAAGTGAGCTTCAATAGCAGAGTGAGGATTCAAACCTGGGTTTCACAGATTCGAATCTGAAATTCTAACCACTACACAAGTCTGGCTTCCATAGGATGACTGCTGTTCACCTGTAGAAAGCAGCCTGGCCAGAATAAGTCATGTAGGTCGGATAGCAGCAATTCACCCAGTCGTTGCATCCAGGTCTTTCTCAAAGGCCAAAATAATGCTGAAAGCATCTCTTCCCCTTTCCCCATACCTTTTACTGAAAGATACTCAGGCTTGAAGCAAAACAGAAAAGATTCCAGTAGCACCTTTAAGACTAACCAACTTTACTGTAGCATAAGCTTTCGAGAACCACAGTTCTCTTCGTCAGATGCATCAGATACAGTCAGATACAGTAAAGTTGGTTAGTCTTAAAGGTGCTACTGGACTCTTTTCTGTTTCGCTACTACAGACTAACACGACGAACTCCTCTGAATCTCAGGCTTGAAGTCTGGTGGTGCCATTGTGATTGCCTAGCACTGGCTACTAAGGGCCTTCTTTTCTTAAAGCTACAGGCACTGTTGCTATCATGGGGAGAGGGGACACACCTTCCGTTTCTTTTTTCAACGATAGGTTTTGCTGCAAACCTGGGGATTTTCTCAGATTTGTAGAAATATCTGTCTTGTCTATTCAAGGGTCCAATCTCCAGATTTAAATATACACAGATGAGGCTATGTTGAAAATTAGATATATTGACAAATAAAATATTAAGGGACCCATCCTAATGGATTACAATTTTAGAAAGCCTGCAGGTTGTTAAGAAAATCTGATTTGATCCTCCTGGATCACCACTTCAGCAGCAAGCAAAAGTCATTGCTGCTCCAGACACATCGGACCAGGCCAGTCCTCAAGCTGCCTCACCCTGGCTAGAAACAGAGCTGGGAGAACCCATTCATGTACAGAGAATGCAGTGCAAAGATTCTCTGATATTCTTCCTGCAGTTTGAGCTGGTACTTCAATAGAAGTTATGGTTTTGGTAGGATACTACTAAATAGGGTTGCCAGGTCCCCTGGCTCCCCTAGTGGGAGATCAGGGGCCTGGCACTTATCTTGCCATGTCTCTGTTCCTGACTTGCATGATGACATCATTTTCAGGAAGTGACATCATCGTGCAGGTCAAGAGGGGGCCTGGGAGTGCTCCCCCACTTGCCAGGGGGCCAAATCGGGCCACTGTTGGTGTGGGGCCGTGCTGTGCCATCCAAGGGCGCGCCCTGGGAAGTGCCCCCCTGCCGGCCCTGAAAGTAGGTGTGAGGGGTGCAGGATGGGAGCAGGAGATCCACTGCCCTGGGTGGGGGGAATGGCACCTCTACTACTAAAACACCAAAACACACACATACGCACCTGGAGCAGCAGCACGGATCAGTTCTAATCCAAGAACACAGTGTACTCAGCCAATAACAGCATGGTTATATATATATAAAAAGATATCTCTTGCTGCAAATAAAATTGTAAATGAATATTCTGGTTCCCATAACCAGTGGCACAGAGCTTTTAAAAAACAGAAATTGCCAGGAAAGCTATATATGGAGAAAACTTAGAGGATCCAGAAGCATTATGTGGTTTCATCCCTTCACCTTTTTAAAGCCTCAAACCAGCCTCAGCAGGCTAAGTGAAGAGGAATATGCAGAATGAGATGGCTTAAGCCTTTCCTTTCAGGTTGTTTTTCAGGTCTAAAATGCTTTTCAACATCTAGGTAAAGACAATGGGAGGGGTCATCTGGTGATTTGGGATAAGTTCATGCCAATATGTGGATGATGCTCAGCTCTGTCTTATACTTTCAGCAGTTCCCAGGGAAGATGTGAAAACTGTGAACAGGTGCCTAGAGGCAGTTTTGGGATGCATGAGGGCTAAGAAGCTGAAACTTGATGAGGGCTAAGAAGGTGAAACAAACTAAAACAAAACAGAGGTGCTACTGGTATGTGTATGGGGGGGAGGGGTGTTGACTCAGGAATGGGGATGTCTCTTGTTCTGGGAGGGGTTTCATTCCCCTTAAAGGAGCAGGTTTGAAGTTTAGGGGTCCTACTGGATCCGGCCTTTTCTTGTATAAAGTGGTGGCAGTGATGGCCTGGGGTACCTTTTACCAGTTCACGCTGGTGAGCCATTTGTTGCCTTTCCTGGGCAGGAAGGCACTTGCCACTGCGGTGCACACTCTGGTAACATATATATTAGATTACTGCAATGATCTGCATACAGGCTTTGAAGGCTGTTTGGAAGCTGCAATTGGTAAAGAATACCGTGCAGAGTGTTGACTGAAGTAGGCTATAGGGACCATATCACTCCATTCCTGTTCCATCTATACTGGCTCTCAGTTTGCTTCCACACCCTATTCCAAGTGCTGGTATTGATTATTAAAGCCTTAACTTAAGGGCCATTTTCTCCCAAATGAACCTACCTGTCCAGTCCAGTCATCTTCAGAGGCCTTGCTTTGGGTGCCCCTGCCATCTGAGGCTGAATGGATGGCAGCTCCAGAAAGGACCATCTTGGTTGTGGAATCAAAACTTTGGAACTAGCTTCTTGGGGAGATCTGCCAGTCTCCCTCTGTCATTTTCCTCTGCCAGGGCATGGAAGCTTTTTTGTTTCATTTGGTATACCTCCAGTAAACTCTTACCGGTCCTCCTCCCTGGTTGAGTGTATACATTTGTTTGTTTATATGCCTATATGTTTTTAATTGTATTTATATGTATTTTAAATGTTATTTTAATGCTTTTAATGTTTTAATATCTGTTGTTTGCAGCCTTGGGGACCCTATCTGGGTGGAAAGGCAGCATATCAATATTTTAAATAAAATAAAATCACCTTTCTAAAGTGCTTCTTTTTAAAATATGGGATGAAAATACATGGGAAGTTTCTACTTTCCTACTATATGCCAAACAAACAACCAGAAAAGGTGATTTGATTCCTGAGAAAGTCCTTCCTCCATATAAACATGCCAATTTTTTTTCAGTGAACACATTTGATACTAGAACATACTTTGTTTAACAGGTACTATCACCTATGAGCTGAACAACTGATTTGACAAACTGAAATAACTATCAAACAGCTTTGTAGCTATGCAGTACCTGTGTGGTGATTTTGTTTCTGTGTGGTGGTCAAGTTTCATTTCTTCCCCTTACTTTTGTAACTATCCAGTAAACAAGATGGATTTGACCCATGGTCATGAATGGCTGGCTCAGGTTATTAAATGGCGGCGGGGGGGGCTACACTTCCCATAAGGTGGTGTAAAAAGGTGCATGTGCAAATAGTGTTGACAAAATAGACTTGAATGCTAAAGTATAAGATTTTTTTTTAAAAAAGGATTAGACAGAATCATGGGGGATAGGTCTTTCAGTGGCTACTAGCCATGGTGACTGAAGGGAACGTCCCCTCTGAATACTAATTCTAGGAGGCAACTTCAGAGGAAGGCCTTGGCCTCTGTGCCCTGTTTTTGCCCCTCCATAGCACCTGGTTGGCCACTGTGTGAGACAGGATGCTGGACTAAAGGGACCCCTGGACTGATCCAGCAAGGCTCTTCTTACGTTCTTAATGTTTTGTTTTTTCACACTTTATTTCTAATCACTGACTGACTGATGGATTTTCCCACTGTTTGTTTATACCATTGGTTATTGAGCAGCATGTAGCAACAGCAGGTCTACGCGGGAGGGAAGTAGGACTGCTGTTGGGCTGTGAGAGAATCCACATGCACGCAACTCCGCTGTTTGAATTCCTGAAAAGTAACTAGATAAACAGACGCAAACTATTCAAGAACTGCAAACTAATTGTTTGACAATTGTCTCACTGTTCACAAGGTGACCCTAATTGGCGGCTGTTTGAGGATCGCTAACTCTGCAGTGTTCTTCTACTCAGAAGCTTCAGGTTAAAAATAAGAGTCATGAAGCTTGTGGTGAAATAATGGATGAAAGAGTCTGCTGGACATGTAGTTTGATGCTCAGATATCTTAAATTAATCCATTTTCCTGACATGGAACAAGCTTTAGTGACAGGTCACAGTAGCATGTGCTAATAAAGTAAGTACTTGTAAGCAAGCGTGAAGCTTGTTGTCAACCCTCTAGCCATTTAAAGTAAACTTGAATCCTCCATTGTCAGACAAATGTGTTCACCCTCCATGTGAAGTGACAAAGAGGCTACCAACTCAAGAAGAAAATCTAGCTTACCACGCAGGTATAAAGAAGCATGCAATACCAACATTTGTTAATTTCTGGCAGTGTCTCCAGAACATGTACACCAAACACATGTGCACACCTATAAGGATATAGTTGATGTGTTACAAAGACCAAAGAAAAAGAATATATTATGCAACATCCCATTCTAACATTTCACACAGAGCATTTCAATAGCACAATGTAACAGCATTTGATTGGTCACATCATCGCTCCAGGGACGTTGTCTCAATCAAGGATGTACCATTTGCAAATAAAATCAAAGGTGATGTTATAGAAGGTGGATTCCAGAAAAGCAACTAAACAGAGTGTGCATTTTTAAAGATGAAAGGAGCATTCTTTTACCAATCCACATAACCTTTATGAAAGGTTTCAAAAATGAAGCAGGAATGCAATTGTTCTAAGATGCCAGAATTGCCCCACTGAATCCTTGGTTATTAGGACTGCTGGTTATTAGGACAGCATCCCTAGTTATTAGGAGAACAAAACAAGGAGATGCCCCCAGTGAGTCAGTGTCAGATAAGCCTCCAGCATATCTGTCATGGGTTGGGGATTTCTTGCTGAAGTAATTAGTGTGCCTCTGAGAACTTGCAGAGGGAAACCTGTTTTGCTGAATGGTTGCTAGCTGCTTATCTTGCAGGTGTTTGGGTTATGATTTCCTGGCAGGCCTGGGAATGTGGCCTTGAAGTTACAGCAGAGACTGCACCAAGCTCCTAAGAGACTGAGCAGAGCTCATCCCTTCCCTCCTCCCCTCTTCCCAGCTTCTGCACACCAAAATCCTAATGGGCTTTCTTTCCCACTGGAGGCAGGGACTTTAGCCTATAATTAACCTCGCTTTGCTACCTTGGGCCATTCTGGCCAATATTCCTGTCATAGTATCGTGATACTGGTATTCTTCTTTAATAAAACTAACGTTAACTCATTCACACCCATGATGCAGTGAAGTGTTTTGAGAAGTACCTGGCAAGACCTGACAGTCAGTTAGTGCCACCTACTCTGTCAACAGATGGCAGATACTGGTACAAGGACAAAAGGTAGCTTCAGTTTCGTTGTGTGGAGCATGATTGCTCCTACCTCCAAAAGGAGCCCAGTGAAATCCCATTAATTTCACAGAAGTAGTAGTAGTAGTAGTCATCGTTGTCATAGTAATAATAATAGATCAAGATGGGTAGCCATGTTAGTCTATCTGTAGCAATAGAAAAGAGCAAGAGTCCAGTAGCAGCTATAAGACTAACAAAATTTATAGGAGGGTATGAGCTCAACACCTCACTTCTTCAGATGCTGCTACTGCTACTGCTACTGCTACTGCTACTGCTACTGCTACTGCTACTGCTACAAATAACAATGACAACAACAACAACAACCTTCAATTTATATACTGCCCTTCAGGGCAACTTAACACCCACTCAGAGCAATTTACAAAGTATGTTATTATCATCCTCACAACAATCACCCTGTGAGCTGGGTGGGGCTGAGAGAGCTCCTAGGAGCTGTGACTCACCCAAGGTCACTCAGCTGGCTTTGAGTGGAGGAGTGGGGAATCAAACCCAGTTCTCCAGATTCGAGTCCCGTTGCTCTTAACCACTACACAAAACTGCCTCTGCGCTAGTAATTTATTGATGCATACATACACTCATTCAGAAATTTTCATTTGTGGGTATAGTTCAGCAGTCCGATAACTCAACTGATAGGAGAGTTCAAGTCATGCTTGTGTCAGGGATTCAGTGTACGACTTGTCACTAACTTTCTGTTTTGTGTCTTCATGTATAGAACAGGAATACAGGAATCTATATCAGAAGACTGATAAAGAGTGAACATTATATAATACTTGTAAATCAAAGCTGCAATCTTGAATCTCCTTACTTGGGAGTAAGTCCCCATTAATTCAGGACTGAGCTATAAGTGTGGCATACAATTAATGAGTAATATCTTGTCAGGAACCGTTGACCTTTTCCATATTACACCACAAACCCCCACCCCTCTGCAATGTAGATAATTAATTTAAGCCCTGATTAGCTCTGATGATTCTCAGCAGGAAGTGTAAAATATCTCAACTGAAAAGTATAATGCTTAACTTCCTATAAGGTAAGATAACCATCCTACATAACGTCTGTCTGTGATCGCTCATTAGTGCATGCATGCTATGACCTGCTGCTACAATCTACGTGAGTGATGGCATGCTTGCGTGAGCCAGCCTTTAAAGGTGGTCATTGATACCACTGCCGTATCTCAAACTTTGAGAAGACTATTCTTAGGCTGCCTACAAATCGGTGAGCAAGGAAGAATCGTTCCATTAGTGCTTTAATAATCTAGCAACGTGTTCTATAGTGACAAGCCAAGATCATATCAAAGTGTGATTAGAACATGTAATTGAGAAATGGCAGCATGGCTTAATTATAAAAAAACAGATTCTACTTTCTCTTTCCTATAATGATATGGCCATTCGCACAACTGAAAAATTAGGGCAATGAGCTCCTCAGCCATGGAGTTTGTTTGTGGCAAGAAGGAGCCAACACATTCTCTGTGCTCCTGTCCTCTTTAATTCTCTTTCTCCTTAATTCTCTTTCTAGCACAGTGCTAGAAACTGAGGACTTCTTAGGCATATCTAAATGCAGTTTGTCATGGTGGACCAATCAAGGCATTGTGCTATGTTAGGATTTTCTCACATTGTCCTCAGGTCTGCACAGTCATGTACTGTGAGTGCCATGCTGAGAATTTAATTCCTGGCATGTATAGTCCAATTTGAACTGAGATTATGACATGTGGAAAGAGGAGACTGAAACCCTCTTTGTGTGCCATTTTTCTGATGTGAAATGGCTTCAGGAACAGCTCGTCTCCCAACTAGGGAAACAACATTCGCTACAGATAAGTTACCTCAAAGGAGCAAATAGCAGCTTCCTGGGCTGTTTTATATAGGGGACTCTTATTAGTCATCAGTGACTTCATTTTTTACCAGATGAGATTGGCTAGATAGGGCCGTATCTCTTCCAATATGTGTTTCCTGATTGGATGGGATTTCTGTGTGTCTAATCAAAAAGGAAAGAGAAAGCAGCACAGGCAGCCAAAAAGAAGCAACAGACCTAGCAAAGATTAAATACAAAGTAGATGTTTGGAGAAAATGGGACGGATCCAACCATCATCTCAGGAGCTTTCGTCCAACTAATGTGACTCTTCCTCTCACAGAAGGAAGTTGGAGGAAGGCTTTTTAGGCTGTAGGAAGAGGTAAACTCTAGTGGTTTATTGGGGAAAGTTATTTTGAAGTTGAAATAATTAGTTTTGCTATGATCATCAAATCAGAGAATATTTGGTCCAGCTCTGTGCTCAAGGCAACTGCAGGGGAGCAGGGCTGGAGCTGCCTTATAAGGCTCTTGGCTCTGCCCCCTCCTTAATCTCTGGATTGGCTGGGCAGTTGTCTGTCAGCTCTTCTTCCTGCGGGGAGGCAAAAGGCAGCCCCCGGCCTTAAGCAGCTACACTGCTGGCCGGGTAGGCAGAATTAGAAACATGTACAGTGATAAGGAAGCTGTGGTGAGGCCTCTTTTAAAGAAACCATTGCTGGACTCCACTGACCTGGTCAATTACTGCCTGGTTTCAAACCTCCCATTTCTGGGAAAGGTGATTGAGCTGGTGGTGGTAGAACAGCTGCAGGGCTTACTGAAGGATGTCTCAGCCCTAGACCCCTTCCAGTCCGGGTTCCGTCTGGGACATGGGACGGAGACATTGCTGGTCACCCTCACAGATGATCTTCGTAGACATCTTGATCGAGGCAGCTCGGCGCTGCTGATATTATTGGATCTGTCAGCAGCATTTGATACAATTGATTATGATCTTTTGACTCACCAACTTGCCGATGTGGGGATACGAGGGACTGCCTTGCAGAGGCTTGTTTCTTTTCTCCATGGTCAGGAACAGAGGGTGGCGCTTGGGGAGAAATTGTCATCCCGCTACCCTTTGGTGTGCGGGGTCCCACAGGAAGCAATACTCTCCCCATTATTGTTTAACATCTATATGCAACCCCTTGCCCAGTTGGTGCAAAGTTTTGTACTTGGGTGTCATCAATATGCAGGTGACACCCAGTTGTATCTGATGATGGAATGTCGGCCCAACTCAGCCCCAGATGTCCTGGAACATGCTTTTGCAGCCATGACTGGTTAGTTGAGGCAGAGTCAGCTGAAACTGAACCCGATGAAGATGGAGGTCCTGTACTTGAGCCACAGGGGATTAGTTCAAAGAATTTATTGTCTATAGCCATAGGCCATCACAATTCACCAAAGATTGACTAATAAACAATTAAATCCATTAATGCCAGTTCCGAGGGTTAAGAGCCTGAGGGTGATCTTGGATGCATCCCTGAAAATGGAGGCCCAGGTCACAGTGGTTGTCGGGTCCTCTTTTTTCCATCTGCGGCAGACCAGGCAACTTGTCCCTTACCTGTCAACTCGTGGCTTAACTACAGTGATCCAAGCAATGGTCATCTCTAGGCTAGATTGCTGTAACTCGCTCTACACAAAGCTGCCCTTGAGCCTGACCCGGAGATTACAGCTGGTACAAAACACAGTGGTGTGTGTTATTACAAGAGTACCAAATAAGGTGCATATAACACTGATCTTACGCGAGCTGCATTATTTGCCAGTGGAGTACTGGATCAGATTCAAGGTTCTGGTATTGACTTATAAGGCCCTGTGTGGACTGGGACCAGCATATCTACAGGACCGTCTCTCCCCATATATTCCCTGCAGGACACTCTGATCAGGGGACAAACAGCTGTTGGTGGTCCCTGGCCCCCAAGGAGGCCTGCCTAGCCTCGACTAGAGCCAGGGCCTTTTCGGTCCTGGCTCTCACCTGGTGGAACATTCTGTCTGCTGAGATCAGAGCCCAGCAGGACCTACTATCCTTCCGCTGGGCCTGCAAGACAGAATTGTTCTGCCAGGCATATGGCTGAGGCTGAGCCCTGAAAAAAAGGGGTGTATAAAATCTTAACCCTCCCTGTGAAGGCTGTCCACCATCCTGTTTTAAATGTATTAATAGAAATACACTGCTGTTTTAATGATGTTTTAATGCAGATGAATTTTTATTGTATTTTAATATGTTGTTATCCACCCTGAGCCCGCTCGCGGCGAGGGTGGAGTAGAAATGTGAAATAAATAAAGTAAAATAAAATAAAACCCAGTTGAAACTGAAACCCGGTTGCAACTGATGAGAGACTACGTGTAATTTCTGTGCAAATTAATGTCAATTGATATGAAACTAGATTGGTAGCATTTTAAACCAGCTTTTTAAATGCATAAAGAAGCACCCAGTACATAAGACTCAAGAATCAAGAGATGCATGAGAATAAATTAATTTTATGGGGGTTTTTTGTTATATATATGTTCTCTGGCAAACCGATGGATGATAGCAAAATAATCATCTTAAGATCTCCCCCGAGTTACCATAATGTTTCCAATCTGGAGTAGTAAAAGGCGAAGCAAGTTTATGTTTCTCTCTGGCCCCTGCTGTTTTATGATTTTTAGAGCTTCACTCCTGCATAAAGATTTCTGTGGATAGTTCTAACTGGGTGAAGAGTAACCACTGGGCAGCCCCTGCTGCCAAAATGTCCTTTCACGGCACGCTAGACAGTATTTAACAACAGGGAAAGATGTTGCTGGTAACGGCTGCGTAGCTGAAAGAGTCTTAATTTCACATTTGTTTTCTTTGAATATAAGCAACCTCTTAGTCACCCTAAAATTAAAAGCACAACAACCTCCTCCTCTTTTATCCTCTAGCGGCACTCTCTTATTTCTTTTTATCATGTTAAATATGTAATGTGCTCTGATTCTTGTATTGCTGTCATCAGATGTTGAATCATTTCCCAAAGAACACAGTATTCCCATTTGAAACGTTACTATTTGTTCATCGTAGGACTCACAATGTTTACAAACTTGGGGGCATGATCCAGGCAAAATTAAGCACTTTTATATCATTCCGCAAGAGAAATTTAAGTGCCCTGCAATGCATGATTACTCAGAAGTAAACTCCACTTTCGTATAAAGTGGCACAGTTCGCCTTGGAAGCTAAGAGAATACGAGCTAGAGCTGTATCTAACAGCTGAAACTCCTTATCTGTATATAATGAAGGTGCTCTGTGTTTTATTGGGTTTTGTGTGATTTCAGCCTGATAATTTTATTCGTGGCACTCTGTTCAACTTTTTCTCATGTACTTCAGCTGTAGTGGCCTTCTGCTTCATACAAGAAACACTTCCCACTCTTCTGGAAAAGCCACCCTGCGTCAATGGCAAAACTCCACTGATTAGGGAGAAGACATTAGTTACATTTTTGACTGAATGGAAACCATTTACAGACTTTTTACATGAAATGGATAATGACTTGATGACATCTGGATTTATGGATTAAGAATCATGAACAATAGAAGAAGAGATCCAAAAGAGTCAGCTGTGTTAGTCTGTAGCAGCAAAACCGAAAAGAGTCCAGGGCCGTTTCCACATAGCTTACCTGAAGCCGGGCCATGGAGCAACGTTGCAGATCATGCCGAGGAAAACGCGAAATATCGCGTTTTCTCGCACAAGTTTTGTGTGATGGCGCGTAAAACTCACGCGAGAAAACGTGATATTTCGCGTTTTCCCCGGCATGATCCGCAACATTGCGCCATGGCCCGGCTTCAGGTAAGCCATGTGGAAACAGCCAGTAGTACCTTTAAGACTAACCAACTTTACTGTAGCATAAGCTTTCGAGAATCACAGTTCTCTTCGTCAGATGCATCTGACGAAGAGAACTGTGGTTCTCGAAAGCTTATGCCACAGTAAAGTTGGTTAGTCTTAAAGGTGCTACTGGATTCTTTTCTAATAGAAAAAGAGGGCTCTTATGTTTTAACTTAGAATAAGTGAGACTCTGAATAAGATCGATATTTGTGGCGGAGAAAATCGGAACTCAGTCTGTAGTTTAGTTTTAGGGTTTTTTTTTCTTTTCTCTCTTTTTTTCTTTTTTCACTTGTTTTATGCATGTCTTCTTTTTAGATTTTTTTATCTTCTATGTCTGTTGTCTATAGCTTTTATGTTATTGTTTATAGTCTAAATAAAGAAAAATTCTAATAAATTTTAAAAAGCCACCTCTGAGCTGTTCTTATTCCTGCTTGGGAAAACTTTAATGGAGGTAAGAAAAAGCTCCAGGGTGGCTTTCTCCAGTTGCAGAAGGACAGATGTCCCATCCTCAGTTCTTGTCTTTGATCAAATAAACCTGGAGCTTGCATTTGCAAAACAAAAAAGTTCAAATAAACAGAATAAAATAGAACATGCAGCCGAAGCCTGAGAATGGGACCTACGCAAACCCAGGACGGGAGCCAAAAAAAGAAAAGAGGAACTTCATTGAACAGCTAGATGGCTGATGAACTGAATAACGCAGGGCTTTTTTTCACCTGGAACGCAGTGGAACAGAGTTCCGGAACCTCTTGAAAATGGTCACATGGCTGGTGGCCCCGCCCCCTGATCTCCAGACAGAGGGGAGTATAGATTGCCCTCCGTGCCACTGGCACGGAGGGCAATCTAAACTCCCCTCTGTCTGGAGATCAGGGGCAGGGCCACCAGCCATGTGACCATATTCTCAGAGGGCAACCCACTGAGTTCCAGCATGACTTTTCCCAGAAAAAAGCCCTGGAATAACATATGTGTTTATTACATTAATAAATTAAGCAGGTTTGCCATGAGTGAATAGATGTGGGAAAATGTCGATGTCCTGGGACATCCACGCAACTTGCATGTATAAAGTTCCTGGTCCTATCCAGGAATAGCATTTCAGTAGGTGAGGTCAGGCATCAATAATGTGTGTTGTGTGTGTGTGTGTGTGAGAGAGAGAGAGAGAGAGAACGAGAGCGCAACCCATTTAGAAGTAGTATTTTCACATGTGCTTCCAATGGTAGTAAGTCTGGGTGTGATTGCATGAATGACAAAGAAGTCACATGGGTTGTTTCCACACGTCCTAATGTCTTGCAACACTCATGGACTGAGGACGTCTTCTTGGTGTGATTTCTGATGTCATCACGCCACAATCTCGTTTTCATGGCATGATAAAGTCAGAAATCGTGCCAGGAAGATGTCATCATTCCGTGAGTGTTGCGCGACGTTAGGGCGTGTGGAAATGACCCTGAATTTGTCACAATTTTAGGGTCATCTGATACAGCAAAATGTTTATTTAGATTGATTCAGAGTAAGTTTCATCCGCTAATATCTGTTCTTATGCTTAGCCTCTAAAAAAGCAAATGTGTTTTATTTAAAGCATAGCAGAAGTATGGGAAGAAGCCCCCCCATTGTTTAACTGCACAGCTTGTGTGTACAGTAGGAGGTAACTCATCATCTAGGTGGGCTATACATCAAATCAGTATTAATGAAAGTCGCCGTCCAAAAAGGTTAAACATCCTTACACACATATGTGCCAAGTTGCGACCCTCTTATGGTGACCCCAGCAAGGGGCTTTCAAGGCACCTGAAAAGCAGAGGTGGTTAGCTATTGCATTCTTCTACAGACCTCTGAAGGACCAACATGCTTAGCTTCCAATATCTGGCAAAATTGGGCCCTACCATGCTACCTTCTATCCCTTAAGCATCCTTAAACCCACTTAAATTTATGGTTTAAAGGTCACTTAATATTGTATGCAGGATTGCAGTTTGCACCTCCTCTGAAAATCTGCAACAGATTTCTCTGAACAGTCATATCCAATCAGAGGGTAGTGATTTTCAGTGTTGTTGGAAGGATAGAGATCCAGAGCACAAAAGTATCAAGTGCCAATGAATGGAAGGGAAAGCAGCAGCTAACAGCAGCCTGGAGCTGAGATTTTGTTTTTGGATGCACTCCAAGATCTATACTAGACAAC
This sequence comes from Eublepharis macularius, assembly GCF_028583425.1. Taxonomy (NCBI): domain Eukaryota; kingdom Metazoa; phylum Chordata; class Lepidosauria; order Squamata; family Eublepharidae; genus Eublepharis; species Eublepharis macularius. Next base: position 120,797,466 of record NC_072796.1, on the reverse strand, counting down.
ACCAGCGAGGCTACATTCAACAATGTTAAGAGCAGACATTGCTTCCATACTATGGAGAATGGGGAAAAAAGTTTTCACATTGAGTTTCTTTGAAGACAGGCACTCCAGATTCTCAATTTGTAAAATAACCCTCCTTATCTCCCTGTAATTTATCATCTGTTCATTCACTCTCATGCAGGCCCACGCGTACATCCACCTCAACCCCACCATGTAGCCAACAGTTCACTTAACTTTTCAGCACTAGAACATAATGTTATAATAAAAGGCTGCAACTTCATGGAAGAATGATGGGCTGTTTCAACTGGGAAGGAAACAGCTGACTCTTGTTCAAGCACAATAGTTAATGGCTGTAGTAGGTGCATTATTCAAATAGTTGTATTATCAGACATCCAACCCATTTCTCTCAAATGGTTATATTTCCAACACAATAAGGGCCAAAGGGTCAAACTAGACAAGTTCCATTGGGTAAAGTTACAGCAATGTGCTTGTAAGCTTGACCCTACAGGAAGTAGCATCTCCCCAGGGTCCTTTCCTATTAAGAAAATGCCACTGGTGTAATGAGATAAACCTGCCTCTGCCTGTGCCGTGGTTCCAATTTGAATCACCCTCTAAGGAACTGCAGCTTCCAAGAGGGAAAAAAAACACTCAAAATTGAATCCTCTGGTTCTTACTTTAGGTAAGAAGCTGGATTAGTTTTAGAAGAAGGTGAAAATTGGTGGAAGGAACGTATGCAGATAATGCCACATTACTGGCAGAAAATAGCAAAGATTTGAAATGACTACTGATGAAGGTGAAAAGAGAAAGCGCCAAAGCAGGATTACAGCTGAACCTCAAGAAGACAAAAGTAATCGCTATTGAGGAAATACACAATTTTAAAACTGACAATGAGGAAATTGAAATTGTTAAAGAATTTCTATTCCTTGGCCAAATCATAAATCAAAAGGGAGACGGCATCCAAGAAATCACAAGGAGATTGAGACTTGGAAGATCAGCTACGAGAAAAGATCCTTAAGGAGAAGGATGTCTCTGCAGACCAAAATCAAGATAATCCACACTATTGTATTCTTTGTTACTGTGTATGGATATGACAGTTGGACAGAGAAGAAAGCTGACAGGAAGAAAATTGGTTCATTTGAAATGTGGTGCGGGGGAAGAGTTTTGCGAGTACTATGAATGGCCACATTAAGCTTCAATTGTCCCTAGAAGCTAAATGACAAAACTGAGGTTATTGTATGGCTGTTGTGGGTTTTCCGGGCTGTATTGCCGTGGTCTTGGCATTGTAGTTCCTGACGTTTCGCCAGCAGCTGTGGCTGGCATCTTCAGAGGTGTAGCACCAAAAGGTGCTACACCTCTGAAGATGCCAGCCACAGCTACACCTTTTGGTGCTACACCTCTGAAGATGCCAGCCACAGCTGCTGGCGAAACGTCAGGAACTACAATGCCAAGACCACGGCAATACAGCCCGGAAAACCCACAACAGCCATCGTTCTCCGGCCGTGAAAGCCTTCGACAATACATTGAGGTTATTGTACTTTCATCACATCTTGAGAAGACAAGACTCTCTGGAGAAGTCAATAATTCTAGGAAAACTTGAAGGCAGTAAGAAAAGAAGGCCCAAAATGAGATGACTTGACTCAATAAAGGAAGCCACATCCTTTAGTTTGCAAGATATGAACAAGGCTGTTGATGACAGGACATTTGGGAGGTCTTTCATTCATAGGATTGCCAGAGGTCCGAAGTAGCACACAACAAGCTTTAACGAATCAATGAATTGTAGTTTACTCAGAGTGTTTAAAACTTTCTGCGAGACCTTTCCTGACTTACAGAATGATGGATCTTGAGGGTATATCTACACTGTTGAACGGATCTACATCTGTTATAGAAATATATCCTTAAGATGTCCATAACTTTGGCTGAGGCCCAGATATTGAGGGATTTAAAAAGAGAGATTGCCCTTTCATTTTGATCTCTAGAGAAGTTTTCAGGAAATGGTTATGATTAGGGTTGCCAAACACCAGGTAGTGCCTATAGTTCTCCTGGGATTTCAATTTACGAAGGCATAATTGCATGTTACAGTCAAAGTGTGTGTGTGCGTGTGTGTGTGTGTCTGTGGAATCCAGCAGGAGCATAGCATAGTGCCATTACCCCATCATCAGCTTGGAATTGCAATACTTCCAGGTTGTTGACTCAGTAATGGGGTTAAGGTGGACAAAAATACTCTGAGGAAATGTTTAATTTCTTTCCTTTGTTATGGAGGCTGTCTGAATAAGACTCAAAATTGAATTCATCTCTCTTTCTCTCTGCTAGCTTCAGAGTTTCGCTTAATGCCTTTTGGATTCGATCCCAGAATGGCTATACCTTATAGCACTTTTTTTAAAAAAACCCCATCTGAAGACATTGTCTGTCAGCAGAATTTTGGTTATAATGTACAACGTAGGTTAACACTGCCAGGCTTCCAGAAAAAAGTTGACTGAGCTAGCTTTACTCTGCCAGTCAGTGTCTAGGGCTGCTTGTTATTTATTTATCTGTTCTTCCTGAAGTATTATCCCAGCCAATCAAGAATTATATATTCAGTGTAATGGTATCACTTTGAACTAGGACTGCAATACACCTGTTTCATAAGAACATAAAGAAGAGTCCAATGGTCCATCTATTGCAGCATGTTGCCTCACACAGTGGCTAACCAGTTATCCTAGAGGGCCAAACAAACAGGGCATGGAGGTCTGCCTCTGATGCGCCTTTCTGGCACTGGTATTCAGAAGTTTTCTGCCTCTAAATGAGGAAGTTCCCATTAGTCATCCTCTCTAGTAGCTGTTGATGGACCTCTTCTCCATGACTCTGTCTAACCCCCTTTTCAGGTTTCTTGGGAAGACAAAATATGTCACTTTTGAGGGACCAAACATTTGCTCAATAAAATTCTTGTTCACCCTGTTCCCTGCCATAATTTACCCAATCTGCTACCTCTTAGATGCCTTTATCTTAAGCCTGGTCTTGTTCCTGGGAATAGGCATCCTAACCAATCAGGATTCAACATTACTCAATGTAATGGTATTCTGATAATATGTAATTCGTCAGATTTGCCTCCATAAACATGTCACAAAGCCAACTGAGAGTCTCTCTACGCGAGACATCTGGCACGTGAAGAACAGGTGTCAGGAGATGCAATGTTAGCCAGAAAGAGTAGTTTAAAAAGACAGAGGTGGCAGCAAGGTAAAGGCTTGGCTATACACTGGAGCTGTGTGAAGGGGCTGTGAAATGCCAGAAGGGAAACTTCAGCCCATTATAACTTCTTCAGGTCCAAGCCCAGCTCCAAAAGGTAGCTCCAGCCCATTTCCATTCCTCACTGCCCTCTGGTTGCGATCCTGCACACTTTTAGACTGGAGAGGTGAAATTAACAGAACCTTTGTGGAGGCGAAGATGAAATTAACAACTCCTCTGAGCAGCGATCTTCACCGGCTCTGTCTTTTTAAACTATACTTCTTGGCTAACATTGGATGTCCCTACATTTGATGAACAGGCACCGAAGCTTCTTGTGTAGAGTGAGAGCAAAGTTCCTGGATTAGCACTGTCTTCACTATGAGAGGGCAAACACTTCTGAGCAAGCACCCAAAATTGCTGGGGGCAAATGAGTGGGTAGGATTGTTACTTCTACAAAAAGTGGTGCAAATATGTTAATTCTTCCTCTCTTGCTAGTTTTCTGATATAGTTCCCTCTCATAGGATTTTATGTGTGTTTATCCTTGTAATCATACATCTAAAAGAATGTGGTCTAAAGCAGTTGGAGGGACAAAAATGAACAGTAGGGTGTGCCGGGTTAAGCACTGCAGGCCTCTTCTCAACTGCAAATCTCTCCCTCCTGCAAATGCTTTATTCTCTCCAAAGCAGCTGTCAGGGTTTGATTTCATACATCTGTGGGGAGCACATATTAGTTTGACCCTCAATAAGATCTACACTGAGCTTCAGTTTAAAAGGGGAGCACGCTCTTTTACTTGCCATTGAAAGACAGTCTTGAGCAGGGACGGCATCTTTGAAGATTATGAGACTTCTGAAAGACTCTTCCAGCACGCCAAAATGATGGCGGGATTGCTTCTTTAGAATGTGGCTTCAGGACAGCAGGAGAAAAACAGATCGGGCACAATTCAATGCAGTTTTTAAAACCAGTTAAAAATCTTCACATGATTTTAACAATAATAAATGAACTATTTTGGATGCAGATGGGACAGAGCAAACTGAAAAAAATAACCCCAAAATATTAAATCAAAAAACCCTAAAAAGGTATCACTTATTGTTAGAACAAAAAATCCTGTATTTTTTCTTCTATTATGCCCTATTACAGAATCGAAATATACTTTTAAAAAGTGGGACCTTAATTCTTAAACCCTTAAATTGAGCTTCACCAGTTAAAATTACCTTTTGTTCATTCATTTACCAGTGAAACCACTTGAAGCAAAAAACTGTGATACAGAGACATCTGTCATTCAAAACACATTTGATTTTTATTTGTGGTCAAGAACGAAGGGCTTGCTGCATTCACTTTGTTGAAGTTCTGCCTGCTGACATTTTTAGAGATCAGGGGCCACTGTATTGACTTCAGAAGTTCAGCCAAGTAAAGAGCAGTGAAATTTGTGGCTGTAGGATATTAGCAGTTGTCAATTTATCATCAACACTATAAATAAAAGGGACAAGAATGATACGGTACATGATACACACAGTTAACAAACAGAGGAATATTATTTCTCTGTCTAGATAGATAGCTCTCATGGGCTCCTTGGAAGGAAAAGTGAGAGGAAATAAATTATATAACCACTTATTTAGATATTTATATCCTGCTTTTCTCCCTGATGGAGACATACTTTCCTCCATTTTGTCAGCACCACAACAATCCTTTGAGGTAGATTAGGCTAAGAGAGAGTGACTGGCCAAGGTCAAGCACCAAATTTCTATGGAGATTTGAACCTGAGTCAACCAGATATAAACTTGACACTTTAACTACTACACCACATTGACTGTGTGGTGTAGTGATTTGGCTTTCTTTCAGAAAGTGTTTTTAGGATTGCACTGTAAGTCAATGGAATTAGAGGAATGTAAGGGCCAAACTACAAGTGACAAAAGGCACAGGTTGGACACTTGTCAGCTTCCCTCAAGTTTTGATGGGAAATGTAGGCAGCTTGGCGGAATGTTGAACAAGTGACAGTTGAAAAGTCCATTGGACAGCAGTCGGAGAGCCAAGCTGCAAGACTAGGATGCCTACATTTCCCATCAAAACTTGAGGGAAGTTGACAAGTGTCCAACCTGTGTTATTCATCACTTGTATCTTGGCCCTAACTCTGCTTGGGTTTGCACTGTTAACAGTCTATCTGAGCCTTCATGCTCCTACTGCAACACATGACTAAAGTCCTTTCTCATCCTGCTGTTCATTTCTTCTCAAAAAGTCTGTTCTATGCAAATTTATGATACAAACTTTATCAGCAAGCCAGTACATTCCATACCTACTCTCTGAAGACAATTATCAAAGGATGAGAGGGCTTTCTGTAAACCCAATACAGAAAGCCAGTGTGGTATAGGGTTTAGAGTGTTGTACTAGGATCTGAGTGGATCACAGTTCAAATCCCCTCTGTGCCATGAAACTTGCTTGGTGACCCTGGCATTCAACCTCAGCCTGACCTACCTCACAATGTTGTTGTGAAGATAAAATAGAGGAACAACCTCTCAAAGCTCCTTGAAGAAATGGGTGAATGAAAATGTTCTGTGTTGATAGACAAGTGAAAAATCACACAGCATTCCTTTAAGCTTTTGTGAAGGGAAAAGGAAATGTGCATGACCTGCAGGTTTCCTGTGGGTTCCACCTTCTGACAGGTAAACTCCTGAGGCATTTCTGAGGCAATCTATTACCAGACAAAAAGAGATTTCTATGGTGCTTCGATAGGGCTTGAACAATTTGATTCTGCTCAATGGGTAATAAGAGATTAGGCTTTTATTTGAGTATATGTGTATGTGTTATTGTAGAATATTGTCACATGTTTTATTACCTTATGACAAGGCTTACTCTGCATTATTTAAAAGGGGGGAAGGACTGCAAGACGTTCTTTCTTCTAAGAAAGACAAACTATATGACTATATCACAGGAAATTCAGTTTGTGGATTATAAAAGAGGAATTTCTGTTGTTGAATATATACCCATTTATATTTCCTTGCGTACATGTACTTTATATTTGAATTCTTGAAAAGAAACCTTTACTTTGTTGAATATTTTGTGTGAAAATTTGACTCACAAATCCGGTTTAGTATGGGTCCACAGACTCTGACCTGGATAGCCCAGGCAAGCCTGATCTCATCAGAGCTCAAAAGCTGATCAGGGTTGGCCTTGGTTAGCAATGGAATAGGAGACCTCCAGGGATGCAGAGGCAGGACCTCTGCTAGTCCCTTGCCTTGAAAACCCCACAAGGGGTCACCGTAAGTCAGCTATGACTTGACGGCACTTCATACCAACATGAAACCTCAGAGCCAGTTTGGTGTAGTGGTTAAGAGCACGGGACTCTAATCTGGAGAATGGGGTTTGATTCCCCAGTCCTCCACATGAAGCCAGCTGGGTGACCTTGGGTCAGTCACAGCTTCTAGGAACTCTCTCAGCCCCACCAGCCTCACAGGGTGTAGTTGTTGTGGGGATAATAATGACATACTTTGTAAACCGCCCCTGAAGGGTTGTATATAAATTGAATGTTGTTGTTGTTGTTGTTGTTGTTGTTGTTGTTGTTGTTGTTATAGATTGCATGAATCAGTTTCCAAATAGAATGGACTTACATATAGTATAGAGCCAAATTCAGAGTACAAATTACATAGTTTTAGCAGCTTCTCCGTTCAGAATGTTTAGTCTTAATTATTACATTATAGGCTGATTCCGCACATGTTGGATAATGCACTTCCAATCTTCTTTAGAGATCATTTGGAACTGAATTTTTTGTGTGTGAATCCACTTCCAAACAATTGCTAAAGTGCATTGAAAGTGCATTATCCAGCGTGTGCAGAATCAGCCATAGTTGTTACAAGCCCTGAACAGAAGTAGCAACTTTAAAAGTATCTGGGACAGGACAACCAGTATTCTCTATATGGATCTGCTTTGTGACATAAAGCTTCTCAAACAAAATTAAAATAAGCAAAAGTAAAAAAAACCCACAGAAGTCCACAAGAACAACTATAAGCAGGACCAGCTTGTGTTTCAAGAAGGAGAGGAAAAGAGCCTCCCAGGATTTATGAAAAAGACAGTAAGGTTAGGCAGAAAACAAAATATTTGCAAGCTAACTGGGAATTGGCAAAGCCTGAAAGTGACTGGACAGAAATCAGAGGATGTCACTGCTAAAAAGTCTGGCAGCTCCTATCATTTATAAGGACAAGAAGAAATTAGCAATACACAGAACTGATGTGTGAGATCCTTTGTGATTTAACTGTAGATTGACAGAGTATTACGGAAGTGGGACAATGTTCTCATCTCCACTTTAGTTCACCAACAACACACAAATTCATTTAGATCCAAGAATGAAAGAGCTCTAAAAAGCTGTCTACAGGAGGGTTTCTGAAACAAACACAGCTGAAAAGAATACTAGAAAAAAAATAATGTCTAAGACAGAGCTGTGAAGCACAAACTCTTCCTTCAAACGTTGCCTCTGACAGTTAATTGCTTGCAGTTTTTATACGAGTAAATTTAGGATTCCAGGAGGCATGTCCCCTGTAGACCTCCCCCCCTTTCATGGATCCCGATGCTGCCATCCTCAGTCTCTTAGAGGGGTTAAAAATGCTAACATACTCTGGTTGTTATAAAAATTACTGAGATAATGTATATGAAGTGTTCAGAATACTCATATATGTGCGATTATTATTGTCTCCAAATGCTTTGAAATAATCTTGCTATTGAGATGTTTAACTGCAGATGGCATCAAGACTGGAGAAATGCCATACGTTCCTTCCAGATATTGATTAACATCTCTTGCATTTTATACGTTGCAGTACTGCCAAAGGCAAGCCATCGAGTTGAATATTGTACAATGCACAATATAAGGCTATTACAATGTAATAGAGCATTTTAAAAGAAATTATTTCACTAGAAATAGTATAAAGCCAAAAGAGTCCATAATGGGACATTCCAAAATTGTATATCAGTTGACAAATCCTCATTAAGGAGAAGTAAAAACAGAAGAACATAGTTAAAAACTTCTTGCAAACACCAGTATTATGCACAAGGGCAGGTTGAGACCACATGGTAGATTTCACCACCGGTAATTTAATCCCAGAATTTACATTAATTGCGTCTCATATTACCAATTGTACTACTGATTAATGCTACACACATGTGGTGATTGTAGTGTGTGTTTGTTGGTCATGTTCATGATGAAGGTAAAAAGACCAGGGTTTTCCCAGGACTATTTGGTAACTGTGAGCAGAACTACAAGTGACAAAAGGCACAGGTTGGACACTTGTCAGCTTCCCTCAAGTTTCGATGGGAAATGTAGGCAGCTTGGCGGAATGTTGGACAAGTGACAGTTGAAATGTCCATTGGACAGCAGTCAGAGAGCCAAGCTGCAAGACCAGGATGCCTACATTTCCCATCAAAACTTGAGGGAAGCAGACAAGTGTCCAACCTGTGCCTTTTGTCACTTGTAGTTCCGCTCTGAAAAGTCAAATAGTACCACTTCTCCATGGTAAAAAATAGAACAAAATAATGGCCTTGAAGAAAGTCCTTTAAGACAAATTCGGGGGACCCCAGAAGTCAGTGTTTATTGGCCTTTAATTCCTGGCAACTGTACATTCCCAAGCCGATCTTTAAACAGTTTCTCACAAGCTTCCTTATCTCCTGCTAGAAGGAAAAGGAAACAATGCTAGTTTCCAGCATGAAGCTTCTCTCTATAATGATCAGGATTTACTGCTCTCTGAAACTCTTTCCTCTTCAGGAAAGAAGAAGAAAGCAGCCTTCAGGCAACTCATTGGGTCAGCTGGGTTAACCCTGAGAATATTTCTCATAATTAATACCTTCTAGAGATTTGCAGAGACGTACAGCGCTCGTCATGAGAATAGGCTCCAAGGTATTTGTGCAAACGAATCTTGCTCGGGCAGTAATTTGGGTGGGATTTTTCAGAGGGGAAGTCGAGATCAGTATAGTCTGTAGGAAAACTCAAAAAAGATGCAATCCCTGTTTTTGAAAAGGATGATAATTTCGCCATGCCTGAAGCATTTTTTATGAAATAGGTTGAGTGAAAAATAAATGAATACCACTATTCGATAAAGGAATGCTTAAATAATGAAATATCCTAGTGCTTTACACTGATATACAAGGAAACATGAGAAGTGAGTAATTTATATCAACCCTGACAGCAAGAATTCCTACTTTGTTTTGTTTTGGTCTTTTTCCCCTGGTGGCCTGAAAACGAGGACATTCATTAAGTGTTTATTGAATATCAATCAGCAGCTCATGAACTGGATCAAGATGGCGTGTCTGCAATTACAATTCAGCAATGAGCTTTGCAAAGGGAGCCCTTTATTTAAATTTCTTGTCAGTTCGTTCACAATGAAGAAGATTCTGATGGGGGGAAATAAAAATCTTGCAGTGGAAGTCAGGATACGAGAGAGAAAGGCATTCAGGAAGACTATCAAATCTTGGATATTTCGTATGTTTGATACTGTACTAAGATGGGTGAGTCAGGTGAGTGGTGCACGGCGGTCATGGAATTGTACGAGGCCTACTGCTTACCAAAGGTTACCAATAAAAGAGAGCCACAGATAGAGGGTGCTCACAGAATAATACACTTGGACGCTTTTTAAAAAAAAAGAAAGATATAGCATGAAGGCAGGGGCAAGCAGCAAAGGGAAAATGACACAAACATATGCCCAGCTGACAGATCCCTATAGTGGTAGAAGCCTGCATTGGTGGGGCTACTCAGCTCAGGGGCTTTAGCAATAAGCTCATCCATTGCATTATCCCACAAACTCACAGCAATGTAGGAGGAAGCAGTTAGTGAGCTGACACGGTTGATCATTGCTGCTGAAATGTTTGAGCTGAGTAGCCCTTGAGGCATTGGCAGAATTGCTGATAATTTTCTCTGCTTATGATAACAACAACAACATTCGCTTTATATACCACCCTTCAGGACAACTTACCACCCACTCAGAGAGGTTTACAAAGTGTGTTATTATTATCCTCACGACAATCATTCTGTGAGGTGGGTGGAGCTGAGAGAGTTCCAAAAGAGCTGTGACTGACCCAAGGTCACCCAGTTGGCTTCAAGTGGAAGGGTGGGGAATCAAACCTGGTTCTCCAGATTGGAGTCCTGCTGCTCTTAACCACTACACCATACTTGCTTTCAGTTTGTTCCTGGCTGCCAGGACAGCAGTCCTGTCAGGAAATTTCCTTGTAGGCGAATGGCCAGTCCAACCCTGCCCAAATGCCATTAGCTAAATATTAATTTAAGTCTGATTCTGATTTTACAGTATTGACATATAAGATGGAAGTACAAAATTGGCTAAATAATAGTCTAAAATGCAACTTGGCATGCATCTAGATTTTCTGATCAGGAAAATGCCTCAGGTAAGTGCCCCCCCACCACCTTGGGTTATCCTAAAACACAATTACAGTTGTAATGTTGGATATGGCTTTAAGGGACTCATCACAAGCAGTACCATCTATCAACCTTGTCTATTCTTATTAAGTGTATCTTTTTGCTTTCTTACAAAATAGCAGTGTAACAGTTGAAGCCAACCCTGACTGTTTTTTTGCCAGTGGATCTTTATTTCGAAAACTAATTCTTCCCTGTCTGTCTCAGTTCCCAGAAATTTCAGGAATGTTGTAAAGAATAGCTACATGCAAGGTCCCAAGATAGAAGAGGACCTATTATGAGAGCCAAAAGCTTAGAGGAGCAGCCAAGTGCCCAGGGACTGTACCTCTCCCAATGGAATACAAAGTGTAATACCCAGCTCAAAAGATCTTGGTGGAACTCTCAGCTTGTTCTATAAGTTTGAGAAAGTCCAGTAATTTCTTTAAATATTAATGTTGTGAATATTAGCTTTCAACATAATCTACATTATATGCTCTTTGTACAACACATTTTCAAGAGTTTTCTTTTACTGTCTATTCATTAGTAAATTATGTATGAATGCACAATTAACTGTACCAGACTGTTCCTGACTTTTGCTTTATATGTATATCTATCTGTGTCTCAAGATCTATAAGTAACAGAAAAGATGGCCATTTCCACACTACTCACCTTCAATCGGAACACTGTGGAACGTTGCGAAAAAATGCGGAAGATAGCATTTTCTCGCACGAGTTTTGTGCAACATCGTGTAAAACTCACACAAGAAAACGCTGTCTTCCAGGTTTTGTTTGCAACATTCCACAGCATTCCAATTGAAGGTGAGTAGTGTGGAAATGGCCGATGTCTTATCCAACTGTTTAGTGGAGAATGCCCTCAAGTCATAGCTGATGGGCTTTTCATGGCAAGAGACTAACAGAGGTGGTTTGCCATTGCCTGCCTCTGCAACCCTGATCTTCCTTGGAGGTCTCCCATCTAATTACTAATCAAAGCCAACCCTTCTTAGCTTCTGAGATCTGACAAGATCAGGCTTACCTGGGAAATCCAGGTTAGGGCACCCAACTGTATTAGTTTTAAGCAATCACAGAATAAATCACATTACAACATTGAGACATTTGGGGATTTTTGAGCCAATCTCAGGCATGATTGAAGTATACATTATTTTAAAATGCATTAAATATGATGGCCATATTAGTAAAAATAAATCCTCAAAAGTTCATTTCTGAATTTGTAGGAGCTATTCATTCCAAGGCACAATCTCTAGAGATACTTCATTGTGATCATATTGCTCCAATGAAGAGAATGAACCAAGCAGAGCCTATTTTAAGTCTAAAAAGCCCGAGTGCATTGTACACATTTCATGTGGCGGACAAGCAATGTCACAGTGACAAAGCATGGTGTCAGACTGACCTTGCTGCCTGATACAAGCTATCAGCTAGAACTACAAGGAGATAGCCTTGGATGTGGCTTAGAAATTCTTATAGTGAATTGCTTTGAAGTGTTAGCCCACAGACCTAAAGCAGCTAAAATAAATGTATCTTGGTGTAATTTCCCATTGTGCTTTGACTATGAGACTGAAAACAGAATTCAATGAAATGTTTAGCCTTTTGGGGGTTGCTTGCCTATGACATTATGCTTTCCCCAGGCACGTCTCTGAGGCCGTCACAGATGGATGTCAGTCAGAAGGCCTCAGCAGCTACATGAGAATATTGTGTGACAGTCTTGGTGTTCATCTGGCCTCAGCCAAGTACCCTTAAGGCAAACCATTGTCTTCGTTCAAGCAGCACATGAAATCACAGTTTATTTAAACTATGATTAGGTTATGAGAAGCAGACAAATCCTGGTTTTCCCTGACAAATCCGGGTTTCTTCCCTTCATTTTGCCCTCAGGGAATCTGTGAGGGCAGCAAAAGGGAACAAGCAAAGATGGCCACATTCATTCATCATTGGGAACCATAATTAATGCTAATGATGGTTAATAAATGTTAAGCTATGGTTTCAGATCCTAGTTTAACTTATCATAACACCATAGTGGAGTGAGCTGGGCTCAGATAATGATGCACATTAGTTTAATTAAACCATGGTTATTTTATTACTGACCTACAAACATATCGTGAAGGTTACTGAGATAACAAATTTGAATGTTAAACATATGTTATATGTATGTGGTAGTGTAGTGGTTAGAGTCCTGAACAAACCTACTGGGAGACCTGGGCTAATCCCAGTTTTCAGCCTATCCTACCTCACAGGACTGTTGTAAAGATACAAGGAGGAGGGGACAATGATGTTGTCATTCCCTGGCAGTCAGATCCACAAGTTCTCCACAGTTAACACACAGGTGTTCCAGTTGAAGTAACTTCATTAGAGATCCATTCAGTACAAGGTGCATAGACAGTGGAAATTGGCAGAAATGGCGCATGTGGGGCTAGCAATGTTAGTTATAGGGAATCTTCCCACCTCAGGAAAGAGGACTGTTAATAGGGGAGGGGGAGTGACACATTGTTTTAGAGTAGTCAGTGAGAAAGATGAACTTATCTTTGGTTCTTAAGAAGGATACATTTCGAGCAAGTTTCAGCTAGCAGTCAAGGACACTGGCTCAGCGGAACGAGAAAGAGAAAGTAAACATTTGCAAGATAGCCTGCCGGCATTGCAACAATAAAGAACTTCCCATACTCTCAGAGATCAGAGGCAGAGCCCATATACATTCATGGCAGATATGCAGGGGCCATATATGACAGCTGTCTTGATCCAACCCACTCTCCATAAGTCTCAATTAAGAAAGAAGCTGTCTTGATCCACCCCCCTCCCCCCCACACACACACAATCCTGAGAAGTTTTCCCAGTCTTATCAAAAGTCTTTGGGCCTTTCTGAAAATTCCTCAGATGTTTAGCATGATGAAGAAAATCCAAATTTGATTTCAGTTTAGGTAAATTTATAGCAATTCTGGCAACCAGATTGTGAGTCAAGCAGTGTAGAGCAGTTGAAACTGGATCAAATAACAACATTGCTGAAATCCATACGCTATAGCACTACTAGGAGAATGTGACACTCATTTCTCCACTACAACCTAATGTTTTCAGGCAAGGATATATCCTGAAATAGCCAGACTTGACTGTCCTGAAATGCCTGTACAGGTATAGTCCCATTTCTGATTAAATTAGAAATCATAGTAACCATATTGACTATAAGCCACTATGTTTCCTGCATCCATCTACTTGACAAACAGATTATCTGTCTATATGTTAATTGCCTGGAAACTACTTTTGAAAACTTTGGTTTCCTTAGGCAGCAAATCCAGATTTGTGCATGGGAACTTTTACTTTATTTATTTCTTCTTTACTTTTTCCAAATGTAAACTTGTCAGTTACAGAAGCAGTTTTAAAAGGTCATCATAATCTATCTGAAATAAAGCAACTTTAGGTTTAATTTACTTTAAAAGTTAAGCACATTATATTTGTGTCACCCTAGAGGGTCTTAGGAACCATGATTCCACAGAGGGAAAGGCCTGGGATGCTTCAAATAGCGTCCAAATTCCCTCCAAGTCTTTAGGCCTGTCATTTGTCTGGACTGGTTTCTAAAGTAGACTTGCGGCATCTGCCACCCTGTATTGTCCCATCACTTTAAACAGTCTCGATCACATTTTAATCCCACCCTTCCGCCAAGTACCTTGTGTGATGCATGTAGTTCTCCCTTCCTCATTTTATCCTTACAACAGCTTTGTGAAGTAGGTCATGTTTAGAGATGGCGACGGCCCACCCACGAAGGCCTAGGTAAACGTCATGGCAGCGTGGGGATTTGAACCTATCTCTGATCCTAGTTCAACATTCTAACCAATAAAACACTGGCTCTGAACACTGTTCAGAGTGCTGCATTGTTTTCTGAGGCTTTCCGTTTCCACGTTTAATTTATATCTCTTTTTCTGTGCTAAATTATGGACATGTATGTGTACCTCACAAAATACAAGAAAGCAACTGGGGACATTGCCAAGCAATTGGCAGAAAAGAACCTGTATGCAGTTGTTTATATATTCCCTAGACTTGTTCAGTGACCCCTCTTCCCACTGGGAGATATATCAAAAATAAGCATCAATCATCTCATTCTCTGATTCAACTCACATTTTGCTTATTCATTGTTCCTTGGCAAGCAACGTGCAAACTGGCTTTCCCGTTGTTTAAGGTCACCCAACTAGCATCTACCAGAACCCATTCTTTTTCAGTAGTGGCTCCCCTTTTGTGGAATATTGCTTCCTGAGGAGGGTGCCCTCCTTAAAGGATTTTAGGAGACGCTGCAAGGCTGTTTGATCTTCTAGCACACTTAAAGTAGCTTTGAGATGCTTTTGGCTCAGAGGAAGCAATTGTGTCCTAGAAGGTGTAACCCTACTTGTATTTAAATATACAAGATAGTGTGGCTGAACAAGATATGCTTTGGAAATTAATAACTCTGGGATGTATGTGTAACCCCTGTGAGGTTAATTAGTTTAGCCCGGTGGGGTGGAGTCAGAAGCTAGAGGCAGGCTGCTGAGGAGGAGGCTGTTTGCTGGGAAGCTCAATAAGTTATAAGCTCTTATCACCTTGAATAAGGTAATCAAATGTATGTAAAATATGATTTAAAGTGGTGTTTGTGTATTGCGTTTAGTTGGTGTTACTGGGGTCGTATTATTTTTGCAGGGCTATAATTCCCAACAAGAAGACAGAAGCCTGGGGGTACAGCTGCTTCAAATGGATGAGAGAGGACTCATCATTAGGGATGTGCGTTTCGGCATTCAGAATGCCGAAAGAATGCCGAAACAAAAGTGTTTCGGCTTCTTTCGGGGAATGCCGAAACGTTTCGGGGAATGCCGAAACGTTTCGGGTAGCCGAAAGAAAAAAGCCGAAACGTTTCGGGATTCTTTCGGCTTTCTTTCGGCTTTTCTATGGGAAAATGCCTCCGTCTTCCAGGACGCCTGGAGGAGGCATTTTCCCACCGAATAAGCCCAAAATTGGTGGGGACCTTCCTCTAACCCTTCTCTAACAACCACCCAAGTTTCAGACAGATTGGACTTTGGGGGGCCATGTTATGGCCCCCCAAAGCAGGTCCCCCCATCCTCCCATAAGAAAGCGAAGGAGCAGCATATTGTTAGCATGCTGCTGCTCATCTTTCTTCATTATTTCCTATGGGGAAAAAATGAAGAGGCAGGCTTCCTTTGCCAGGGGTGGCATTTTGCATGCAAAATGCCCCCCAGCCCTCAGGGGCCCTTCTCCCACCCCTCCTCCCACCCCCCACCAAGGCTCAGCCTGCTCCCACTTGGGGGGGCCATTTCATGGCCTCCCCAAGTAGGTGCTCTAATCTCTACCACTGACAGCTGGGGGAGGCTTGTGTTGCCAGGGGTGGCATTTTGCATGCAAAATGCCCCCCAACCCTCTGGGGCCCTTCTCCCACCCCTCCTCCCACCCCCCACCAAGGCTCAGCCTGCTCCCACTTGGGGGGGGGCATTTCATGGCCTCCCCAAGTAGGTGCTCTGCTCTCATCTCTACCACTGACAGCTGGGGGAGGCTTGTGTTGCCAGGGGTGGCATTTTGCATGCAAAATGCCCCCCAGCCCTCTGGGGCCCTTCTCCCACCCTTCCTCCCACCCCCCACCAAGGCTCAGACTGCTCCCACTTGGGGGGGCCATTTCATGGCCTCCCCAAGTAGGTCCTCTCAGCCCCTAAAGTCCACCCCTTACAGCCCCACACAAACCCAATTCCCCCCCAGCTGCCACACACAGACCCAAATCCCCACATTAGCCCCTCACAGACCCAAATCCACCCCCACCTGCCCCACACCCATAACCCCAGGAACAGGCTGGCAAAGGCCAGCCCTCTCCCTTTGTTCCCTATGCTGGGAACTTCTAAACTCTCTTTCCCTGGGCAATTCTGCACAGCCCAGGGGTGCCACAATGGTGGGCACACTTCTGAGTGCCAGCTGGTCCCTGTGAAAGAGCACCTGAACCACAGACACCCTCCCTCAAATTCCCCCACCACCTACAGAGATGGCTGGCCAGCCAGCCCCATTGTTCCCTATGATGGGAACCAACTGCACAACAAAGAATAAAACAAGAACAACACAAAATAAAGTTTTAAAAAAATTATATTCTCCCTTCCAAAGTACAAGTAGGCAAAGCATTATGACACATTACACCAGCAGTCCCCCACACAGAAAAATTAAAACAAAACTCACTTAACATCAGAGAATCACAAAGCATGATTCCTGTCAAAAACACTTTATTTCTTGAACAGCTTTAGGTTACACAGCAGGGGGGAACACCAAAGGGCATGGCAGCACTATCTTACACAAAAATAACACAACTCACTTAACATCAGAGAATCACAAAGCACAATTCCTGTCAAAAACACTTTATTTCTTGAACAGCTTTAGGTTACACAGCAGGGGGGAACACCAAAGGGCATGGCAGCACTATCTTACACAAAAATAACACAACTCACTTAACATCAGAGAATCACAAAAACACAATTCCTGGCAAAAACACTTTATTTCTTGAACAGCTTTAGGTTACACAGTAGGAGGGCACAACAGGGCATGATAGCAATGTACTACAAAAAATAATACAACCCACTTCACCGTTTTTGACAGCAATTGTGTTTGTGTGATTCTCTGATGTGAAGTGAGTTGTGTTATTTTTGTGTAGTACACTGCTTTCCTGCTCTGTGGTGCCTTCCTACTGTGTAACCTAAAGCAGTTACAGAAATAAAGTGCTTTTGACAGCAATTTTTTGGGGTGATTCTTTAATGTGAAGTGAGTTGTGTTATTTTTGTGTAAGATAGTGCTGCCATGCCCTTTGGTGTTCCCCCCTGCTGTGTAACCTAAAGCTGTTCAAGAAATAAAGTGTTTTTGACAGGAATCATGCTTTGTGATTCTCTGATGTTAAGTGAGTTTTGTTTTAATTTTTCTGTGTGGGGGACTGCTGGTGTAATGTGTCATAATGCTTTGCCTACTTGTACTTTGGAAGGGAGGATATAATTTTTTTAAAACTTTATTTTGTGTTGTTCTTGTTTTATTCTTTGTTGTGCAGTTGGTTCCCATCATAGGGAACAATGGGGCTGGCTGGCCAGCCATCTCTGTAGGTGGTGGGGGAATTTGAGGGAGGGTGTCTGTGGTTCAGGTGCTCTTTCACAGGGACCAGCTGGCACTCAGAAGTGTGCCCACCATTGTGGCACCCCTGGGCTGTGCAGAATTGCCCAGGGAAAGAGAGTTTAGAAGTTCCCAGCATAGGGAACAAAGGGAGAGGGCTGGCCTTTGCCAGCCTGTTCCTGGGGTTATGGGTGTGGGGCAGGTGGGGGTGGATTTGGGTCTGTGAGGGGCTAATGTGGGGATTTGGGTCTGTGTGTGGCAGCTGGGGGGGAATTGGGTTTGTGTGGGGCTGTAAGGGGTGGACTTTAGGGGCTGAGAGGACCTACTTGGGGAGGCCATGAAATGGCCCCCCCAAGTGGGAGCAGTCTGAGCCTTGGTGGGGGGTGGGAGGAAGGGTGGGAGAAGGGCCCCAGAGGGCTGGGGGGCATTTTGCATGCAAAATGCCACCCCTGGCAACACAAGCCCCCCCCCAGCTGTCAGTGGTAGAGATGAGAGCAGAGCACCTACTTGGGGAGGCCATGAAATGCCCCCCCCCAAGTGGGAGCAGGCTGAGCCTTGGTGGGGGGTGGGAGGAGGGGTGGGAGAAGGGCCCCAGAGGGTTGGGGGGCATTTTGCATGCAAAATGCCACCCCTGGCAACACAAGCCTCCCCCAGCTGTCAGTGGTAGAGATTAGAGCACCTACTTGGGGAGGCCATGAAATGGCCCCCCCAAGTGGGAGCAGGCTGAGCCTTGGTGGGGGGTGGGAGGAGGGGTGGGAGAAGGGCCCCTGAGGGCTGGGGGGCATTTTGCATGCAAAATGCCACCCCTGGCAAAGGAAGCCTGCCTCTTCATTTTTTCCCCATAGGAAATAATGAAGAAAGATGAGCAGCAGCATGCTAACAATATGCTGCTCCTTCGCTTTCTTATGGGAGGATGGGGGGACCTGCTTTGGGGGGCCATAACATGGCCCCCCAAAGTCCAATCTGTCTGAAACTTGGGTGGTTGTTAGAGAAGGGTTAGAGGAAGGTCCCCACCAATTTTGGGCTTATTCGGTGGGAAAATGCCTCCTCCAGGCGTCCTGGAAGACGGAGGCATTTTCCCATAGAAAAAAGCCGAAAGAATGCCGAAAGAATCCCGAAAGAATCCCGAAAGCCGAAAGCCGAAAGAGATTCTTGTTTCGGCTTTCGGCTTTAACGATAGAGAATCTTCTTTCGGCTTTCTACTTTCGGCTATAGCCGAAAATTTTTGGCTTGCACACCCCTACTCATCATCACTTCTTGGATGCTGAACTGTTTGCCTTTTCAAGGACATTGTTGATTTGGAGGTTTTTTCATATGGTTGTACTTAAAGAGTTAATTTTTTTTTAAAGTTTTATTTTATTAATTGTTAAAAAGTTTAAAAGAAAAAAAGTTATTTCTTAAAATTGTGTGAAAGTTGCTTCCTAAGCCCCATAGAACCCATGAAAAGAGAAGTTACATATGGATTTTCACATATCTTAACTGTTGTGCAAAATCGCACAAAACTGACGGAATGACAGTGTCTTCACGATGTAGTTTCCTGTCATGATTCTGTTTCGTGGGACGATTTCTGATGTCATTGCATTATGAAACAAGAGACATGACGGGAAATCACACCATGAAGATTACCTTGTTCCATTAGTTTTGCACAATTTTGCGCAACAGTTAAGATGTGTGAAAATGACCCATGTCTCAGTATTGTTTCATCAAGAAATTTATAATAATAGGTGTGTTCCTGTCTTTAAGAACAGCAAAAGATTTTAGAAACAACCTTTGCTATAAATTATTGTTGGCCAGCTTTATAACCTATTTTAAAACATGTTTGTGTGCCATGTTACAAAAATCTAATAAAATGCATTTATTTCATGTTGCTGATACTGGGCTGCAGAAATGAATTAACCTTACAGTCTGATGGGGCAAAATGTTTTGACACTTTTTCTCCACTCTGCTCATACAGCTGTGTGGAAAATTACAATGATGCAGAGCTAGTCGAAACATCACCTGAAATAGGAAATGGCTCAAGCACATGAGTAAAAGAAAGGCGGCATTCCTCTTAAGAACAAATATTTCACTAAGGCTCTGATGAAGGGAAATGTACATGTTAATTTTCATGGTGGTTTTGCAGCATGATCTAGTTTCATGGGTGGTCCTCCTTGTCTCCATAATATTATCTTGCAACTATATTATCACAACCACACCAGTATAGTTGGTACTTCAATGCATTGGGTCTTCTTGAGCTCACAGTCCATTAGGTCTTTCTGCAAACGATGCAAAACTGAATAGTTCAAAAGGGCTTTTTTACTCAGAGCGGAACCACAAGTGACGAAAGGCACAGGTTGGACACTTGTCAGCTTCCCTCAAGTTTTGATGGGAAATGTAGGCAGCTTGGCGGAATGTTGGACAAGTGACAGTTGAAAAGTCCATTGGACAGCAGACAGAGAGCCAAGCTGCAAGACCAGGATGCCTACATTTCCCATCAAAACTTGAGGGAAGCTGACAAGTGTCCAACCTGTGCCTTTTGTCACTTGTGGTTCCGCTCTCAGATGGGAGGACTATATTGTAGGGAGGTGGTCTCAAAGAGATGCTTCACAAATGAGTTGGGGGCCATATTTTGCAACTGTTTTGCCTTATATCCTGTTGCTTTAAGTATGTGCTCCCATGTACTACCCATTATTTTAAGTATGACCCTACTGGGTAGTTCTATGTTGTCTAATGTCAGTCCTAGAATTGCTTATATTCTTATATTGCCTTTTTGGCTCCAGTACTGGCCTGGTGGAACATTCTCTTCATAGAGACTGTCCTGCAGGACTTGTTACAATTCTGCTGGGCCTGTAAAATGGAGATGTTCCGCCAGGCCTATGATGATGGTTGCAGTGCGGGCAAACGTTCCTGCCAGCCTTCTTATGGTGGTTTGTTTGACTCCTTCACTCCTGCTGGTTGGATCTTGGCAGATCTCCCTGTGTCTAACGCATAGTGATTGAGGGTAATTATTTGATTGTATGGTAACTGCCTGATCTTGGAGGAAGTTTTATATTTTGTATTTTATACTGGATTTTTTGTTGTATTTATTGTGTTGCTTTATGTATTTATGTTCTTGTATTTATGTGATTGAGATGTTGTGCCCAGCCCGAAGCATGCTTGTGGGAAGGGCAGGCTAGAAATCTAATAAATCAAATCAAATCTGTCTCAGCATTGCTTTAACTCTGTATCATTTTTCTGCTAATGTTATGTCTTTGTAAACATGCATTTATTTACCCTATGGCATTGTTTATTGAAATATCCGTGATATTGACTATACTCTCACACTATGTAGTCTGCCTTGAGCCTCAGTGAGAAAGGCAAACTATAAATGGCATAAATGAATGGATGGATGGATGGATGGATGGATGGATGGATGGATGGATGGATGGATGGATGGATGGATGGACGGACGGACAAATAGAAGACAGGGTCAGGTCTGGTCTGGTCTGGTGGTGCAACACAGAAAGTAGCAGGTATGCTCTGTTGACTAGGCAAAGGTCAGAAGGATGGGCTCCTGTTCTGTAAACTTGGCCTGGCTAGACCAGACACTTCATGATGCCTACTAGTTACAGAGTTTGGCATTGCATACCCATTCCATTCTGCATCGCAAGAGTATTCTAAAGCCTGGGCACATATATAGTTCCCTTGGAGGTCTCTGTCCCTGATTATGAGTTTCCTGACTCAAACTAGTTCCTGATAATGTCATCTAATATCTTCAAGAGGGGGAAAAATACCGAATCAAGGTCTTTACATACAGTTGTGTTCCCATCCCAATACTTGCAGTAAGCTAGTTTTGTTTTGTTTTATGTCTCCCTGCAATTTCCAAAAATCTTTGCCTTGCAGCCTGCTTCTGTCAGGGTATAATTTACAAAACACATAGAACTACTTGACCAGTTATTTGGCTACTCTGTGAAATCTGTGGATCAGATTTTCATTTAATGTATTATGATCAATAGAACTAAGCCCTTAAGCATGTTGTGTTGAGAGCTTGGCTGAGGATCTACTTTTAAACACTATAACCTGATTTCTCACAGCCTCTAAGTGTAATTTTATTTTTTCTGATCACAGCTGGAAACATAAGCATCTTTTCAGTCCTACCCTGAATGCTGGAATACTTCCAGACCCATTTCCAGACCTATTGAAATGGAAAATGAAAAGATAAGTATAAAAAGAGGTCAGTGTTGGCAGTTTTTTAATTATTGGATTTGATTGTCAGCAATCTGTGAACACCAAGGTACTAAAAACAGAGCAATAGGACTAGATCTTGAGCAGATATAATTCATGTCAGCAGGGGCAGACTTCAGCAATGGCCAATGGGGCAACTTCCCTGGGCCCAGTGCTGTGGGAGGGCACAACTGCCCGTAGCTCCATCCCTCCTATGGAGGGGGGCAGCTGGCTCAGCAGCAGCAGCCACTCATGCCCATGCTGTCTGGAGCTTGTAAAAATGCCTTTTGGTATTGACTCCTGCACACCTTACACAAGGCAAGGGCTTCCTCTAGACCCTAAGAGGTGATAGGCCTGACTGGGGGTGGGGGGGAGACAGTGGAGGGTGGCAGTGATCCTGAGGCCCCATCCTAGATTCTTGCCTAGGGCCCCAGAATCACTACCTTGATCCCAGCCAGGGTTCCAAAGAACCCTGACTGAGCGCTAAACTATCTCAGCTTTTGTTTCTGAAGGGGATGCTCAAAAGTGTGGCACAACAAGTGTTCCCAAGCACAGTGCTTTGCTTTCCCTTCAAATAGCAACTAGGAATGTGCACGTCAAAAAAAATTGGGTTTCCCGCTTTAGGTTTACCCAAAGTGGGGAAATGATTTGTAATAACCCAAAAGCTGAAGCAACAAGCCACTTTAGATTCGAGTATTTAAATCACTTCGGTATGCTCCATAAAGATTTGGAGCATACCGAAGTGAGGGGTGGGGGGGGAAAGCTGTCTCCTAACTGGGAGGTGGGGAAGGCTAGAGCCGCCACCTCTGCCACCCGCAACACTACCTCTGCCGCTGCCAGGAAGGCCCAGGTAAGTGGTGTGGTGGGAGGGAGCCCTTTAAAAAGGCCTTGAAGCTTCCCGAAGTGACCTGAATTGCTTCTGGAAGCTTTGATTCAGGAAACCCGAATATTTACGGATCAGGTCAGGTTTGGGCATTTTTCCCGAATCAGAAACCTGAAGCGCACACCCCTAATAGCAACCATGAATTCCCAGACTATAGCCACCTTCTTGAAGCTAAGTAGCCCTGGGTCTCATCAGCAACTCGGTGGGAGACTACACAGAAAGCTAATACACTAAAACATTCAAACCAGTTTACAGTAATTCTTTTTCTATGTGCACATAAACTATATTGTAGGAATTATGGTAATGCCAATATTGAGGTGAGTTAGCCATTGTAACATCTGTGACAGCTTTCTCAAGCCTCAGAGGCAAGGCAATAGCAAGATTGCATTAACATCCTGTGTGCTAATTGTATGCAATATATGTATTATTGAGGCTGTAATGGCAGCCAAGGAGCTCTTATCATGTCAGAGCAATTACCACAACACTGTGTTGGTATAATGTTGTCACAGTAAAATGTTCTTATTGGGCAAGATTTTGCCAAGAAAGAAATAGGTCCTTTTGTATCATTCATACAAATAGGGAGAATAAATGTACTTTGGGGAGTCCTCTGTAGAAGGGTAAAAAAAATGATTATTAAAAAAAAAAATTCTGTCACACTGTGGTTCAGTTGGCACAGGGCCATATCACTCTCAGAAGACCTAATTTGGCTCACTATGAAGATGAGAAGTTTATATTTGTTTCTAATATGTGGTTATTTATTGATTAAGATTTTAAAGCTTGTCTTTCTCAAGGGTTTGAAGCCGAAGATCTTGCCATAAAAGAGAAAGCAAATTAACGATAGATAAAATATGCAGTAAACGGAAATATTGCAATGACGTAATAACTGAGTATGGCTTGAGAACTGAAAGGCAGCTCAAAGAGCAAGTTGCCCACAACTAGTCTTGCTCAAAATGATATTTCATCGCCTGCATGAAGATATGTGATCTGTTGCTGGGGAGGTAGGTTAAGGCTGAGCAAAAGCCTGGCTGCAGGGTAGGGGGGTGGAGTCACAATACACCCCACACCAACCGATGCCCCACACCAACAGGCCTCTAGATACAAGACAGGTAATGGCCAAGACACCACCCATATGCCTTGTCCTCTGTTCCTTTCAAATGGGTGCACGACCAAAGTTGCCTCCTACATGGAGTGGAAAATGAAATTTTAGAACCCACTGGTTAAAGGCAGAGTGGAAGGAAACAGAGATTTCATCCAGTCCAGCAGCCCAGTTTAACCTGACAGGGCTTTGGAGCTAAACAGAGTTGGCCACGGTCAGTACTCGGATGGGAGACTACCAAGGAAGACTAGCGTTGCTATACAGAGAAAGGCAATGGCTAACCACCTCTGCTTGTCTCTTGCCTGGAACGCACTGTGGACGAGTCTCCATAAGTCAATTGTGACTCAACAGCATGTTCTTCTCCCAACACATCCCTTTCCAAGTTTGCTCTCTGGTACTCTCAGGGTAAGATCTAAAAGGTTTGCTTATATATTTGCTAAAGTGGGGGTGTATTCTGTGCTGGTGGGGAGCCTGCAGCTGATCGCCAGCCCGTTCTCACGTTGTCCTGATTGGTAGCCTATCTGCTTTGCTAAGGCTTCCACCCTCATAAAAGTAAGTAAGGAAAGGAAGAAAGGAAAGAAACACATACTCTCATGCCCTTTCTCACTGTGCTCTGATGTGATCCCAGGCAATTTCATTTTAATGGGAAGGGAGTGATGAGAGGAAATGCATTTCCCATATTGCTAATGGAAACAAATGCCGAGTTAATTACATAATCAGAGTTTTCAGTACATTTATTTCAGTAGAATCCTTCCTCCTTATTTGTTTGATGACTATATGGCCGTTTTCACACTACTAACCTGCTTCCATAACGTTGTGCAACGTTGTGCAAAAAATGCAGATGATAGCGTCTTCTCATGAGAGTTTTGCACAACATTGCGCAAAACTCTTGCAAGAAGACGCTATCTTCCATGTTTTTTGCACAATGTTGCGGAAGCAGGTTAGTAGTGTGAAAACGGCCTATGTCACTTTGTATGCGTTATAAATAGCCATAAATATAACACTTTCCCCCCATTCCCCGGGTATTTATACTGCATTCAAGAAATTGACCTTATGCAGTTTGAAAATTGTTCGTAATTAGCTAGATCTAATGAGATAGGAGTCCAATCTAGGAAGCAGCAGACTTGGGAGGAAGAGCCACTGTCTGACACACTTCAGGAACCCATTCTACTACAACAGGCCTCTGGTGTCTCCCCCAAAACAATTATCCAAGGTGCCATGTGACCCATCCCTCCTTTTCTGAGATGGGTCTGCCAAGAAACCAGAGAGTGACGCCTCAAGCTGAATTCTCAGCATCTCCAGTTAAAAGGTTCCGGTAGTTTTCAGGTGGGTAGTCAAGATTGTCTGCAATAGATGAGCAAGCTTCAAATCAAGTAGACCCTTAAAGACTAGGAAAGAGTTGCTAAGGTATATGCTTTTGAGAGTCAAGCTTGCTTCTAGAAAGTGGATGCCCTGGAATCTTCTAAGGCGGTATTTTAGGTGGCCTGAACTGTACCAGAGATATCACCGATGCTTGTGAACAATTTATTACAAATGGATGAGCAACTGAACATTTGTTGAAGAAGCTATGCGAAACGGGATGTTTTAGTTTCTAGCACACCCATTGCGCTAGAAACTCCCGGATCATTGCCGTCCATCTGATGAAACTCTGTCCTTCACGACGGCAATTGGCTTGCATAGGAACAGAACATTATACTGTTTAAAAGGACTATAGAGTATTGCATCCTTTATACTGTGGAAGTTAAGTGTTGTACTTACATTGTAGCATTGGCCGAATTGTATATGTCAACAGGGGCTCTCACCCTAGTGAATTAAGGAGTGAAGTTAATAATTTTCTATATCCATTACTTTGCACTTATAATTATTGCACTTTATAAAATTATTATATATTGATTGATATATTGAACACATTTATTTGAGTCCCCTTGGAGCTGTGCTCCCCTATAGTTTTCTGAGGTCTTTAAGGTGCTTCAGGACTCAAACCAAAGATCAGGTTGTTGTTGATGTGAAAGATCTGGACCTGAGTTCCTGGAAAGCTGCTGCCAGTCACAATAGTCAGTACGGCTCTTGATTGACCAATGGTCCGATTCAGCATAAGACAGCATCATGTGTTCATGTGACCAACAAGAGAATTCTGGGCTCCAAGTCAGAATTGTTCCTCATTGAAGGGATGTGGGACTTGATACAGAGTTTGTGCTGGTATGGTACATAAAGGCTGCCAATTGTTGGAGCAAATTGTTTGCCTTGCGTCTGGCTTATCATTTTTCTTATACTGGACCTTTCCGGTTATTCTTCATCTCTTTTACCTTTATCCAACTGTATGTCTCTGAGGCTTGATACATTTCGCTGATCATGTGTGAGTCCAGTTTTCACCCAGCAACCTGCAACCCACTCTTCAAATAAGTGAGACAAGACAAAACCTGGGACTCCTGTTTAAAATATTATATTACTATAGCTAGGTAAAGGTAAATGTAGTCCCCTGTGCAAGCACCGAGTCATTACTGACCCATGGGGGGGACGTTGCATCACATTTTCTTGGCAGACTTTGTTATGGGCAGTTTGCCATTGCCTTCCCCAGTCATCTACACTTTACCCCCAGGAAATTGGATACTCATTTTACCGACATCAGAAGGATGGAAGGCTGAGTCAACCTTGAGCTGGCTACCTGAACCTGGCTTCCGCCAGGATCGAACTCAGGTCGTGAGCAGAGCTTGGACTGCAGTACTGCAGCTTACCATTTTGCACCATGGGGGTCTTCTTATATTATTATTTTACTTCTTATATTACTATAACTATTTCCCAACTTTTGCTCAGTTGAATGCTTGTGTTAATGGACTTATATCAAAAAAGGTGCCTACAACATTAGTCAGAGGTTCCATTTCTTTACTTTTTAGACATTTTCGTCCAGAATAGCACATTTGCTCATACTTGCCAAATTTAGAAAAGCTGCATAAAGTTACGCTATCCTTGTCTAGTGAGTCAAGGAATGAAAGTGTTGAGACAAAAATGGTTTCTCTCTGAGAATAATAGGGAACATTGGCTCCAGTGCTGATAGGGTGGGTGGTGGCAAAGAAGAGTTTGCCAGGCATCAGGAAGAGTTTCAAAAGCCAAGGGCAAGGCAGTGGAAGCAGTCCACTGACAGCTGCAAGGAAGGCCCTTCCTAAGCCCAGAACATGTGTGAAGATGAATAGAGATCTATGAAGTTGTAATGTTGTAGCATTAGCAGATGTCAGATCTAGGCTAAACCCTCTCGCAAGCTGAACCCAATTTCTTCTTATCAACATTATTTGCACACACTTCTGCATGTACTTAGGCTTCCTGCTCATGCTCCTTAGTTATTGTTCATCTTATTAGCAAAATTTAAAACTCAGTGTTAAAACATAGGATAACTGCGGGTTATATCCAGAAATTTAATTTGATTTTTTTAAAATGGCTAACTTATTCAGAAAGCGGGGGGGCAGGGGGAGCTAACTTGGCTAGGAAATCAAAATCATATTTAAACAAAATGCTTTAAAAAAACTCTATTAGGCATAATCTGTAAGACAGCATTAAGTGGTACTGGAAACATTAACACCATCTCTTTAAAAGCATGCTAGTAATTTCACTTAAATTCTCATAGGGACCAGAAAAGTACATCTTAAAAACATCTCAAATTCAGCCCAGGAGAAACTGAAAAAATGGTGGGAGGGAGGAAGTCTGTAGCAGAACCTAAATGCTAGCATTGCCTTTCATGTGTCATGATGACAGTATGATTTATTTGAGTCTTACCGGACAAATCACTGATCCGATAAAATGTCTTTATTAATTACTTGAGGAAACCACAAAACTCTGCCCCTTCAAGCTGAACAGTGATGTATACCAAGTGACCCTTAATCTTTCTTCTGTGCTGTGTGTTCCTGGGAAACTAGAAGGAACTGATGGATAAGCTTCCCTGGAAAAAAGAACAATAGTAGGACTTGAAGTATCATTCCTGGCCTCTACAATAAGAATAATATCTTATTCTTGTGAACAAACAGGCTAGTAAGTGTCCCCTGCTGCCCTATATTTCTGTCCACTCCCAGTCCCTGCTGGGTGCTGGGGTGACCTGGGAACTCTAACTGCTGATAATGTGTTTGCTAGCCTCATGAGAAGTAGTGCAAACACACTAAGAAACACTTGTCCTGAAAAAGCCTAAAAAGTTCCACTTAACGAGGCCCAGACCAAGGCTTCTTACTCCAATGCTCATGTAAGAGAGACTCACACCCATCCAGGAAAAAAAAAATAAAGATGTCAGACTCAAGGATCTCCTTCCCAAATCTCCTCTTATGGACTGTTGCTTTTCTTGGATGGTTATAGAAATGTAACAAAACATACTGTGTAGAGGCGGCTTAAATATCAAAGTCAGCAAATTTCCAGGCATTTTCTCTTTGTGTTCCTCTTCCATATGCCCAACACATTTTCACAGGCTGACCCTTGTTTTAAGATACTTCCCCCATACTACTGGCTGCCACTGTTGATTTCCTGCAAAAAGTGTGTCATCTCTCATTCATATGGGTACTACTCACATATGTTAAAGCTAATTTAGATAAAAGCTGGCTAAGCGGTCATGCTGTTCTTGTATTTTGCATTCCTTCTCTGTTGAGAAGGTTGCTACTGCCAGAGAGTGTGGATGAGATTGTTACAGTATAATGGTACTATTTGGTAGGCTGTATGTACTTTGCCATTCACCAATATAATCCTTATTCTGCACCAAGAAAAACTCATTTCTGCAATTTGTATAAGCTATACAAATTAATTCCCAACATTTGTTTTGTATATTTTTAGCAGTTTTTCAGTATTATATTAATATATATTATGCAA
Source organism: Eublepharis macularius (assembly GCF_028583425.1). Taxonomy (NCBI): domain Eukaryota; kingdom Metazoa; phylum Chordata; class Lepidosauria; order Squamata; family Eublepharidae; genus Eublepharis; species Eublepharis macularius. The sequence goes on along the minus strand of NC_072796.1, from coordinate 120,768,781 downwards.
AGTGCATTAAAAAAACCAGGCCTGCAGTCATATACATGAACTCTTAAAACACTATGATAAGTGCCTAATGCTCTTTGGTTTTACTTGTTTTTCATTATGCAAGACTGGAGAAGAGCAAATTCACACCAATATAGTCAGTGGAGGTAGTTTGGAAGGAGCTTCAATTGCAAAAATCCAGTCTAATAGGGTTTCATGATCATCCACAGCTCCAAACTGACTTGATTATCTGTACATAATAACAACATTTGACTTATATGCCCCCCTTGAGAACAACTTAACAGCCACTCAGAGCGGTCTACAAAGTATTTCATTATTATCCCCACAACAATCACCCTATGAGGTGAGTGGAACTGAATGAGCTCTGAGAGAGCTGTGACTGACCCAAGGTCACCCAGCTGGCTTCAAGTGGAGGAGTAGGGAATCAAACCCAGTTCTTCAGATTAGAGTCCTGCTGTTCTTTGTCAGGTTCTGACTGTGTTTAAACCAAAGAAACTCCATTTTGATCCTGTCTATATATTAAGTGTTTTCTTTGCAGGTGGCAAGCCTTCCGCTGGAAGCTCACAGAGAGAAGAGGAATGTTATGTCTACATATATCTGCCTTTCAGACACCCTTGGGAAACTTTCACTTTCTCACCCTCGGGCCGATTGTTTTGAGAACTGAGGGGGAGGATGGGGCCCGCAGGGAACTGCTATTCTGTACCTTTGCTTTTGCCTGTCATTCGTAACAATTTCTAGCTCAGCCATGATCCTTGTATCCTGGAGAGTGGACTTATAATGGTTGTTTATCTTCAGTAAAGCCTTTTGAAATCGATGGACTTTTGTCTCATTGCAAGGGGTAGTCTGGATTGCAACTTTTGTTCAAGCCACAGTCTGACACTCTTAACCACTACACCAAACTGGCTCAGCATCAAGGCCAGTTGCATCTGGGCCATCCTGAATATAGGAAACTTTTGCTCAGCCCATTATTCATTGGCCTAGGGGTCCCACAGGGTTCCATTGTGTCTCCCATGCTGTTTAGCATCAGCATGGAATTAATGGGAGAGATAATATAGTGATTTGGGGTGAGATGACACTGAACTCGATCTCTTCTTTCTAACACAACTGATGGAAAGAGTGGATGAGGTCAACCCATGTCCAGACACTTAAACAAAAAAAGTGTTAACAAAAATACCAAGATCTCACAATTAGAGATGGGCACGAATTGAAATATGAACCAAAATTAAGCACGAACCAGGCCAGTTCATGGTTCGCGAACCACAGTTCATCAAATCCCATTTCTGACAAACTGCCATGAACTTTTACGCTGGTTCGTTTGGTTCATTTTTTGGTCCATCACTGCAGACAGCCTGGTACCAATCGATCAGTTTCCTAGGCAACAGGGGATGGACTTCCTGCAGACCTTCTGCTGACCTGGAAGTGAACTTCTGCTGGCCCGGAAGTGACCTTCTGCTGACCCGGAAGTGACAATTTTCTGACCTGGGTGTGCCGTTTTCACGAACCAAACAAACCGGTTCGTGAACCAGGGGCAGGTTCATGAAAGTTTGTGGTTCGTAGTTCATGAAATTTGATGAACCACGAACCACATGGTTTGGTTTTATCCTGGTTCGTACCCATCTCTACTCACAATGCTCTGTCACAAATCAGAGCATCCATTCTTTCCTGCCTCATCAGCCAGGAATATAGACAGGTGGGTGGAGGAGGAGCTGGAGCTACTGCACCAGCCAGCAAGTTGGTGGTCCAAGCAAATGAGCAAGGAAAGGTGGTACAGTTACTGTTCCCACTGCAGATGGGCAGGAATGAGCAGGAGTCACTATTGTGCCCGCTCCAGTGCTGGTGCTGTGGGCAGGTGGGCAAGGAGGAGGGCAGGGGAGGAAGACCAGGGATGAGTGCCATCTGCTGCGCTCGTTGCAGTAGCTGTCAGAGTCAGGTGGATAAAGACAATGACAAGGAAGGGGAGGGGACAGAGTAGCAGGGAGGGCAGGCAGAGTGGCAGGGAGAGGGGAGGGTGGGCAGAGCAGCAGCAGGGAGGGAGTGAACAAGTAACCAATGGTGAAGCAGTGGAGTGCTACTGTCACTGGCATTGCTCTTCTGCAGCAAGTTTTTTGCCAGTGTCTTCTTGTTATCTTCTAATAAATAAACAAGCTCTCTGTGCTACATTAGAATCTAGACCTGAGGTTTTGAAAACCTTAAAGGCATTCTGATGCAAGTGCCAGATGTTCAGCTGATATTTAAAAAGGAACATTTGGGTGTGTCCAATATGTCCATTTTTTTCCATAAGGAAAGATTGCAACAGCCATGCACCTTGGCAATGTGAGACTTCAACTTATACTGAAGTTACTGAAAAGATGCTGGTGACTGCCAAATTAAGGTTACCTCAGTCAAGTCTAAAAGAATCAGACAATTTTAAATCCTCTGATTAAAAAGCCCAACATTACAATACATGAAGCAATTTAAAGAATGCTCAAGGAAACTCTTCCCAACCTGCATTATTGATAGCCTTCTAACCCAAACTAAAATCAGTACAGGCATTTTATTAGAATACCAAAACCTAAGGAGGCATCTGAAAAAGTTGGAGCTCGGGAAAGAAGAGAAGGAAGAAGTCTATCAAAACTTGTAATATAAGGAAAGGTAAAATAAGGAAAATAAGGAAAAATAAGGAAATTAAATTTTAGGAAATAACTTGGGATCTAAATGCAATGAGGCCTGAATAAAATTACAGTACAGGTGAAGATCAGTGGACCTCATATCATAGGGATGGGAAAAGCTAGAATCCTTGTCAGTAATAAAATACTCTGGTTTTGTGCCTGGTGGCTGGCTTCATAGCAACTGCTGCTGCTACAAAAAGAAAGAAAGAAAGAAAGAAAGAAAGAAAGAAAGAAAGAAAGAAAGAAAGAAAGAAAGAAAGAAAGAAAGAAAGAAAGAAAGAAAGAAAGAAAGAAAGAAAAAGAAAAATTCTACAAACAGGTTGTGCATTCAAACTGCATAGGTTTTTTTATGGGCTCTTTCTATTTTGAAAGAAATTTGATTATTTTTATCAACCAAGGTAAGAAAATTCAGCGGAAATGTTGCCATTAAAACTGCCTGGCAAAAAACCCCACATTTTATTAATGTGCATAGGTTTCTTCCCCCAAGCATTAGTAAAACATACAAAAAGAATACTGATACAACTACACAGCCAAGCTTCCTCCATTTTGGTTCATATCCGCCACCACCTTCCATCTCAAGGATGGGACCAGCACCTCTTCATGGTAAAACAGACTGGGAAACAGTTTCTTGACAGAGTGAGAAGGACAACACCTAATCTCTTCACACTTAGGGAAAATACTTTTTCCCAATCTGGACCATTAATGTATTCCTCTCAAGTGATTAATCAGTGTACAGTTAGCCAAAAAACAATGTGTGTTTTTGCCATGGAAAAACCTACAATCCCATTAGCATTTCCCACAAGCAAGTCAAAAGGTTCCAGTCATATTCTGGACTGTCAGCCCTGCCCACCAGTACTGCATTTCATTGAGGTAACCAGGGCCAATTCCAGACGACTAACCTGAAGGCACTGCATGCCACCATGTTCCGGATCGCGACGGGGGAAAACGCGAAATATCGCGTTTTCTCACGCGAGTTTGGCCAAACTCGCACGAGAAAACTTGTTTGGCCAAACTCGCGTGAGAAAATGTGATATTTCGCGTTTTCCCTGTCGCGATCCGGAACATGGCGGCATGCAGCGCCTTCAGGTTAGTCGTCTGGAATCGGCCCAAGACTGTCTCAAAATGCCTCTCTGCCTGGAGACTCCCCCTCCCCTTCCTCTTTCCAAACCTGGAAATAAAAGAATCGTTAGTTTTTGGCATAAAACTGCCCTATAACTCAAGCCAGAAGTTGTCCAAAAGAGTTCTAACACACCCCAAGCTACCCATGTTACAAGTGCCTTGTCACACACATAGTTGTCTGTATTCTTCTTCTCCCTACATTAATTTTTGATTGTTAGTTTCCTGAATGGTGAAATCCTTAAAGTACTGAACCTTTGCTGTAGAGACTGGTGGTGTCTAAAACTCCTGCTATACCCTCTTGCTCTACCTCATTGGCCCTGTACCTGCCTCTTCTTGAGTACATCATACAGTAGCGCTCTACCACACCTGCACTGCATGTTCAACCAACAGAAAGCAGGAATTATTTCATTTTATTTTTTATTTTAAAACTTTTCTAGGCCGTCTTTCCACCCAAATAGGGTTCCCAAGGCAATGAACATTAAAACATTTTGACATAAAACATTAAAACATTCCGGTCTTTAAAGCAGTATTTTAAATAGAGTATATATAAAATATTTAGACAGTTCAATAAAAACATAAACACACAAACATATGCAACAACTCAGCCAGGGCAGAAGGTCAATTACAGTGCTTGAGGATATTCCAAATAAAACCAAAAAGACTTCACCCGCTGATGGACGACAATGAAAGAAGGAGAGGAAGTTCCAAAATAGTGGCTCCAAGACTAAGAAGACCCTTTCTCAGATAGCCAGTTGTTGAACCTCAAATGGTGAGGGCACCTGAAGCAGGACCTCCAAAGATTACTTGATTGGGCAGCTAGATTTATATGGGAGAAAGAAGTCGTTTAGGTATGCTTTCCCCAAGCCACGTAGGGGTCAATACCAGCACCGTGGATTGAGCCTGGAAGCAAAACAAGAGCCAATGTAGAAGGAATAAGACTGGAGTGATATGGTCCCTATAATCTACTCCAGTCAACATTCTGGCTGCAGCATTCTGTACCACTCCTTCTAGCCATCTCTTGGCATGGGTCATCCTCGTGGTGACCTATGCCATTTCAGTTCATATTATGCTCAGCTTCTGTTTCCAAAAGACCTTGAGAGAGTTCTTACAGCATGACTGTAATGATTGTTCACTTTTTTAGCGCCCATATATTCAGTTTTTTGATATAAAAAATGATCAAACTTTGCATTGGTTTCAAGTATACTCTTTTGGAAAGAGCACAGCTAATGGCCTTGAATGTAAAGGCCATCTAAAACAAAGCTTCTAAAGTGTACATGAAACAAAGGGAATAATATTGTTGCAGTACAGAACAGTGTATGATGAACACAGAAAGTAAAGATTTCTTGGAACTATAAGAGGACGGAAGTTCATCGGAAAGATTTCCTCAACTTATTCAATTTTCTGTACTCAAAGAAGTTAATAAGCAATAGTCATATTTTAGCTGGAGAAAAATAAAATGCAAAGAGCCAGATTAATTAGATGGCAATGCTGGTAATGATATTATGTCAGAATTTATCATAATATCTATACTAAACCCTTAGAGAAACCACTGAAGAGGGCCACTGAAAGGGGAAGGAGGGTGAGCTAACCTTATAACTTCATTACAGAAGCAGAAGACATGCAGTTAATTCCTTGGATATTTAAGTCAGATCAGAGTTGAATAAAGAAATATGGCATTATCAGGGGCAGAACTTAAAAATCCACCCAGTTATCAAGACATATGAACATTAAAAGTAGTTTTTTTATTATAAATATTTCAACAGAAACATTACCTTTTGAAAACACTGCACTTTTCATGGGTATGTTTGGCAGAAAAATCCCACCGAAGGCTAGTCCAGAAGTTATGGTCCACAGTGGTTAAGTGGTTTGGCTGCAAATCAGCATTCTACTGGTTCAGATCCCACAACTGCCATGAACTCGGTAGGTACCCTTGAGAGCCACTATGTAGTGATTAAGAGCGTGGGACTCTAATCTGGGGTATTGGGTTTGATTCCACACTCCTCTGCTTGAAGCCAGCTGGGTGACCTTGGCTCAGTCACAGCTTCTCAGAGCTCTCTCAGCCCCACTGACCTCACAGGGTGATCATCGTGAAGACCATTCTGAGTGGGCGTTAAGTTCTCCTGAGCAGCAGTATATAAATCTAATGTTATTATTATTCATTATTATGTTAACTTTCAAAGCAAGTATCAAAATCATCATTATATCATATAGGCATATTATACAAAAAAAGATGTACGTTGTACATCATTGGCCCATTTCTGTTTTGCATAGAATAAGCAAAGAAGCACCATTTGTTTTGGGCTCTAAGAAATGTTTTGGTACTACAGTTCCTGCACAAAATTTAGGACAGCAACCCCAGACCTAAACAACCAAACTCAGTGAACCCCTCTTCCTCAATAGATCTTCTGGCCAGCATCCCTATATGTAGTCTGAATTATCTTACTCTAGGAGGGGCAATGATAGGCTAGGAGAAGCCAAACATAGAATGTGGGAAGAGAGACTCAGCAGGCTCCAGTTTGGCTCCATTGACTTAGCACTAGCAACTATTCATTTTCAAGAACAAATTTGAAGATCAAAAATGCCTTGCTTGCAATAGTTGTCTTCAGTTCGGGCCTAGAAATTATACCAATGAGATTTTTATTTATTTGCATTGGTGGGTTTTACAATTAACCATGTGCTTTACCCACAACTGCTTGCAGACCTAAGGAATATAGCTCAAGCCAGTCTCTTTAAAATTTGCACTAATAAGATGATAAAAGATCCAAGGATGTAATAGAAAGGCAAAAAAAAAATCCCCATTACTGACTGCTCTTGTAGGTTTCCAGCTAGTGATGGCTTGTGATTAATATTTAACGTGAGATAAAAGGAACATTTATGCTTCAGAAATGAGTCAAATTGGCTAGGAAAAGAATGCCTTGCAAATTCAGACCTCTTTTCATTTGTCTTTGTCAGCATCTAAATGCCCCATCAGAGATTTTTGTGTATATGGTCTGCCATGTCTTGTGGGAATGTGTTCCTTGGTTTGAAATATATAAAGAAGTGATATTCCATTTTTTTTTCTGGCTCATTTTAACTTTTTTCCAGATCGTTATCCCTTTTTTTTTCTTGATGAAAAAAGTTTCCTTTGCAAATGAGGATGTGTTACTGTATTACTCATAGGCTTAGGGACAGCAAACAACGTTGAACACTCGTACCTACAAAGGCTCAGAAAAAAAGGGGGAAAGGCAGGAGAAAATTTGACCAAGAAGAATAAGGCAATCATTTCTAACCATGAAACTGTGAGTATTTGATGAGGAAAATACTGAATAAACATTTAAAATGAATACATTTGCTCTGAAAGTGGTAAAAAACACAATGGTAACCAGGGCAACAGCACCCATATCTTCAGTTCACTCATCTCTAATAAAGTTATATTTGAATACAAGAACTTGCAAACAAGGATGGGATATTGTGTGTATGTAGATACTTAGTATATGGATTTTGTTTTTAGGTTTGTCTAGAGCAACCATGAGTTCTAGACACAGCCCAAACAACATATGAAAGCAAATCACATGACTTGCTGTTAATGTAAAGCGTAAAAATGGTCACAAACTGGGAAAATTCCGAACCGTGTGGTTTGTGGTTCGTCATGTTTCATGAACCATGAACCTTCACAAACTTGCCCCAGTTCGTGGTTTGTTCGGTTCATGAAAATGTTACTTCTGGGTCAGCAGAAGGTCTGCAGAGATCCCACTCCCCTTGCCTAGGAAACTGATTGATCAGTGCCAGACTGTCTGCAGTGATGACCTGAAATACGAACCAAATGACCTGGGCTAAAATTCTTCATGGTTCGTCAGAAATGAGCTCCTATGAACTGCTGGTTTGCGAACCATGAAGCGGTCCGGTTTGTGATGAACTTCAGTTTGTATTTTGGTTTGTGCCTGCCTCTAATAAAGAATCTAAGAATTGTTTTGCGACCCCTTGGTAAGACCCCAAGGGTTGCAATCCTCGCCAGTTTGTCAATCAAGTCCCTTGAAAACAGAAACTTAAATCTTTAACAGAAAAGAATGTGTTTGGGAAAAATATTTGCAAGTCATATTTATATGGAATACTGTTCCTCTGTAAAAGACTGTTTGTTACAAAGATGAGGTCTAACTTAAACAAATAGCCAGATTTCCCCACCCTAGTCAACATTTCACCTGCTGATTAATGGATGAAGAGTGATGATCAGATCAGCTTTGCTTCCCCATGATGCTTTGAGATGGCTGATGTAAACTACTCTGTGGTCATCCCTCTGATCCTGCCGATGCATTCCACCTTTAGACAGGCTCAGCTACAGACTTTCCAGCCCCCTTTGAAGCCATCTGTAGTCTTTCTCTTGACTCTTCCTTGATAGGAAATTTTCCTTGCCTTCAACTTCTCATTTCCACTTCTGGGAAGTCTTTGACTGATGGTTTACTCACTCCTTCTTTCTGAGCCTTTCAGCTGCTTGCCAGATTCCTTCCAACTGCCTTGCTCCTGGGAACTCTTTCTTCTGCCTTATATACACTGTTCAGGAAGATTCCATCCAATCAATTGCTTACACTTTTCAGGCCATGTTATGATTGGTCCCTGTATTCCACACATCACAATCTCTTTCTGCATGTCTTTCGTTGCCAGGTGAAAACCATGGCTGCATCCACCCATTATTGGATATTGAGCAATTGTTGCATTGTAGAAGTCATTCACAACTGGACTAGCTCGTTCACAGAGGATAATCCAGGATTATTCTGTGTGGACAAGCCAATCCAACTGTGAATGACTGCTACACAGCAACAGCACAATATGCAATTATGTGGATGCAGCCATATCTGGTCTGGACTTAGCTGGAATTATTGCCATTTCTTTCTTTCTTTCTTTCTTTCTTTCTTTCTTTCTTTCTTTCTTTCTTTCTTTCTTTCTTTCTTTCTTTCTTTCTTTCTTTCTTTCTTTCTTTCTTGAGTTTCTGAGGTGATTGTGTTGGGGAAAAATAGTCTAAAGATGGCCAGGACCATTTCGTTTCCTGATTCAACCTTTTCTCTTTGTGGGGCTTCTACTTCAGTGGGTGTCTTGGAGCTTTCTTCTAGATAACCTAGTTCTCCAAGGTTCCAGCATGTTTTGGGCTTCTGAATGGAGAAGCCGTCCTCCAAATCTCATCCCATTCTGGTTCTGGGCTCGAAAGGGCCTTTCAACTACACCACAAGGAAACTGCAACCACACCACTTTTATAATATAAGGGATAAACATTAGTTGGTTCACATTGTACAGTTCCCACACACCAGCAATTTCCAGCTTTTACAATATAAGGGAATGTCCAAATATCATACTGTATGATTGCCCAAGAGCCCATAATCTATTCAGTATGGAGTGCTTTAACATAGAGAAACTGGTCTGGGATGGGGAAGTGTGTTTAGACAAAAGTAGTGATAAAAGTAGCTTTCAAATTTTTGAGGACCTTCCAAAATTTTCAAACTGAGACCCAATTCAAATTATGAAGTCCTTGAGCTACCACATAGCAAGTTCCCAAGGGGGAAAATAACATTTCCCTGGGGTAAAGAGAGGAGCGGGGGGGGGGTGCTAAAACCCCTTCTCAGTGTGTGCTATAGTCCCAATCTGAATCAGGCTTCTGTTTGCTAGCAAAGCTGGAATTTCCAGTGCATCTGTGATCTAAAGTCCTTATGACATTCAGAAGGACTTTGTAACATGACTTGGTCCTGAAAGAATTAATCAAATTAGTGATATAGATTGAACATTTTACTGGATTGTCATGTTTTGCCAGATCAATATATTTCTGTGTGAATACCATCTTTTGCCTAATGGATTTTGCTTTTGCCCCTGCCCCACCCAACCCAATTTCATCTGTTTCTGTAGGCAGTAAATCCTCAGTGGCCTCTGCATGTTGGAATTATATCAAAACAATCTGAAATGAACAGCACTATATTAACAATGGTATCTTTTCAGGGAAATGAAACAGGTGCTTTGTGCTCCTAAACTAAGAGACAAAAATGTCTATGAGTGACAGCCAAATAATGATGCTGCCAGTTAGTGAGAGGAAGGAACGCGCAATGCTGAATGGCATACACCTTTGGCTGGAGTTTAAATGTTCTTGCCATGCTGTGTGAACTGGTATGAATAATGCTTGTAGGGCAGCTTAGACTAGGTTGATTTGCAGAGCTGATGTTTTGGACACAATGGTGAGTACACTTGTTGTGAATGGTATAAACGATACAATTTGCTCCTGTCCAAATATGGGAGGTTCAATTATCTATTTCTGCATCACTGCCACATTTTAACAGAAATGTGCAGAAGAGCAGGTATTAATACAAATATTCATGATTTATAATGAATGAAAAAGAATTGTACAGAACAGAATGTTTGGACCAGAATAGGTTGAGGGCTGGTGGAGTGTCATAGTATTTACTGTATGAGTGTTGCAATCTGACTGGGAAGAAATGGGATCAACTGACCTCTCAAGCCACAAAGCTCACTGGGTGAGCTGGGGCCACTCACTCTCAGACTATTATTTCTTTATAAAATGCTACACCACCTCTACAGAGAGCAGCTTCAGGCAGGTCACAAAGTAAAAGCCATCTTGAGCTAGGAGGAAAGGAAGAATATAAATTTTTTAATAAAATAAGCAAACAGTACAGCTGTTTATGCACAATTTTCAAGCTACTTGTATACATCTGACAAATGTAAATGCGACAGGAAATTAAGGGCTACATTTTGGAACAAAGGGGCAGAAAATGATAAAAAATACTTACGGGGTCCAATTCATCCATAGGAGAAGACATAACAAAATGCGTAATTTTGAGACAAATACTGAGGCTGTGAATTCTGTGGACTTATAAGGGTATAACTCTGTTTAGGATTCCACTGTTAGACTGCTGTCTTGGGGATAATGGAGGGGGGGGGAGACTCATAAGATCTATTCTAAAAATGGACAATATTTAGAACTTTAGATGGCTTAAAGGCTTGGATATTCTAAAGCAACTGAATTACTCTTCTTGTTTTGCATTAAGAATTGGACTGTATTATTGGAAGAAAACCTCTTTGAATGGTATAATTTGGCGATTTATATCCAGTGCTCTTTTGTGCTATTGATGAACACAGGCATTTTTGCGGGACTCAGTCGCATGTTCTGACAAAAAGATTTCAACCTACAGTGCTTCTTAATATAAAGTGAAGGATAAGCAGTATAATTTTGACTGTGAATTATCACATTTTTATTTTTAATAGATCCCAAGTTATTTAGAGTGTAATGTTCAATGAACCAAAAATCTATTTTTGTCATTAAGGGGCTCTTAGATACACATTCTGAATAAAATTTTGTGAAGATTTGATTAAGAGTGGAATGTGGGGGGGGGACACTTTATTCCTAATAGATGTTGACTTTTAAAGCAGCCATGTCTCAGGAATCAAAAGGAGTTTGTTTGAGGTGGAGACTCCAGAGATAACCCTCATTAGCTAGAGTTTAACAGTTTTTCCAGTGGACCATCCTGTTCTGGTCCTCTTCAAAGAAATCAGTTCTGCCTGATTCCCACCATATGGCAACTGCATGCCAAGTAGATTAATCCGCAAGATAAATACAGATGCCTGCTAGCAAATGTTGTGCACCTGGGTGTGCATCCACAACAGAGCTTTTTTTCTGCAAAAAGAGGTGGTGGAACCTACTGGGTATCATATACGCGCATGTGCAAAGCATGCGAACGCACTCCTGGGACCACATAATGACTTCCAGGAAGTGACGTCATCACGCAGGTTGTGGCCACCCCCAGGAGCGCTCCTGCATTCAACAGGGGGACCAATTCAGGCACAAATCGGCCTGCAACATGCCACTGCCGTGCAGGAGAGCACTCCTCCACCTGGCAGTGGCCCAAGTCCTAGCTGTTTCGGCCCAAATTGGGCCAAAGCAAGACCAAAATGACTGAAATGGGCCCGAAATGGCCCAAATCAACCTGGAACGGGGCTGCTGCCACGTGGAGGAACTATCCTGGCCGTTTTGGACCCTAATTGGGGCCAAAATGGCCGAGACGGCCATTAAAAATACTCACCAGTCACATGGGTATTTTTAAGAGGTGCTGGACTGATTCACAATAATCTTCAATTAACTGATTCTGCTTAACTGGCTGGGAGTAACTTCTGTTGTAAATTAGGAATGCTTGTTCAGGCCCGTGGGCTGATGCACGTTATTGGAATTGTTGCATGCAACTAGAATCGGCTTGGGGGGCAAGGAGAGTGGGGGACTATTCACTAAATGAACTTCACCCCTTCCATTTCTGCTTTATAGGATGAGAGAAATAAACAAGAATTGTGACGTTCCTCTGTAAGGTGTCTAAAGACAGATCCAAGAATGGCACAAAGACAAAAGCATTTTAAGATAATTACAAGGGCAAATTATCAGTAATCTACAAATGTATTGCTTCAACACATTTAGAATTTTAAGTGGCTCAAGAGATTCTAATTTTGTCAGATCTCAGAAGCTAAGCAGGGTCAGTCTTGGTTAGTAATTGGATAGGAGGACTCAAAAAAAACCAGGGTTACAAAGACAAGCAATGCCAAGCTACTTCTTTTAGTCTCTTACCATGAAAACACCACTAGGGGTCACCATAAGTCAACCATGACTTGAGGTCAGGATTTAATTTTTTTCATTAGATCTGGATGGTCCAGGTAGCCAGATCTTGTTAGATCTTCGAAGCTTAGCAGGGTAGTCCATACTTTGGAGGGAAGCTCAGGGTTGCTACTCAGAGGCAAGCAATAGCAAACCGTCTTTGAATATCTCTTGCTTTGAAAACCCTGCAGGGTTTCCATAAGTCGGTTGTGACTTGATGGCACTCACAAAAAATCAATAGGGTAAATATTGCTTGTTGACCAATTAAATGATAGCCAAATTTCCCTTGGCAGTTGCTCTTCAGTACCCATCTTCTCTCTCCTGAGACCATCTTCCTTGCCTTTCTGGACAGATTCTTAAGTCGATATTTCATCATCACATTGCTCTTGGATTTCTTTTCTTAACCAACTATCCATTGGTTTCATCTGGTTATGGGACCTGGATTCTACTCTGTCTGTCCCATCTTTGCTTATATCCTGTGAACTGCCTTTGCTTGAGTGAACAATGATAAAATGTTTCATTGTTGCCTAAAGGGACCCAGACAAACAAATGGAATGCCGAGATGATGCAACATTTTGTCTTAGATTGTACAGAAAGAGTTTCCTACATAAGAACATAGAATGCAAGAAAATGAGAATTTTCTTAGAGCAAAGGTACATCTTTCATTATCTAATAGTGAGGAATAATTTCTTCAAATATAGTGGGAGTTTACAATCCCGCTGTTTATTCTCTGCAAATTCTAATCAGAACCACTAGATGTGGAAGCTCCCATGCTGGGTATCACAGTTGATAGGCATTAGTCATGCTAATTTTTGCTACCTCTTGTTCAAATATGTAAAGAAAAGTGCCTGCTGAAATCAGCGGTCATAGAGGCCAGAGGGATCTGATGCTCTGCCTGAGCATAATAGATCCCTGGGGGAAAAAAAGCCACTTGCAGATTTGCCTTGGGGTATTATGCCAGAAATCTTTCTTCAGAGATGTCAAACAGACTACAATACTATATATCGAATACTGTCTTAGCAAGTCAATCGATGCAAACCTCATCTTCCTTGATCTTTCTCATTTCTACTCAACAGCAGAGCTGTAAATAAATCCATGTTCAGCTAAACTCCAACAAAAGATTATGGCTGGATCTCCCTTCATACTTTGTATGCATAACTTGCCAAAATGGCAACAAACAGATAAATCACGAAGGACTGGGGAGTGGGAGAAGCAAACAATCGAATGGAAATATCTATAAAAATCCACTTAGAAGCCTGCTCTGGTGCATTATAAGAATATTTTTTTGAAATAACATTGTCTCCATGTTTATAGCCAATGTAGCTAAAAATATGAAAGAGATGGCTTAAAAATGTAATTATGGGGGTGGAGGTTGAGTAATATAAAGATCAGAAGTTTTGAAAGCACTTTTGCATGACTTCCCCAGGGTTTTTTATCCCTGAAAAACTATGGCAGCAATGAATTGTTTTTGTCTGTGCTGTGTCTTTTGTTTACAGCTGTAAGATTTTTGGTTAAAATGCTGCAACAGCACTAATAACCTATTTTTAAGAGTCCCCCCTCCCAAAAAAATGACTTCAGTTGCACAGTTTATTCAGCGATGAGATTCAATCACTCCTTTTGAAAGAGGAAAAGCTTCCTTACAGAATATTTCAATGATATCATATAAATGCTTTCGTCTATAGTCAATTATTTATGGTTAATAACAGTGTAACCCTAAGAATTTTTTTCCTGGGATTTAAGCACCATTGAAGAAACCTAGGTTGGATTCTGACTCAACCTTTTTAGGATGACATTACAAGCAGATAATTTTTCAGAGAGAAGACTGAAGGGTGGGAGTTAGTGGTAATTAATGGGTGAGGAAGAAAACCCTAATTGCATGTACTCAGGATAACATTGTGCTGAACAGACCCCCCCTCCCCAAAGATTCTGTTAGTGTTATGAAAAGGTTTTGCAGTAAATATTCAAGCGGCATTTCAAATGTGAGAATTTGGATTGCTCCCATTAAAGAGCCATAAAAGGATGAAATAATCCTTTTCTTGCTCTTATGATTTAATGAATAGATTTATTCTATTAACAGGAGAGTGAATGTGAGGAACTATGGCTATTTATTCCACTGTGGTTAGCTAAGAATTTTGAGACACATGAGTATAGCATTCTGAGGCTGCTTTTATAGGAGCTGTGGCTCAATAACACAGCCCATGTGTTGCATGCAGAAGGTCCCCGGTTCATACCTTGGCATCTCTAGTCAAAGGATGTCAGGTACCAGATGTTGTATAAGACCTTTCTTTGCTCAAAAGATGCTGCCAAACAATATTGTGCAAGACGGCAGACTCCTACAAGGCAGCTTTGTATAAATATACTCATTGAAAGGTTTTCTCTCTATCATATTTTAACCTTTAATTCTTTTCATACTGTCGATTTCAAAAGGCCTTGGGGATGCAGATTGGAACTGTTATTCCAATCTTTGGCCAGACAAACAGATGGTGACAAAATTGTACCAGGGCCATATAACTTTCCATTTCAGGGATGGTATGCAATGAAAAGAGAAATCACAGAAAAAAAGGGGGGAAAGGGAGAAATCTAGGCTTGGATCCATTGATAATTCTCTGCTAGCTAAAGGGATTTATTGTTTACTTTGCTTTTCTTCCCAGTGGGGACTCAAAGTGCTCCTCTCCATCAGTCTCCTCACCTCCATTTTATTGTCACAACAACCTGAGAGGTAGATTAGGCTGAGTGCATGTGACTGGCCCAAGTTCACCCAGCAAGCTTCCATGACAAAGTTCAAACCTGGATCTCCGAGATACCAGTCCAACAGAATGGGACTTCATTGCCCTCCTCCAGCTATAACCCAAATGATCCCTGAAATGCTATTTCTGGGAGACAGAAGATCCCCAGGAATTGGGGAGGCAGTGTGTGACAGATGACTGCAGCAAAATAGGCAAGAATAGTAAATAGGCAAAATTGCCTCCCTTTTCATTATGGGAAATTTTCCACAAGAGCCAAGCCCTAGACTAGCACCTTATCTGCTCTTTGCATGAATTGGTCTCTAGTTATTTATTTATTTATTCATTCATTTATTATGTCATTTATAGTCCGCCTTTCTCACTGAGACACAAGGCGGATTACATAGCATGAGATTAGTGCAATCAGTATTGAGGACACTTCCATACAGTATCAAGAACATTTCCATACAGTGTCAAGGACACTTTCACAACAATGTCATGGGATTTTACAAAGACGAAGCATTAGCAAGGCTCCAATACACAGTTGAAGAACTGCTGAAACAGATCATAAATCTAGGACTGACATTAGATAACATGAAGCACAGGTAGTATAGGAGTACATATTCGAACAACAGATAGTATGTAAGGTAACATAATGGTGACATCTATGGTCCCTAACTTATTAGCAAAGCATTTGAGACCCCCTCCCTACAATACTTCCCTCCTATCTGAGTAAAAAACTTTTGGAATAATTCAGTTTTGCATCATTTGTGAAAAGTCAGGAGAGTGGGGGCTCTCCTGAACTCCTCAGACAGACCATTCTACAAGGTAGGGGCCACCACAGAGAAAGCCCGTGTGCGGGCCGCTGTTCATTTCGCCCATGTACAGACTGGCACCTGCAAGAGACCCTGTTCAGATGAGCGAAGCTGCTTTGGAAGGACATAAGGAGTGAGGCGATCTTGTAGGTATGCTGGGCCAAGGCCATGAAGAGCTTTGTATGTAATAACCAATACGTTGAATTGAGCACGGTAAATGATAGATAGCCAGTGGAGTGACTGTGGGATGGGAGTGATGTTCATGCTCCTGCTCACTTCTTCTAACAGTCGAGCTGCAGCATTTTGCACCAATTGGAACCTCCTAGTTAACTTAGATGGGAGACCTATGTATAGTGCATTACAATATTCAAGTTTTGATGTTACCATAGCATGGATCCAGGTGTCCAGGTCGGCCATGTTGAGGTAAGAAGCCATCTTCCAGGCTAGAATGAGGTTGTAGTAAGCATTTTTTGCAGCTGCCTTAACTTGTTTTTCTAGTTGTAGTGCCGGATCCAGTATAACCACTAGGCTCTTAACTGAGTCTGCAAGGGTCAGTTGAACTCCATCGAAAGTGGGAAGTACAATGTCTTTCAAGATCTCTGACTTCCCAACAAGCATCACTTCAGTCTTGTCTGGGTTCAATTTCAATTTGTTATTTTTCAGCCATTTCACCATGGCTGTCGGGCAGCGATCTAAGATTTCTACTGTAAGAATAGAATGAGGGCAGGGAATGGTATTATATTAAAACAAAAGATCACCAGTTTCTGAATTAAGTATTCTAGGGCTGCCAGGTATACTGCTTTGGTGGGCAGTCTCCCATTGGAATCCCTCTTTGTCTGCCACCACTTGGAGCAGTGGCAAGAGAATTTTTTTTTAAAAGCGATGTCTCCAAAGTCATTATATTAAATCTGGCGAAAACCAAAAAGTGACATAGGGTAGCTTTAGGAATTGCTATAAACAATAAGATTTTTTTCGTAGGTTCTTCCAGCAATTCCTAAAACTACCCAATGATACGTCTAGAGTTTTCCTGGAATTGATGTAGTGACATCACAGGTTTCGCATATATGTGTGTGTGTGTGTGTGTGTGTATATATATATATATATATATATATATATATATATATATATATATATATATATATATATAATAGTCTTACCATTTGATATTTATTTATGTCTGTGTTACCAATGGACATTTTTACATAGTCTTATTGGAGGCATAGTTCTTTCTCTTGTCATTTAATGATCTTACCTTAATATAGATAATCCTGGGTAGAATCAATCCCACCAACATTGTGCATACAACAGACCCTGCAAGACAAGGGAATGAAACTGCATCATGCAAGGAAACAAGCCCCCACCAGAGATACTGCTCAGCTGCAAAGCTGTTCAAGTGGCCTTCAAGATGGTCACTGGATGAACTCATAGATCTGATCCGTTAGTTTTCTGATTTTTCAGCTCAGAGGCATTTATGGCTGTCTAACATTTTTTCTGCGAAATTTCTGGCATTTCTATTTCTTGGTGAATTTATCTGGGAAGTGCCCAATTCTTTACCCCCCTCCCCATGTCCTCTATATGCAGTTACTGAAGCACTCCAGGATTTTTCATTTCCATTTCATTTTTATTCTTCAAAAAGCTCATGTGAATCCCACTGAGCTCAATAGCCATAATCTTGGTACTGATCCTGCAGGCAAGCGAATAATCTGTTAGAGCAGTGAGGTCTCCCAACAGTATAAGCCTACTTAAAATGGTCTTGTAATTCATGTTCTTGTCCATGCACTGTTAAGCAGATATTAATAGCATAACTCAACAGTCTGTAAGTAGGATTGTTCTTTAGGTGGGAATTCATGAAAATAACGGGGCGTTTTTTAGCACGTGGTGAAGTACCTGAAATGGCTCTTCAGTCTTCACCATATATGAGGAATGCCCCTTAATATTAATGAATTGCCATCCAAAGAACAATTGTGTGGTGAATTACAATGTTATGCTGCTACAAATTTCATAGATCCTCACCCTACATGAGAGGAAATGTAAGCTTCTCCCTGACTTGTTCTAAGGTTAGGCAAGAAAACAAGGAAGACATTGCAATAGCTACTATGGGGGGCATTCTGATTTATGATGGGACATTTGTTTCTGTTAAATCACTATGATGCTACCAATCTGTGCCGGAAATGTGCATAGGTCGAAGGGTAATCCATCACGCTTCGAAACTATTAAGGTAAATTGATTGATTCTTTCCAGAGTGTTGGATATTTACGCCTCCAAGATGTATCTATTTCCAATAGTGATGCAATTGTCACTTCTTTCTGCATTCATGCAATTCTCAGAATTCAGATTTCCTTATCATTTTTAGGGTTGCTGTCCCAAAGCTGCAAAAGAGTTTTCTTGTGAAAATGATCTATGATTGCCTAGGGTCAGTATACATAACTATTGAACAAATCCCTTCTATCACTCTAGATATGTATTGTTTGTTTTAGAGACACCAGTCATGGATAACCAAATCTAACTGGCTATATATCCTGGGGAACTTACCAAATCCAGTCTATGATCTTTGAGTGTTCCTTGAATGATTCAAACCTATGAAACAGGGAAATAAAATAGCAGCAAAGCAGCAGCTGACAGAGGTCAGCTCTGGCTGTAAACAGTCATAAACCACCTCATAAAGACAGCATTAAACCTATTTTTCAGGTTAGGTTGCCTCCTTGGTGTACAAATTTGCTACTAAGGTGAAAAGGGAATTGGGCGAACCTTCAACTTAGACTTTAAATGTTTTACACTAGAAATATCACCTGGATTTTGCTTAAAGCAAATTTTGCCTAAAACAAAATTCTAAGATAATGTTAGAGTGCTTTTTCAGGAGAAATATCTGAGGAACAGAGCGCTGAGGGAAAAAATTCTTTTGATAAGACCAGCAGCATTTTTATGGTATTTCCACATATCCTTTGGTTATCAGTGGAATATGTCTACTGTGAGATTTGATGTGACATTTCACTCTTTGCAGATGAAGTGTCTGAGGAATTCCAGGAGATACTTCAGGAGATAATGAAACTGACAGAGAATCTTTCCAATCAGCAGAATAAAACAGACATTGCAAGCTTAGAGGGATTTTGCTGATAAATTTTGTGGGTTGGGAAGGGCATTCCTGATTCTATATAAGCATGATTCACACAGGGAGAATATACCTGAGTTGTTCCCTTTTAGACAGAGTGTTTTCAGATTCTGTTGCTTTACTCTTAGCATTGCTGCTGTACTACTGTATGATGCAGCTGTTGTTATCACAGAATCTTCAGTTTGGTTCAAAGTGCCTTCATTTTGCTACTGAGATTTGCAGGCCTCTATGTTGTAATGTAAAGCAGGTAATTGCACCCCACCCACCCCCAGTCAGAAGAAAAAAACAGACTCAGGGCTTGAAACTAAAGGGCAAGGGCCAACTAGTGGTACAGGTCAAGCCATGGGATCACCCCTGGACCTCCGCCTTGACCCGTCTGGGCAAGCCGCACTGCTCCAGGTGGGAGCCATCCTTGGAATGGCTTGGACTCAGCCAGCCAGGCAAAAAGTTCCCCCCTTCAAGCTCCTAAATCCTCAGCCATACAGTATGAAGGAAGGACTTGCACCTGGGGTTCCCTGGAGGCAGTCTGCCCAGGTGGTGGTAGCCATCACATGTATACCATCTGCTCCTGTCAGACTCCATTTTCCCACCAATGGGAAAGTGCCAGGGGGTGATCAACAGCCCCCTGCCACTGGTAGATTTTGCCAGTGACCATACCACCTGGCACCACTTTAACCAATTACATCAAACATCTGTCAGTAGTACAAGGTAGGCGAAAAACCTCCTCTCCACCTTGGACAATGTGGGGAAAGGGGAAAAAATTCCTACCTGACTTCATAAACAGCAGCCAGCTAATCCTGCACTACAACAGGGTAAGGTGGGTGGGCTGAGCATGTGGAGCAACTGCCAGCTGGGAGCCACCTTTTAAGGTGCCTGGCTCTGTCTCCCAGCCATGGCCAGTGCCAGGGTTTCTGGTGCCCATGGCCAGCCCCATGTGCGCGCACGCCCCAGACTGCGTGATGATGTCATCACATTATGACATCATCACACGACAAAGCTGGGCCCATTGGCTGGCGGGTGGCTAGGGCAGCATGCGGAGGCTACCTGCACTCCGCATGCCACTCCAGCCACCTACCATGCCTGCCCCACGGCTGCTGCGCCCAGACAGGGTGTGTGGTGGCGGTGGGGGCGGTGGCAGTGGCACGGGGCTGGCCGGCTTGAAGCAGCTGCGGGGCAGGCACACCAGCTCCATGGCATGTGCCTCCTCCCCAGCAGCCCCTCTGGCGCCCCAGCACACACATCGGCCACCTCACCACCTCAATGTTGGCACCAGCCCTGCTCCCAGCCAAGTTCCCGGCTGCCTGGGAAGGATCGCTGCCTCCTCCTCCTTCTGTGGAGGCAAATCCCAGCCCCCAGTCAAGTTGCAGAGTGGCTGCTGGGAGTGCCGCAATAGCATGTCTCTGGTCAATACAGGACAATACAGCCTGCAAGTTCACCTTGGTTTTCCTTTCACCTGCTAAAAGGTACTGATCTCTAGCACGATTTCAGATAGTTCACCACCAAGAACTACTCAAGGGGGGAAATCTTGGTGAGGCAGCCCTGTGGTGCTAAATATCTCCCCCATCTCCTCTACAACTGTGTTCACTTGACAAGAAATCTGAGAAAGCAAGACCCCCTCACATTAGATCTTCTCTTACCTTGAATGACGGATACAGTTCTCAGATTACAATGCTGAGGCAAATGTATTTTGACTTGCAGTGATGAAAGGGTGTGTGTGTGTGTGTGTGTGTGTGTGTGTGTGTGTGTGTGTGTGTGTGGAGTGCCAGTAACTAAGAAGGAGTATTGAGTGCCATTCCGTATTGATCCAAAATGGCAGCACTTACATGCTGTGTATTCTATTGCCCCAATGTCAACAATAGGAAAGCATAAGTTTAATTATGCAGTGGTTGACTACGGTAGTTTAGATTAGTTTAGACCTACTATTTCATTCAGTTCTCAGTATTTGTATAGAACATGAAAGAAAATGAATCTTATTAAACAGTATTTCAAGGACATATAAGGAGAAAGCAAATGACCATGAAGTTTCCTTGTCTCTTCAAAATATTGTAACAGCTAATTATATATATTTAAGCAGCGGTTATTCCCCCAGCTTAACAATTATGCACACTTATGTAATGTTTATTCTCATAATTTAACAATTGTGTCTGAGTACTTTTGACATTTATTGAACTTTATCACTCTCTTATTACATTATAGAAGAGGGCAACTGTTTTATGTATAAAAACTAATTCAATCATTTCCCATTTTAAAAAATTTGATCTGCTATCAAAAACACTGGAGCCAGAATAGGGCAATTAAAGATAACTGATTTAGTTTATCTGTTCTTGCATTAAAGAATTATTACAGGATTTTTTTATTTGCTGCATAGAGAAATATGCCCTTTAATATATAAAGACAGATGAAACTCCATTTGGCATTAATAGGAAGAGGGGAGACAAACATAAGTGGGAAATATTTGCGGGAAATGCACTATGAATCCAAATAGTCTTACAGATGACAAAACTTGTTCTAACAGATTAGTGGAAAAAGAAATTGTTCTATTGTGGTTACGAAAAAAGGGGGAAATTGGGGCATCCTTCCCTGATCCTACCACTGCTAAGGCTGGAACCTTTCTTTGGCCTGTGAGGCATTCCTCCTACTTAAGAGGCTTTTGTGTTGGAGGAACAGTCCCTTAAGAGGGAAGAACCCTCCTAGGAGAACAGGTTGTGATCACTAGAGCAGAGCCATCTACATTTATGACGATCCATGTCTACTGTGTGCTCTAAATGACCAGACATGAACTAGCATCTACATTATAAGGATAAAAATTGAGACAGTGTGGTGTAGTGGTTAGGAGGATGTCAAACTGCGTTGACCCCCCACCTCTGCCATGAAAGCTTCCTGGGTGACCTTGGACCAGTCACAGACTTTCAGCCTAACTGACCTCAAAGGGTAGATGTGAGGGTTAAATGGAGATGAGATCTATATAAGCTGCTGTGGGGGAGGAGGCAGCAGTGAGAAGGAGGGTGGAAAATATACCATTATTTACATAATGGGGGGACATTCCTGAGCTATCAGAGACAGGACACACGACTTGTTTGACATCTAGTTGAATCTTCTTCTATACAGGAGAGGAATTGATTTGAAACTGACTCCGATCCCTAAAAAGAATTGAAACGGATTGCTGGATTTCAAGGAGGAATTCGGCAAAGAGGAGTTAAAAGAATTCCACTCAGCAATTCTGGAACAAGGGCCGTTTCCAGACGGCTTACCTGGCTCCGGAACGTTGTGCCATCTTGTGGGGAAAACGCGAAATATCGCGTTTTCTCGCACGAGTTTTGCATGACGTCGCATGACGTCGCAAAACTCGCGCGAGAAAACGCGATATTTCGCGTTTTCCCCACAAGATGGCGCAACGTTCCGGAGCCAGGTAAGCCGTCTGGAAACGGCCAAGGATTGGTGGTGGAAAGCAGCATCAAGTTTTAGCTGATTTATGGTGACCTCTGGTGGGGTTTTCAAGGCAAGAGATTAACAGTTGTTGTTTGCCATTGCTTGCCTCTGCACAGCAACCTTGAACTTCCTTGGCGCCCCCCCCCATCCAGGAAATAGCCAGGCTGACCCTTTTATGTTAAAGCAATGTCAAACAGGCTTTTAGAGATCAAGCTTACCCATTTCATTCATCTCCTGACTCAGACACTAGGAAAGTTCATCACTAGGTTGGTCATCACCATTTGTTCTGTCATCGTGAGATGAAGACATGAATGTCTTGCTAGCCGTTTGGTGGCATCATAAAGCCTGGTCTTCATGGGTGATATGACTAGGATTTGGGGATGCTATGGAGCCTGGAGGGAGGCTGGTTGTAACTCAGGAGGAAAGAGGGAGAAATCCACCTCTCTGGAGAAGGGTTTAAAAGATCTGCAGTCCTTTCTGGTAGCATTGTTCATTTTGGAGTGGGAGGTAGGTAAATGGTTTGTCTCTACTCCCTGACCCTCTAAAAAGATGTGCACCCATATTTAACCAAGCAAAATAAATGGCTGTTCCTGCAAACACTCAGCAAAAAAAAGGGGGGGCAACCCTGCAGGAAACACATTTGCACTTTAATTGATAAATTGGAGAAGTGAAAACATACTGTTTGTGTTTCCTGCAGGGGTGCACCCATATTTAGCTGTAAGCCTTAGGTTTGATATACCTTCCAGCATATTGTGTTGTGTCTGTATTTTATATTCTAATGTAGTACAATAGAGACCTTCCTTTGGTTAAGAACAAAATTGTGTTCTCACCCACTCACCTACCACTCGAACACTGTTAGCATTTTGTGCATGGTCAGAGGTTTACCAGTTTTTAAACAGCTGATTAGGGTTGGGGTCTAGACATTTGGTGGGCAGGTATTGAAGGAAAATATGACCAGGAGGAAATGGAGGAAGTTACCCCATGGCCATAATTGACCCTACTTAGCTTCTAAAATCTGACAAGATTGAGCTAACCTGGGCTATCCCAGTCAGGGAACCAACAAGAGATCCAGTTTGGTGTGAGAACCAGTTTGGTGTAATGGTTTCGAGTGCGAGACTCTAATCTGGAGAACAGGGTTTGATTCCCGACTCCTCCGTCTGAAGCCAGCTGGGTGATCTTGGGTCAGTCATGGCTTTTGGAGCTCTCTCAGCCCCACTCACCTCACAGGGTGTTTTGTTGTGGGGATAATAGCATACTTTGTAAACCACTCTGAGTGGGTGTTAAGTTGTCTTGAAGGGCGGTATATAAATTGAATGTTATTGTTACTATTACAAGGTCTAGAGATGCCAGAAGTTTGCTGCAAACACGTTCAGCAGGTGAATATTATTTTCAACACCTGAACTCACAGGTGAACAAAATCTCAGATCTTCTCACTACACCATTGTCCAGTTGTTAATCACTGTGGTTATTCCAGAGTTTACTGCCAGTATGGTTTTACTGGGTAGCCATGTTGGTCTGCAGTAGAACAGCAGGATTTGAGTCCAGTGGCACCTTAAAGACCAACAAGACTTTCATATAAGATTTTGAGAGTCAGAGCTCCCTTCTTCAAATATCAGGCATCTGAAGAAGGGAGGTCTGACTCCTGAAAGCTCATACCCTGAAAATTTGATTATTCTCTAGGGCACCACTGGACTCAAATCCTGCTGTTCTACCAGTGTGGTATAGTGGATAAAATACTGGACTAGGGGCCAAGCTACACATGACGAATGACACTTGAACAGCAAGTGTATTTCTCCCTGTTCACTTGCCCTCCACTCAATCCACTTGCCGTTCAAGTGTCATTCGTCATGTGTAGCTTGGCCCCAGGACCACTCAGTTCAAATCCATACTTACTAGATGACCTCAGGCATTTGTTGACCTTCTCTCAACCTTACTTACATCACAGTATTGTTTTGTGGATAAACTAGAGAGGGAGAGATCCATATATGCTGTCCTAGCCTCCTTGGAGGAAAGGTGCTAAAATAAAAATATGCATATAAATAAATAGGCCAACAGAACTTTTCTGTTCCAGTTTATTGAAGTCCCCCTGTCTAGTTCCTGGAAGAGATCTCTATTCAGCATAGCCAGACTGGCTATGTTGAACCTTCGGCTACACTCTGTTGAGGAATAGTAGTTCTGGCAAAAAGTCATGACAAAGCAATATTTAATAAGGAATATCGACAGAAAACAAAGGTACAGTAATTACATTTATTTCATATTTGATGTTCATGCTGTCTTATTAAAATTATAGTACAGACACAGTTTTTGTAGATTATCTTGGAATTTTTCCAACTGGAACACTTCCTGAAGTCCCTAAAGGCCGTGAAAGGTTTTGGGGTTTTTTTTGCCAAAGCAGGATGTAATATTGTTAACGATATCCTCACTGTGTAGGAATCACAAGACAGGGGGAGATAAATGCACTTTTTGTTCCTTTTACTTAACGATTCTCTAATGTTCATTTTGTTCCTCACACCCTGAGTTTACAGAAAATATGATCCAAAATGATCTGTTTTTCTCCAGCTGTGGATCTTTAATGTAGTTGTAATGGCACACACTGTAAAAAAAGGGGGAGGGTAGATGGCTGAATGTTCGGATGGGGGGAGACTGGCTTAAGGCAACCCTTTTTTGCTTTACTTATTTATATGATCAAAATAAGATTTCTGAAATGGAAACAGCCAGTGCCTGTTCCATATTACTATGACAGGTTTAAGATGTAGGAAATGCAGGTCTTTTGGCTCAAAATCAACTGGCTGATTAAATTTGATAGCCCCGTAATAGAATTTTATAAGACTTTTGCAGAGGTGTGTAATATTTTTTTTAAAAAAGTGCCTGCATGCTGAATAAGCTCTTCTCTGCAGGTTTATTATACACCACCACCATCACCACTTTCCTGGAAGCCAAGCTCCAAAGGTTTACTTCTTGGTTAAAAGATCTGCTAAATTTAATTTATACAGAAGGACAAGCAAATGGGATATATCCAAACTGTTCTGACACTTGAACAAGCAAATGAGTAAAATATGAATTTTACAGACTGGACAGATACTTGTTATCTTATCTGTTGAAAAGCACTTACAAGGCACCGTACGACAGCTGCTTCCTATCCTACCCCTTTGATCAGCAATAACATCTTACCCTGCAGTTGGCAAGATGCATATCAAATTGTCTTGCATAAATAAATGACAAAGTTCGTTTACAAGTTAAATACCTGGGGAAAAGACATCCATACATTTCCAGCCTCCCCGGAGAAGAACAAAAGATGTTTTGTGTTTACTTCCCCCAAACACAAGATAATCTTTCCCCCTCTCATTTGTTGTTGCTTGTTGTGTGTGTTTTTAATTTTCTTTCCTATCACAATGCTGCACTGAGAAACTCTAGGTTTTTAAATTATTATTTAATAGAAATAGTTTCTATGGAAACACACTAATGGGAAGATACTGACTGAGTCCAATAATTATGAACATATTCTGGACTGTGTTGACATTTGTTCAAATGTAAGATATATATAAAGTGATCAACAGAAGAGATGTAATGCCCCAACTGATATTTCCAATGTGGTAGTTCTATGCTAGAATTCTCACATTCAAGAGGGAAGATCTGGGTTCAAGTTCCAACCAATGGAAGTTTATTAGTAGAAAGGCAACATTGTGCTGTAGCTTAGAGAGACTCATTTCTATGTGAAAAGTGTCAGTCATGATGAGTAGGCCATTGCTGTTCCATGGAAGTTGCAGGAGATTTCTCGATAAGGTTGCCAGGTCCAGGTTGGGAAATTCCTGAAGATTTTGGGGGTGGAGCCTGGGAAAAGTGGGGTTTGGGGAGGGAAGGGGCCTTAGTATTATGTTATTATTATTAGTGGGATATAATACCATAGACTCCACCCTTCAAAACAGCCATGTTCTCCAGAGTAACAGATCTTTGTCACTTGGAGATCAGTTGTAATTCCAGAGCCCGGCAACTCTATTTCTTGAAGTTCTGCCTATTTTACTTCTGGGTTTCACTGTAACACTCTTCTGTTGAATTCTGTGAACCTAGGATCAGAATGCAAGCTATAAAGAAAGAACTTGAGATCAAGGACAAAATACGTTCCTACAACCTGGAAAATATGCCCATGAACAACAACATAAGATGAGCCATGCTGGATCAGACCAAAGGCCCATCCAATCCAACATTGTGTTCACATAGTGGCTGACCAGCTGCCTCTAGGAAGTCTACAAGCAACATGGCTGCAACAGCATCCTCTAAAGGCCACAAAGAAAAGGCCAAAAAGGCCTTTCAAGTTAAAAGGGCCCTGAACAGGGTTTCATTTGAAAGGGGAAGACGTGAGGTTCCTGTCTCAAGGGGTGCTTCATAAAATACTATATCAAAGAGACAGCAAAAAAAGGTTTAGCGGCTGTTCCAGGAAACGACACTATGTACATGGATCCATTTGGTCATTCTCAGCAGTGAAACTACATCTAGGGCTTCCCATTTGGGGGTGATGGGGTTTCTTCTCTCTTTGTTCTACTTTTCTGCAAAGAAATGTTAATTTTTTCCCTGATCCTTGAGTTTGTGTTTGTTTTCCCACAGACCCATATGCAATATTTTGCAGTCAGTCCTTATGTTTTTTGGTGCCTTGGGTCAGACTGATGGTGGTTTTCTGGCTTGTACTATAGATTTGCCTGAAAGTGCAATGACTGAACTGATGCCTGTTCCACTTTAACCTCCTGCCCTCAACAGCACAACTGAAGAAATCCACTTTTATAAATAGAACATCTATTTGGCCTCAGAACTCTGCTAAGAACTTGCCCTGCTAGCCTTCGAGAATCCAATTTTATCCTCCACAGACCTGATTCTTCTACACCAGTCACCCAGTTGTCACTTTGACATTAAATGCCATTCCCAATTTGCACCATTGTAAGCTACAGTTCAATAGGCATACTCTAAATAACTGTTTTAATATTAATAAAGGATATGCCAATAAAGGCTAACTTGAATAAAGGATATGATGTTGTGGGATACCACTGATGGAGGATGGGAGAACAATAATAATGTTTATGCAACATGAGATCAAGTGCCCCTATGTTTCTGGCAAAATGTATGATTCTACAAATGTATGAGAACATAAGAAGACTCTAATGGATCAGACCAGAGGTCCATCTAGATCAGCGCTGTGGGACCCAATTCTCAAATCATTTGGGACCAAATTAGGCCCCAAATGAAGCACAGGAGCACTCCTGTAGCTGGTGTAACAATGACACTTCTGTAAGTGATGTGGTCACGTCCAATGGGAGCGTGTATGCTGTGCGTGTTCCTGGGGTGTCTACCAGTGGCAGGCCATCTCCAGTTGGCCCAAAACCTCTTGCTAGTCTCTAGTGACCAGCAGGCAAGCAGGTAAACTGCCAGGAGATTGCCCACCACTGACGGGCACCTGGGATCCCTAGGTTGATGCCCAGGCCTTAACTACTTCTGAGAAGCATACGAAAAACTAATTGAGCCAAATCTTTTGTGGCTGGTGCTAGCTGGCTAGCGGGCACTTCCTATCCTGTAATATGCCTATCCAAAGCCTTCCCCTGAAATTAAATATGCCTATATATGACAGATATGGATGCCCAAGTCAGAAATCATTTTCATTCCCCCTTCCCTGTGTCATGCTATTCAAGGGCATGTGATATGCAAGTAATGTAATTGAGAGCATTCTGATCTGGTCAGCAGACATGTCGAGAACTTTGATACAAGAGCTTTGATTGCACTTGCTTGCTTGCACGTAATGCAAGCTTCTGATTGGATCATGTCGTTAATTTCTGCCCAAACTCTCCCTAAGCAGCAGGCTGAGCAGTTACGCCCCTGTGCAATAGCTGTTTGTGATCCGGGACCAGGCTGCGTTTTGCTAATAAGTAAGATATCCGTTACGGCCACTCTTGTGCTTGCACAGTTCACCAATGAATTATTTTCTATTATCAGAGAGGTGGCATGCATATCTTGTAGAGCAATCCTACTCGAAATCGTACTTCAGTCTACTCAGTGGTTTTTGCACCCAAGAAAGTGATTTGTGTTGTAATTCAGATTATTCAATTTATATCCTTATGCATAGATTCACTTGCACTTTATGCCTGCACAGTCTGTTTCCTTCTCTCATTTTTCATTTCTCAGCCTACCTCTGCCTTAGTTAGGATCACCAGGTCAAGCCTCGCAGTCAGTGGGAGGCTTGAGGGGTGGGGAAATGGGTGGCATGACATCAGTGACATTGCTGATGTCACAATGTCACTTCCAGGTAAAAAACAGAAGTAAGAATGGGAAACTCGACAAATCATTGCAACTATATGGAATTTCCATATCCAGGAAATCCTAGAGCTACCCCATTTGTCACTTCTAGTTTGATTTGGAGGTAGGGTTGCCAGGTCCCTTGACTCCCCCAGCGGGAGATTTGGACTCTGGCGCCTACCTTGCTGCTGCCTGGTGTCCTGGTTTCGTGTGCGCTCCTGGATTGTGTGATGATGTCACTTCCGGGAAGTGATATCATCATGCAGGATCAAAGGTCAGCTGGGAGTGCTCCTGTGGGCTGGATTGGCCCGCTGTGGGCCACAGTTTGGCTTGAAATGGGCCCACTGCGGGGCACATTTTGGTCTGAATCAGGCCGCTGTAGGCGCAGGGGTGCACCACGTCACCCAGGGCGCCCTGGGGAAGGCACACCCCCAGCTGCCAAGTAAGTTGGCACAGTGGTGAGGGGAGAGCAGGGGATCCCCTGCCCCAAGCAGGGAATGGCACCCCTACTTGGAAGTGATGTGTGTGCAACTAGGCCTGAGCCTCCCCCACCCAGTTGTTATCCTGCCACCACTTGGAGCTGTGGAAGGCAACAGAGCAAATTCCTGGGATATTGCCTGCAAGAAGCAGTCACACAGTAAGTCTATCCTTAGATGCTATCTCAGTACACTCTGGGAAGGGCTGTCAATGTCCAGTTAGGGCCTGAAGATTTCTGAGAAGTACAACTAATGTCCAGACTACAGAGGTTAGTTGCCTTGGAGAAAATGCCTGCATTAGAGGACAGATTCTATGGCATTATACCTCACTGCATTCTCTCCTTTTCCCAAAATGGAACCGGCAGCTCTAATTCTCAGAGCACCCAAAAATGCAACCTGAATAAAAATTCAGGATGTGTTCAAGGCAAGCACTACAAACCATTGGAGCAAATATTTTGAATTCCAGGGAATGCAAATTTCATGATATGTTTAATGAGAATCATATTTTACAATCTTGCCTGCTAAATTCCCCCTGGCCCACAAGTCTACTTAAGTCCCTACCTCCTTTGATTTATTTTCTCCTGTTTTTAACTCACCCATTTTTTCATATTCCTTTTCTGTATTGCATTATGTTGTTACATTATATTATGTGTTATGTTAAGCTATTTTTTTAAAAAAAGCATAAAAGAGGGGAAGTAATTTTCTTTGTTGATAACAATGCTATAGTTGTTGTGAAGAGTGCAAAAATCAGATGTTATCAAAACATACTGTTTCCCTTCATCTCCATTTAATCTTCTCTATATATCTTACATATCTAACAACCTCTTTTCTGAGACTCTTAGCCCTTCAAACACACACAGTGAAAATAGAAATCGTGCCCCACAACAAAATGGATTTCTTTTTTATCAGTAGCACTGAAACAGGGCATAAAAATGACCAATGAAAAGTGAAATTGTGAGCTCCATTACTTCCTAATATAAAGTGTTAAGCTGCAACCACTTTGGACGACCACATCAGCCTGAAATATTTCAGAGTGGTAGGATATGATAGTGAAGCACACTCATCCTTAGATTTTTATACTGGCTAGCGGATATGGAAGCCAAACATTTGAAGTAAACATCGTTCATTGGGCACTACTGGTGCCAACTACGTTTGTTGTGCAACGGTGTGCCCAATATTGAGCAACTACACATTCTGCCTATCACACTGGAGCTCTATTTTGACCTGTCCAGGACAGGCCTGGTGATCTCCTAGCGTTACATCTGATTTCCAAAGTGTAGAGATCAGTTGGTGTAGTGGTATAGAGATTAAAATATCAGACTAGGATCTGGGAGACCCAGGTTTGAATCCCCTTTCTGCCATGGAAACTTGCTGGGGGAAGTTGGGCCAGTCACATACTTCAGCTGAACCTACCTCACAAGGTTGTTGTCGCCAGGATAAAATGGAGGAGATGAAAATTATGTAAGCTACCATGGGTCTCTATTGGGGAAAAAGGTGGGGTACAAATAATTACGCCCTCCCAGCCAGCAGCATAGCTGCTTTGGGCTGGGGGCTGCCTTTTGCACCCCTGGCAGAGGAAGAAATGCAGCATACTCTTCCTGACATCCAGGGATCTGGGAAGAGGGCGGAGCCAAGTGCTTGAGAGGCAGCTCTGCCCAAGCCCTTCTCAGCAGTTTGCTTCATGCTTGGCTCACCCACCCACCCTGCAGCTGGTTGCTGGTTATCAGGGCCAGGTAGGAATTTTTTCTCCTTTCTCCAATTGGCAGACAGAGTTTGGAGTTTTTTGCCTACTTTGCACTTCTTGCATGGGTAATTGGCTTTGTGGTGGTGCCATAAACAGGGCTTTCCTTGGCAGGATAGGGTTTGGGAGAAATAACTGGGCCGGTGAGCACCCTTGGCACATCCCCATTTGAGAGGGAATCGTGGTCTGTCAGGATCACTGGTAATGTTTGATGGCTGCCAGCTGGGAGGGCAGACTGCCATGTGGGTCTTCTTGTACAAGTACTGCCCCTCATGTTTGACGGCAGGGGGGTTATTAGGCTTGGTGGAGGTTCCAGCCATGCCTTGGATGGCTCATGCTCAAGGCAGAAGGGTTCACCCAGACGGGTCAGGGTGGTGGTCCAGGAGTGACCCGAGGGCCTGACCTGTACTGCTAGTTAGGCCCTTGCCATATTATGTTTGTTATTAGGTTTGGTGGAGGTTCCATATGCCTGGCCGGCCGGTCCCAGCCATGCCTTGGATGGCTCGCACCCAGGGTAGAAGGGCTTACCCAGACAGGTCAGGGCAGTGGTCCAGGAGTGACCCCAGGGGCTGACCTGTACCGCTAGTTAGGCCCTTGCCATATAGTGGCTGCTTCCACACACGTTGGATAATCCACTTTCAATACTCTTTAGTGAACATTTGAAACTGATTTTCCATGTGTGGAACAAAAAGTCCACTTCCAAAGGATTGCGAAAGTGCATTGAAAGTGTATTATTCAACGTGTGTGGAAATGGCCTATGTTTAATGTTATGTTGTTGCCAGGCCTTTTTTTCCCCCTGCTTTACATACTGGAATGGTGTTCCACCACCTCTGCATAGTAGTCATGTGTTCAGGTGGCCCTGACCAGCTTGCAAGGGAAAGGAGCTCTTTAACCCCCGCTCTTCAGCTCCCAAATTCCTCCCTCCCTAGGGTCCACTGTCAAATCGCCAAGAATTGTGGCAAATTGCCAATGTGGAGTGGGCAATTCTAGCCCAGCCTCAGGAAGCCACTTTCAGCCTGGGCATGGGAGTGCCCAGTCCCAGTGAGTGGAACAATAGAGTCCAGCCCAGGTGAGCCCACCTAGATGCACCCAGATGCACCCAGACCAACAGATAGCTAAATGTAGTAAGATGTGACTGGCCTTAGTAAGCTGCATGCAGAGAGAGGTATCTAGCAAAGCTGCACATAGCACACGAGGCAACTGGCAGAGACATGCTAGATGTGGGGCTGGCCAGCCAGTAGGTTGGCTCTTCATCCCTCCTTCTTTTTTGCGGTGGGGGGAGAGGTATGCCAGGCAACAGGGCCCTTTTCCAGCCCACCCCTTGTGAAACAAAGAAGAGCTTGACATTTAACTTGTTTTTTATTATTTTGCAGGGAGGAGAGCAAATAGATCTTGTGTTCGTAAATAGATTGGTAGGGGATTGAATAAACATATGGAGCAGAGGTCCATCAGTGGCTAATAGCCACAAGGTATAGATGGAACTTTCTGTATAGGGCAGTGATGCTCTGTATTCTTGGTGTTTGGGGGGGGGGCAATCAGTGGGAGGGTTTCTAGTGTCCCTTCCCCACTGGCAGACTCCCTGATGACAACTGGTTTTTTGGCCACTGTGTGACATAGTGTGTTGGACTGGATGGGCCATTGGCCTGATCCAACATGGCTTTTCTTATGTTCTTATGTTCTAATTTGGTGTATGGCTATGATTTTCCTTTGTTTGACCAACTGGATCTCATGGCATGAATATTGGGCATGGTCCATTAATCTTTCTTGGGCATTCATTATAACAACAACAATAACATTTGATTTGTATATCCCCCTTCAGGACAACTTAAGACTCACGCAGAGTGGCTTACAAAGTATGCCATTATTATTCCCACAACAACAGTCACCCTGTGAGGTGGGTGGGGCTGAGAGAGCTCTGGAAGAGCTTTGACTGACCCAAGGTCACCAGCTGGCTTCAAGTGGAGGAGTGGGGAATCAACCTGTCTCTCCAGATTAGAGTCCTGCTGCTCTTAACCACAACACCAAACTGGCTCTATCTACACTGACATTAAGCTCAGCTAGTGAAGCATCAGTTTATGTCAGGTGGCAGGGCCTGTTCAATGGCTACAAATATACAGTGCCTTCCAGAAGAAACTTTTCTAGTTTCCTGTTGATAGTGTTTAGGAATTGGACTAGCAGTGTAATTCTGAACACCCTTCTAATTCCATGGAAGTAAGTAGGCTATCTCTGCTTAGAAATACAATGCAAGATACATCAAGTTTCCCCAAGCTTTTCAGTGCTAGGTTGTTTTATGATCTCCTATGTATTTTCATCTTTTATATGCCCGTGGTTTTATGCTCTGTCACTGTGAGTGAAGTTACTTCTATTTTATTACAGTTGGTGTATTATAGTCATTTCAAACATTGTGTAAGCCACCTAGGAGATCAGTTTTAATTGAAAAGCATGATAAGAGCAAGGCAGAAAGCTAGATGTGGGGAGATTATGGACTTTCAGCAGCAGAAGCAAGTATTAAAAAGCAAGGGAAAGGCTGTGGGAGGCAGGGCCATGACAAGTAAGATGCAGGTTTTTGCCAGACCTTGTGTGTGTGTGTGTGTGTATGTGTGTGTATGTGTGTGCCATCAAGTCGCCTCCACCCCATGGCAACCCTATGAATGAAAGACCTCCAAAATGTCCTATCATTAACAGATGTGTTCAGATCCTGCAAACTGGAGGACGTAGCTTCTTTTATTGAGACAAGCCATTTTGTTTTAGGTCTTCCTCTTTTCCTCTTTGCCAGATCTTGGACTGCTCCAAATGGAGACCGAACTCCTTAGCAAAAGGAGCACACTGTGGTGGTATGGTTCTCCAGACAAGAGTGGGCAGACTTTAAAGGGGCCATGCTCTGCCCTTGCACCTTATATTCCATAAGAAC
Organism: Eublepharis macularius; assembly: GCF_028583425.1. NCBI lineage: Eukaryota > Metazoa > Chordata > Lepidosauria > Squamata > Eublepharidae > Eublepharis > Eublepharis macularius. Next base: position 120,734,929 of record NC_072796.1, on the reverse strand, counting down.
ATAACACGAGCCCTGTTGGCTGGACCACTAGTCCCTCTAGTCCAGCATCCTCTTTCACCTTTCTCCCCAATGGATACATTATGTATCCAGAGGCAACTGTCCTGGAGGATGACTGTCCTGGAGGACCAACAATCAGAACAGTGAGATCCCAGTCTTTCCCTGATGATGTCTTCTAACACTGATATTCGAAGGTTTACTCCCTGTGGATGTGAAGGTTCTCTTCAGTCATCATGGGAAGTAGACATTGAGAGATCTAATCTTTATTAATTTGTCTATAAGGCTTCTATGGTGCTCTGGAGCTTTTAGGTAGGATACATTAAATATGGATATGAAAGGAAACATAGAGTCTTGGGCAGCTAGCAAAAGTAGCCTGAAGTTTAAGTTTAAGATTTGTGTCTGACATAGGGCCAAGCTACAAGTGACGAATGACACTTGAACAGCAAGTGAACAGACTCACGTGTATTCCTCCCTGTTCACTTGTGCTCTGCACTACGTGATCGAGTGGAGATCAAGTGGAGCGCAAGTGAACAGGGAGGAATACACGTGAGTCTGTTCACTTGCTGTTCAAGTGTCATTTGTCACTTGTAGCTTGGCCCATTTGAGTCTTCTCCCAATTGGGGATCCATGCCCTCTAAGCTACTATGTCTTTTGGAAAGTGTGACTTAGCTAACGTTGCCTCCTTGGGGCCTCTTTGGGACAAGCATCTGCTTAAATAATCAGGAACAGTGCATAGCTGTTTTTAATAAAGATCCTTCCCATACTTCTTCTGAAGTAGTTTTGTGTCATGTTTACTAAAAACCAAAAAAATGAGAGAGGGGGTGGATTTGGGGAAAATATACTGGGCATTCAAGATTGTTACAAACAGCCCTTGTACAATGCTAAGACAAAGAGAGGAAAAAAAGAAAATGAGGAGAAGAAATGCATTAGAAAAAAAGGGGGCAGGGAGGCAAGGAAAGGCAGTAGTGAGATCTAGACTTTGCTAAGAAAATCCAAGAACTTACGGCAGTACTGCCGCTTGATTTATAGCTATAGTTGACAGAAGAGCATGTAGGGTTAACTAAGGTTATGCAGCACTGGCAATGGCTATATTTCATACTGTACCCATGTAAGCATATTTCCCCCCTAACATTAGTGAACAACAAATCTAAAACACATTGCTCATAAAAAATTGCAAAGTGCAAAGTATAGTTTGCAAGAGGAGGGGTAGTGCATCATTCCGCCTGACATTTGGGTTCACTGTCAACTCGAAAACTCTTTGTGTCATTCATAGCATATTGGACCATCCTTTACTGTCTGCAGCAGTGATAACAAAATATTATGGGGGAGCTAATCTTGCAATATGCTTCCATATATCTTGGCCAAATTGGACTTCTGAAATACCTAGAAAAATATGGCCAAAAGTGACAGATTTGCATCACAGAGCCTTGATCAAAAATGTATCATTGCCTGTAATAATGTCCATATCAGCTACAGGAGCATAACCATTACTTTAGACCGTTAGATTCCTTAAAGGAAAGGGGAAACTCATTCTGTTTTATCAAAACAATATATCTTGATCTATTTTTCTACTTTGGGATATGAAAATGTCTGGTGGCAAAGAGAACCCTAGTGGGGAGAGGGTGTGTATATGTGTGAATGCACTTTGCTTCCCTCAATATTAAATTGTTTTTAAAAGAAGTGTATTTTGCAAGGAAGGTTTTGCTATGGAATTAAATATGTAATAAGCAGCTTCACGTGATGTCCCTATTATTAGAATGTTCCATTCTTGCTGGGTGAGATGGATTGCATGGGAATATATCAATGAATTCTTTGTGACAAGTTAAAAAAAATAACATTTCCTACAAATTTAACACTACTAGCAGGACTGGAACAGGGCGGGGCTAGAGCCTGCTTTCCCTGGAATGTAAGTTGATTCTTATGTGAGGGACCATTGAAGCAGTTGAACTAGCCCTGCAGACTGAAGTTGTATGGCTTAGCTGTGAATTTCCTGCTCTGGGCAGGAGGTTGAACTAGATGACCCCTGGTGGTACCTTCAAGTTCTACATTTCTAAGTTTCTAAGTTTTTAAATTTTTATGATTGCAGGAGAGAAGGAGAAAATGGGAGTCAATTGATACCAAATAAAAATTTCATGAACAGTAAGACTGCACAGAAGTCTGGGAACGTGGATTTTTCCATGGAAATCCTGAGGCTTCTGATTCAGGAAAAAGAATAAGAGATTATCTTTTGATTTTTGCTCATCTTTCTAAAAGGTTAAATTATCTCCTGCAACATTATTTATTTTTTTGGTTTCCATCCAGGATTTTCACCCAACCTCACCTAATTCCCATGTTTCCTATAGCCACCCTCCCATCTGCCTTTTGGTGTGTCCTCTGGAGTGTCCTAAACAATAAGCATAGCCTTTTTCATGGTCGAAGGGGATCCCTTCTTCTCTTTTTCACCAGCCAAAAAGTTGGCTAAATCCCATTCATCATGTATTAATTGTTTCCTCTTTTGCAATACAAAACAGATCACCACAGAGCGATTTGTATATTCTTGTGTATTTAATTCAGCACATGAATGGTTCTTGAAACTAAATCTAAGGAAGAGAAAAATCCATTCATCAACAAAAATACTTCCATTTGATTAATAGTTTTTTTTAGCTAACCACTTCCAGTCTCTCTGTTGTTGACCTCTGGAGTGTCCTAAATTATTGCTGCTGGTGAGGGTGCATGCTTACCGAAGTAAATATAATATCTGAGGCTGATGATCCATCATGAGAATACATACACCAATAATGTTCTGAGAGCTTTGAATATTTTAAATATTTACTTTCTTGTATTTTCATTCATGAACAAGTTCATTTATCTTGTCTTTTCATTATGAACAAGTTCAGGGACCCTCTGTGTAATGAAGTGGTTATACCATACTACTGTCATTTTTCTCAATGTGACATGTAAAATCATTCACATGGAATGATGCCACATTGTGAGACTTTTGCTACAGGTTAGAGCTTGTGGATCAATACAGCATATGCTTTGCACGCAGAAGTGTTATCCAAACAGGCAGACTCTTAATTAGTTGGAGGAAATTAGCTTAAAGGAGACAAAGCGAGAAAGGGTAACTGGGATTCTCCACCAGTGTTTATGAGGATTTTTCCCTTAAGAAAACTCTTGAAATAAACCAGCCAGATGTTCAGCTGAAAAGGTTTTTATTAAAAGAGAAATAAAAAGGCAAACATACGATCGCACACAGAACACATATGAGGTTAATTAAAAGGAAATCAGGGAGGAGAAGGGAGAAAGCAATTTTGGTGAAGGCTATAATTACCAGTCTCAAAGATGGGGGTCCATGGAGGCAATAGCGAAATGACCAGGGTTTCACAGAGAGGTCTCAAACAGATTCAGGGGTGTAGGTCCCAGAACACACACACACACACACACACACACACACACACACACACACACACACACACACAGAGAGAGAGAGAGAGAGAGAGAGAGAGAGAGAGAGAGAGAGAGAGAGAGAGAGGTGGCTAGGGACTCCAGATAGAGGGCATAGATATAGGTTTTCTGGAGGTAAATAATGGGCGTAAATGGTGCTTGATGACCCTGTGAACACTGGAAAAGCTACCTAGTTTGGTGAATAGTGTTAAGTGTTGCTTAATTCGGGTAAATGGGTGAGGAGAAGTGAGGCCGGGCATGGATGAGATTAGTCAAGAGTTTCTTGGGAAACCCATTGTCCTAAATTATGCGTCTCTCTGGGGCATGGAGGGGTCCATTAGTCAGTCAGCAGCTCTGACTCCTCTTCTAAAATATTGTATCAGGCTCTTACCTGGCTGGTGTCTATTTTGTTTCATTTCAGGCCAGGCATTGTCTTGTGCTTATGATATTTGAAGTGATATTTGAGGAAGGGTGTTTATAGTTTTATATCTATAAGCAAAAGGAAAGGTCTGACTGCTAACATAAGATTCTTGGCTCAGTCCGTGGCACCTCCAGTGAATATTCTCAAGCAGCCGGTAGTAAGACCATGGCATCTTGAAAAGCCCCTGCCTGCTGAATTTGATTAACCGATGACCTCACTCAGTGTAATGCACCCTCAAACACACTGGAAAGGTGAAAAATTATCCCAAGGAAGTGGCTGATGGATGAAAAAGATTCTGTAGCATGTATAAGCTACCTTAATGTTGGGCAATTGGAGTAAATAACATTCACACCTATTTTTCTGTACAATGATGATTTCTGTGAAGGAAAACTGAAACAGATTAAAATTAGTGCTGGAAATGTTCTCTCACTCACTCACTCACTCTCTCTCTCTCTCTCTCACACACACACACACACACACACACTCATGCACATTCCTTGCCCTGAAAAACATTTAGTTTCCAACTCTCCTTTCTTGTGGAATTGAAGCACACTAGCAAAGATGTGCAGTATAAAGAAGAAAGGACAGAGATTTATTGCTGCTTGCCCCTCTCCTGCTGATTGGGCTAAGCTCCTCTGGGAGAGAAGGTCATCCTCTGAATGGCAACCTCTGTGCCTTCAATAGACATCTGGATGCCCTCTGCAGCTCTGGTGGTGCTCTGACTGCATGTTGCAGAAATACATTGCCCGAGCATTGAGTCCTGCATCTTAAGTGGAAACTGGCTACATGTGAGAACTTTGCCTGTTTAGAATTCTTGTAGCCACATCCAGTTAGGGCTAAGACCTTGAAAGCATTGTTGGTGTTTGTATTTCTCTGAGACTCTGATGGACAGATCAGGACTCTAGACTTCTGTTGTGTTGCATGGACAGGTTGATATAATCTTCAAAGAAATGCTGCTGATATCAGCAAGCCCATCAAGACATGCACACACCCAGACACTGGAACAATGTTTTAGAGGTATCTTGTACAGTATACTCTCCTGGTTTTTGGACATTTGAGACTGCATCTGTTTGGGCCACATCTGTTGTGCTGCTCAGAAAAGAAAGATGGACCTTTTATTTCTTTCTGCTAGACTGGTGTTTCTGGTTAAATTGAAAAGTGAAGGCTCGTTAAAAGACTATGGGTTTGAATCCAGGGACAAAAGACCTTCTTTGAAACCAGTATCTAGCGGCACAGACAACCAGCCCAAGATATCTGTTTGGTCTCGGTCTAATAGTGTATATTAATATATAGGATGTTGAGCTCAAGGTTGTTGCCCATGAGGAACTTTCCCCCTCCTTTCTGTGTCGCTATCCAAAATAAAGGAACAATTCTGAAATATTAGTACGTACACACGTTGGCCAAGTATTGTAAGCCAAATATATTACGAATCAAAGCATAAAGTAAGTCTACAATAAAACAGGAGTAAACTATTAAAAACTTGAAACGGTTTCCATAATTTCAAGAGGGAAAAAATTGGAAACCATCGACTCTTAATGTCTTGATAACATCTCAAATTAGATACAAGATCTGGTATGAAAGATAAGCATACAAGATCCAGGAAGTCAATGTGGTGTTCTCCCTCTGAGGCGGAGGACATCTTGGGTGATTCCCACCATCCAATCAGGGAGGCAGGAACTAACTTTCTTCCTCTTCCTGTCTAGCCTGTGGGACCACCAGTTCTGTTCCTGCCTCCAGGGAGAGCAGTTCTGCAGCAGACTAGCTCTGCTGCCTTTTTTCTCTCTATCTCTTGTTTATCTTTCTTCTTCCTCAAATCATTCTTTACCTTACTCCTTACTTACTTCATTACCTTACTCTCCTCCCATTTCCCCTTCTTTTACTCCTCTTGCCAAAGAAAGAAAAGAGGACAAGATGGTCTCTAGAGAGTCATCGGACTCTGAGGAAAGCTTCATGGAGAAGAATTTGGGCTGTTCCCACGGAGAGCCGTCCTACCGGCGGCGGGCCCAGCCAGCACCAGCATGCCTCTGAGGCTGTATGGGTTCCCTGGCGAGGAGAATATGGGCTGTTCCCACGGAGAGCCGTCCTACCGACGGAGGGAACAGGCCCAGCCGGCACCAGCATGCCTCTGAGGCTGTATGGGTTCCCTGGCAAGGAAATGGCCTTGGAAGAGACGCAGGCCTCTCAACAGCTCCATCTTCCACAGAGGGAGCTTGTTAAAACAGCGTGCCTCAGCCAGCCAGCTGAGAACAGCGCCACCTGGTGGAGCTCAATTTTGGCGGGAAACAATGCAACACACTTGCCAATCTCCTGGCAGGAGAAACATGGCTGAAACATAATCCAGACACCCAGAGCTTCAGCCGACAAGCCCAGGAGGGCCACGTAAGTGTTCCCCCGAGCGTGTTATACCTCCAGAATTCCTGTCAGCAATTAGACTGACTGTGAGGGTGGAAATCCTGTTACTTTACCAGTCAGAAGCACCTTGGCCCTATAAAGATTCCAGGAATCTCCTCAGCCCTGGCTCCATGTGAATGTGCCCATGCCAATCTCCTGGCTGGAGATTTTACAGCAGGCCTTTCCCCTTTGGATTTAGCCCTGCTTTTACAACAGGATCTAGCCCTGCCTTTCCCTGTCAGGTGGGTAATGTATAAAGGGTGCAATTTTGCCGGTGTCTTTGAACCTTTTAACTCTTAAGACTAACCAGGAGAGAGGAAATAGTGGTGTGGTGTCTACCTCCTCCTCCCTCCATGAGTAAGGCTGTAGCTCTGTGGAAGAGCTTCTGCTTTGTATGCAGAAGATCCAGGTTTGTTCCCCATTAAATCCATCTTAAGAGATTAGGTAGATGAGAAGAAAAAACCTCTTTCTGAGACCCTGGTGACCTGCTGCCAGTCTGAGGAGATAACACTGACCGATGGTCTGAGTCAGAATAAGGCAGTTTGTAACATTTATCAGTCAGGGATCCCCACGGAGCAGGGGGATCGCCCTCAGATAGAGTTCGTAATGACAGGGAGAAGGATGAATTCCTTCAGATGTGGAAAAGGAAGAAATATCCCTACCAGAACAATCAGTCCAGCTGTCAGAATCTGAGGTCTACCAGTATTTACACCTAAGACATTCTCAGCCTTAGAGCTGTAAAAATTAGCCTTGGGGGAGTAGGACCCTTAAACTGGGAATACCAAATACAACCCAGGGAAACGAGTCACTTCCTAGTGAAGGTTCCTCAGAAAAGGTCCTCCCATTTCCAGAATATTTGTGGAGAAGGTTCAAGGCTGAGTGTTCTAAACCATAAGCCAATTAATAATCCCCAAAATTGGTCCCCAAAAAAACTGTACTGACTACCTTTCTTTGCTATGAGTTGTTGCAGGTACCCGCGATGGAACCTCCAGTGGCTACTCTTCAGTCATCTGGGCTCTGGTCAGAAGATGGGTAAGGATCAGTCAGAGACCACTTAGACAAGAAGAGAGAGGCCATGCTAACAAGAGCTCACGAGGCCGTGACCATGGCTATTAAGGCTACAGCTATTGTCTCTATTGCCTCAAGAGTGTCAGGAGTATGGATCTGGAAACTGATCCAACTCCTCCTGTACAACAATAGCTGCCCCCATTGAAGGGGCAAACAGAAATGTAAGGGCCAATACCTTCAAGACAGACATCATCCTGGATACATTTACCTTTTTCTTCTAGGATTATGGTCTTGACAGCAGTGACAAGCTGGCACGCTTGAGTAAGAGCATGGCCAGCAGATTCACACTCTAAAAATATCATCCTGGCTTACCTCTTTCAGAGAGACAAGCTATTTGGGGGTGCCCTGGGAAAGATCTAGATTGAGACCTAGGACAGAAGAATGTGTTGCCAAAAAAACTCAAACAATCTGAGAGGAGATCCATTGACCCTCAGCCTTTTATTCATATCACACACTACTAAGGTCCAGACAAGATTCCAAATGGCCATCCTGAGGTTAATCTAGGCAACGCTTTAATAAGGGGGGTCTTTTCAAAACCGCACTTGTAGTATAGTGATTAAATAACTGAACAGTGATGCAGTACTCTGCAGGTTCAATTCTCACTGCTGCCATGAACTTGCCACATGGTGTTGGATAAACCAGTCCTCTCAGTCCCAGCTCTCCAGCTGTATTGTGGGGATAATGCTTACCTTTTCCCAAGATCAAACAGACAGTTCTCCACACGGGGAAAGAGATCAACCTTAATACCCAGATCTCTAAGACACATCTTGCTAGCTGTCCCATGAGAGGCCAACTACTCTTTACCATCAAGCTTAGGTTGACAAGCAGGCAGGCCTTACACATACTCTCACAAGGCTATTCCATACAATTTGAAAGCTGCCCTCCAGAAAGGGGTCTACTCAATCTTCTTCTCAGTCCCTAAAAAGAATAGGGACTGGAGGGTGTTATTAGACCTCAAGTTTTTTGAACAAGTTTATCAAATTATATCACTTCTGAATGGAGACTCTGTGCTCAGTCGCAGTGACTAATCAGTCAGAAGAACACATAACATCTACAGATCTCACAGAGACATACCTCCATGTACCAATTCTGACAGCCCGTCAAAATTATCTAAGATTTTATGTTTAAAAAATAAATAAATAAAATTAAAAATTGGCAGTTCTGAGCCATCCTGTTTTGGCCTGTCCATCACACCAAGAGTATTTACAAAATTCATGATCAACCCCATCATACGTTTCAGAGACGGGGTATTCATGTTCACTTGTACCCAGATGATCTGATCGGTTCAAGAGAAAATCTCACCATAACACTCAATTCACCATTCAGTTCCTACAAGCTTGAACACCTGGGTTAGATCACAGTCACCAAAAGAGTTTTTTTTTCTATCCCTCACCAAAGAAAAGGTCAGGAAGACCAAACTGCTGACTGAGACTGTCATCAGAGTGCAAAATCACTTCTCACAACACTACTGAAACTGATGGGTTTGCTAGTTGCTACCTACAATGCAGTACCTTTGGGGTCGTCTATAGGCAAGACCACTTCAGACCTTTCTTAGATCTCATTAACAACAGATCATGGAGAAGACAGATCTTCCCATTCAGATACCACTTCAGATCAAAACCCATCTGAGCTAAGGTCACCAACCCAATGCAAAGCAAAAGATTCATGATCTCTCGAGAACAACAAATATTTACGGGTGTAAGAATCAGGTTAGGCATGTCTTCCTATCAATGACGGAGAAAGGGGAGCAATTTGTCTGGCCCTGTTCCAGTTCAGAGCTCTGTATGGACAAGGTTGCAGACAAAATATGTATAAACAAGCAGGGGGGATTCAAGACCTTGAAGTGACACAGGTGGCAGCAAGGATACTTACCTGGGAGGATGGTCACCTAGCTTCAATCAGAACTGTACACATCAAAGGCATATCCAATGCCCAGGCAGACTGGCTGAGGGGACAACGGGAATAGTCCCTTAAGAAACATCTCATAACATTGCACTTCACAACACCTCATGAACCTGTGTGCGCCCCAACACAGCCATCAACTACCGGGGTACATGACAAGACTTGTTCTACTCACAAGCAGATGCCCTGACATTGCAGTGGCCATTAGGCCTCCTCTATGTATTACTACCCTTACCAGTAACAGACCATGCCTTTCCACCCTCCAACAGATGGTGATATTTCCACCTTTCACCCTACTGACCTCTCCGGTCAAGTTACAGCAGGGACCAATTTGGCTCCCTCATTTAGACTTACTCTGCTTAACCGTGTGGAAATAGAAAGGAACACCTTCCTAAGATGGGGATATTTCTGAGAGGTGGCCAACACTCTCCTAGCATTCAGAAAACAGTTTATAGCTCAGAATTTACAAGTCTTATTGGGAAGCCCTCACTCGGTAGACATTTTACACAGCTCTGACCAAGCATCCATTTGAACCAGTCAAGGATGTTCCTCTGAGAAGGCTGAGAATGAAGACTATCTTCCTTATTATGTTCGTGTCTGCCAGAAGATTTAGTCAGACCTGAACTTTGTATCTTTCCCAATAGTAAGGTGATGCCTCGGACTGTCTTCCAAAACCGTATTCCAAACTGCATAGTTTGCAAGAGATAAGGCTACCATATTTCTACCTCTACCCTAAATAGACGAGGGAGAGGCTCTGACACAACCTAGATGTCAGAAGGAGGCTTAAGGCCTCTGCTCCGAATAGTGCAAATTAGAAAGTCAGTCTTAGTGTTCTTAAATATATCTCATCTCAGTTTAGGGAAGAAAATGTCTTCAGCAGCAGTAGGTGCCAATAGCAAAACATACACTATCGAAACTCCTAAAAACTCTCTTCGCAGAGGTTCCTTGTGGAATACCAGCTCACTCTTTGAGGAATGCTACTACCAGTGCAGCATTACACAGGAACACTTTTGTAGAAGAAGGCTGCAAGTTTGTCAGTCTTGACCTTATTAAGATGCTACAAATCGAATCTATATGATTCAGCGGACACCGACTGTAGTAGAAAAGTACTGCAGTGCATGATCAGGGACGAAGACCACATCCCACCCAGAAACTGGAAACTGCTTTGGGAGCACCCAAGATGTCCTCCGCCTCAGAGGGAGAACGGACCTTTGGACACTTATCGTGAAGGGTCCTTCTCCTCTGAGGAAAGGAGGACATCTTGCCCTCCCCGGGTCTCCGTCCTTCTCTACCCTGCTGCCTCATTCTTATACCTCCTCCGGATTATGCTTTATTTACAGTACATGTTAATGCAACAGGTGTTTTTTCTCTCAGTATTAACAGTTGCTGAATGATAAATTCAATGTTACTGCTTTGTGGAGTCACCTGAACTGAAGAGAGGGTGGTCCCACAGGCTAGACAGGAAGAGGAAGAAAGTTAGTTCCTGCCTCCCTGATTGGATGGTGGGAATCACCCAAGATGTCCTCCTTTCCTCAGAGGAGAAGGACCCTTCACGATAAGTGTCCAAAGGTCCGTTCTCATTGGTGGTGATTTTGGGAAAAGATGTCATGATGATGGACGATGGAACCAAATAATCTCTTACTTTTTCAGTTGGTATTAAACCCTCTTAAAGGTCCAAGCCACATAATGATCTCATAGCTTCTGATGAGGGTTGCTAACTTCCAGGCGGTGGCTGGAGATCTCGCATTACACTGATTTCCAGGCCATAGAGAACAGTTCCACTAGAGAAAATGGCTATTTTGTAAGGTAGACTCTATGGCATTATACATTGCTAGTCCCTCCTCTCCCCAAGCTCTGCCTTCCACAGGCTCCACCTCCAACACTGGCAACCCTAGGTTTAATCTCTGGAAAGTTTAATAATATTTAACAGGTGCTGGTAACCTCTCTGTGTGAATGGATGTGAGTCAGCTAGTACCTAGTTGTCAATATCTGCCTTTGCTGCAGAAGTGTTAGCAAAGTAACGAAGGACACTCAAGCACTCACCAGTCTGATTTACCTTCTGTTTGCCAGTTATAAATGGTGCTTGCTACATAATGGGCTGTTCAGTGCTCATCTACTTGTTCATCACTGTTCAACAGGTTGCTGCAATGAGTTCTTCCCAACATGAACGTACAATTGGCACACAACCACTTTGAGTTCTATTCCCCCCTCCCCAGGCTGCACGACTGCTGCCCTCAGCAAGTGATGCTTTAAATATTGGCTGATTCCACACACATTGGATAATGCACTTTCAATGCACTTTATAAATTGTTTAAGGTGGATTTTTTGTTCCACACACACAAAAAAATCATTCCAAATGATCTATAAAGTGGATTGGAAGTGCATTATCCAACGTGTACGGAATCAGCCCTAGTTATATCAGTCACAAATTATATAAATTGGTTATCGAAAAATCATCCTGTTCAGCGTTCATCTAAGTAGCCCTCCACAAAGTGAATGACTGCCAATGTATTTGGATCTGCAGTGTTATCACACATGCACAGTTTTGAAAAAGCCCAGTGTAAACTTGCTTGGCAGATGTGGGAGTTGTTGGGTGCCAAAATGAACAAACCTGGTGATCCGTTCACATCTGATCAACCGATGAACATGGCAAATTGTACTGCCCAAAGTGTTCAATGTGAAATTCACAACATACCTAAGAGTAACATCTCAAGCACAACTTTGATCTAGCTAGGGTAGAGAAAATGGGTGAACTAACCAACCATGACGTACTGATTCACCCCCAACTGAGAATTTTTCAAAAAGCAGATCATAACATAGGTTTTACAGGCTGTAAAATTAAGTTCTCTTTCTCACAGGCCTGATTTCTAAAACAGCGATAGTAGTGGTGTTTTTTTTCACCACTCTCTGTGCATCTCAAACATCAGTGTGACACTGTCTCTTCCCCCGGTATTTTATTATCTATACTATCTGATTTCATCTTAAAAGTGTATCTTTGTACAAACATCTGTGAGATGACATAACACCCTGTAATTCAGCATAAGCTGTCATAATGCAACCCTGACTGTATGTAATGAAGCTGAGCCTTTTATCACTGCTGGTGTCAGCACAGGATCATCTTATGTTTGGAAGCTTCTCCAGGTATGAATCGATTGAACGCTTAGCTTCTTTATAGTATTTGAGAAATCACATTGGCAACTTTAACTTGCAAGTAACAGTAGAATCTTTTCACCTGAGAAAAGCGACACTGATTGTATGCTATCTTGCAATATGAATTAAAGTTCCTTATGATGGTCTTAACTATTAGTTTGTATTTGCAGTGAGCTGCAAACCGGAATACATTTCATCCTTAAATTCCCACCCACCTCCTGTCAATGCTCTCTGGAGCTGTCACAGTCAGGGAAATCATAATAGGGATTTATCTACAGATGCTGGATTACATGATACAGTGCTAAAGGTTATCCTCTTTATATGGGGGTGGCTAGTTGTGTGGCTGGAAGAAACCTTGGTACAAAGTGGTGTCCTGATTGTGGGTGTACTGCCACACTGGGAACCCTGATTTGCCCTACAGAAGATTTCCCCCCCACCACCACCATAAACGAGGCTTTTAAAAGTTGTTATATGACAACTTCAACTTAAAAATGAGACATCCTCTTTAGAACCAAACCACTTTTGTTTGGCTCTTGCCTGGAAAACCTCATGGGGTTTCCATGAGCCAGCAGCAGACTTGATGGCACTTTCCACCGCCACCCAAAGCATGTGAGCTTAAGAAGTGTTCTTATTTATATTATGGATTTCAGATGCAAAGACCTCATAGCCTTACATAACCAGGGTTCAGCAACTTGAAAGACTATCTCTGCTGATATGGATCCCTACGGCAACTGCACCCCAAACAAATAGACCTCCTAAACATTCTCTTGTCCTTGAGAACATTTGTGATGGACCAGGCCCAGACCTTTTCTACAGCTGTCTTGCTGCTATGCCTCCCAGAAAGGGTCAGGCAGGCACCTATATTTGGGGCCTTCCACCAGGCTGTAAGACACAATTATTTAAACGAGTTTATGGAATAGATTTAATGGGCTTGAGATTAACTGTTTAATCACTGAGTTAAATTATATATTTTTAAAAAAGCTTAATAGATGCTTATTTTTGTGAGGTAATGTTCGTTTTCACTAGAGTTGCCAGCCTCTAGATGGGACCTGGAGACCTTCTGAAATTACAACTCCTCTCTTGACCAACAAGATCAGTTCCTCTGGAGAAAATGGCTGATTTAGAGGGTGGAGTGTAAGGCATTATACCCAGCTGGGATCTCGCCCTCCTCATGCTCTACCACTAAATATCCAGGAATTTCCAAACACGATGTTGGCAACTCTAGTTTTCACCCACTTTGAGTCCTGATTGTGTCAGGAGAAAGGTTGTTATCTGAAGTGGTCTCCTTGCATAAAAATATGATTTATGGGGAAATTAGCTAGCAAGGAAGATGGCTATACGAGAGGCAGTAACTGGAATCTATCACCTTTGTATACCAGGTCCCATTCCCAATAAGCCAAGCGAGTCTGGTGCTTCAAATCAATTAATAACTTTTATTAAAGAACAGAACTTCATGCACATACACACCAATTACCGGGGGAAAGATAATCACACACGCATGCACGCACGCACGAATGCATGCACGCGCGCGCACACACACACACACACACAGAGTCCTAGGAAATATAGCTAGAAGTGTGGGAATAGAGCAAGAGGGAGTGATTATATCTACCTATCTGGGAGAGGGGGTCCAATCCATGAGAGAGAGAGAGAAGTTTCAAACGTCCTGCATTGTCAGCCCAGAGATAGATGTGGAACAGCACTTGTGGATCCAGGAAAGCGAGCAAGCGTGTACAGTTTGAATGGGGTTGGGGCTCAACCTTTATAGGCGAAATGTGCCCCGAGGCTGAGGAGAGTTCTCCGGGCAGTTAAGACAAAGAGTCTAATGGTTGGTTCCTGGGTGTAACAAAGGGGCCGAGTACTTTGATTAATGGCTGCCAGGTTGCATGCAAACAGATGCAAAACTAGTTCCAGCACTGCACAAAAGGGACAGTTTTCCTGATGAAGTACCGGAGCCAGGTTAAGAGTTTTTAGGGAGGGGATACAATGTGCCAAGAACGACTGTACAATGTACATGCTTATTATGAATACCCTTTGAATAACTCCTCAATCACAGATAGGAAATCTCATCACGGGAAGAGGGACAGGAATGTGCTAAGTGGGGGTGACTCAGCGAGACCTTTATTGATCTGGACCTTCCGGAGCTTGGGTGGATAGCAAGACCAGTTGCATCACAATGCCTCTGCATTCCAGTGCGGCATTCCTTACATGCCTGGTTCTCCAGGGCAGGATCTGGCAACGACAGGGGCTCTCTGGTTGGCAGTGCTGCAGCCAGTTTAAACTCCAGAGGCTTGTACACTTTTAATATCATGAGCAGTCATATGAAAACTGCTATTAAAATGGCAGAGGCTGGGCTGATTGCTCACAAGGTGGGCTATAAAAATGTTCTAAATAAATATAAATAATAGCTGCTAAAATGCATACAGTGTATATACTTTTATAAAGGGAATAGAGTTGCAGTTTATTGCATGGCTTATTGGATTATTATCTTGTTTTTATTGCATAGTCTTCTAATTCTGACTATCCAGGGTGTTTTTTTTTTTTTGGTTTATTTTATGTTATGTCTTACGCTGTTTTTTTAAAAAAATATGTTCTGTGATAATCTTGAAATCTGCCTCAAGACTCAGACAGAAAGCCATGCTATGAGTAAAATAGATAAGTAAGGTTTGGTAATGTTTTAGAAGTTTAGAAGTTAGAAGGTCACATATTACACCAGTTTTGCAGCAGCTTCACTGGCTTCCCGTGGAGTTCTGGGTCCGTTTCAAGGTGTTGGTGTTGACCTTTAAAGCCCTAAACGGACTGGGACCAGCATACCCGAGGGACTGTCTCTGCCCGTATGTACCCCGGAGAGTGCTTCATTCAGCAGATAAGAACTTGCTGGTGATCCCTGGCCCCAGGGAGTCTCGTTTGGCCTCAAGCAGGGCCAGGGCTTTTTCGGTCCTGGCCTCAACCTGGTGGAACTTTCTGAAGACACTCAGGCTCACCAAGATCTGGTATCATTTTGGTGGGCCTGCAAGATGGAGATGTTCCACCGGGCATATGGTTGAGGCCAGTATTAGGACCATCATTGAGCCTCCCGTCGCCTTCTCCTATCCAATGACATCCTGTCCGTCTGGGTGTCTCCCTATTTGTATCTGAGGGCAGGAATGTGAAATAGGCCATCTGAGATGATTTTATGATATGATTTTAATTGTATTTATATAATTATGTATTTTATGAATGCTGTACCCAGTCCTAAGCCCGCTTGCAGGGAGGGTGGGCTAAATACCAAATAAAGTAATGTAAAGTTTCTGTGGTTTATCAGAAAATCACAGATTTTTTTCTATTCACTTTTAAAGCAACCCCCCTCCCCCCCCCAGAATTGTGGATGCCCTTTTGAGCTGTGGATCTGACTTTCTGTAGCTAAATAAGTATGTGTCCAGTCAGTGCCTGGATGGGAGACTTCCTTTGTAGGTTGCTTTGTGTTCTGTGATTAAATAAAAGTAGAATGTGAAGGTACTAAATACGGAGAATGGTTGTACCTAAAAACTAACACACTGCAGGGGTAAATATGAAAGTCCCGATGCCTCCAGTGAAGAGGCAAAAACTTATCTGATGGATAAGTGGATGGGGGGGGGGTGACAGGCCAAATTAAGGGGGGGAAAGTTCATTCACGTAGAACTGACTGGTGGCAGTGACTGGTGACAAGAAATCATTATACCTTCATTATACCCATTTTCTATCTCCTTCTGCTTGCCACCCTTGAACTGTGAGCAAATTATTCCTTGAATCACCATGGCAAATCCTTTGGTGCTATGTATGTCATCGTGCCAGCCCTGTAGTCCAAATGTGACATGAGACATCATTGGCACACAGGAATGAGTCCCAGCCAATAAGAGGACATTAAAGAGAGGTGTGGGAAAAACTTTCTCCTCTTCAGGCAAGCATAGGCTGTACACTGCCAACCCACCCACCCATTATGATGCAACATGGGATTAGCTGTTATAGGAGTTGAGCAGGAATTTTTCCTCCCTCTAACTGGCTAGCATAGAGGATTTTTTTCACCTACTCCAATCTGTTCCTGGTGTTACAAGAAGGTCTGGTCTTTGACTCATTAGGCCATAACTGGGAGGGATAAGGAGGGGGGGTTCCTAAAACAAGGAGGGATGATTGGCAACTACCCTGAGGCATTTAGGATGAAGGGCTGCACTTAAACTGCCCATAATTTGCTGGCATGGTGGTGAAGTGATAGAGGAGACACCCTTATTTGATTTATCTGGCCTTTTGGGGCCTGTTTTGGCCATTTGGGGCCCAATTCAGGCCTGAAATGGCCAGGATCAGGCCACTGCCAGGTGAGAAGAGTATTCTGCCACTGACAGAGGCCTGATCTTGGCCATTTCGGGGTCAATCC
The DNA here is from genome assembly GCF_028583425.1 of Eublepharis macularius. NCBI lineage: Eukaryota > Metazoa > Chordata > Lepidosauria > Squamata > Eublepharidae > Eublepharis > Eublepharis macularius. The sequence goes on along the minus strand of NC_072796.1, from coordinate 120,718,187 downwards.
TGGCCATTTTGGGCCTATTTTTGCCATTTTGGGCCCATTTCGGACCCAAAATGGCCAGGATAGGGCCACTGCTGGGTGGGGGAGTGTTCCCCCATCCAGCAGTGGCCCGTTCCAGGCCAATTCGGGCACAAAACAGCCAGGAGTGGGGGGGGGGGCAATTTTGAGAACTGCAGAAAAAAAGCCCTAGTGACATCACTGCTAGTTATGCATCTGGAGGTGATGTAGTATTGCCAGATGCTGTTAGGGTAAGTCTTTGCAATATGTCTCCTTTGAATTGCCAACCATAGGTTGGCATCCCTAACTTACATACTTCATTTATACCCTGTCTTTTTTTCTTGCGGGGGACATAAAGTTGCTTATATTTTCTTCTTCATTTTATCCTCAAAAATATCAGATGAAATAGGTTAAGCTAATGGCCCAAAGTCACCCAGCAAGCTTCATGGCAGAGTGGGGATTTAACCCTGCATCTACCAGATCCTAATCTGGATCTCTAATCACGACACAACACAAGTTCTCACTAGGGTTGCAAGCCTGGCAACCCGTGTGAGCATTGGAATGCAGGGACATGAAGGGCATCTAATGTTGGTGACCAAAAACAAAAGCTATGGCAAATCTCTATGGCATTACCATAGAGTTTCCAGCAATTCTTAGAGCTACCCACTGTCACTTCTGGATTGTACCTGGAAGTGACATACTGGCTCAGAGATCTGCAGCATTTATTTGTTTATTTTTCTTCCTCTGTTGCTGCAAGTGGCAGTGGACAACACAAACAATTAGCAGAAGACCTCCCACCATAGCAGGAAGTTGGCAACCTTAGTTCTCACGCGTGTAGTTAAGCAGCCTCAATTAAGCCTTTAGTTGCTAGAGTGGCACATTGGGGATGGGGAATGAGCCCTAGCACCTCTCATTACATCTATTGTGCAGAGTAGGATAAACATGGAACCAGGGTGGAGCTGACCAAAATAATGGTAGCTAGTGAGTTGCCTCAGCTGCCACACATCCTTCAAAGCTGAATGAATAGTTTGATGGCACAGGTTAGCCACTTAATTTAATCCCGTCTTTAATCTTCTCTTTGTGTCTGAAATTTTGGAGGTGGGATGGTGCTGGAACAATGTTGCTTGCTCATTCTTTCTGCTTGTGACACTGTTTTCAGGATTATGCCTTTTAGATCAGTTGGGATGGACTAATGGAGGTGTGGATTAAAGTGGAGAGTTGCATATGTGCGTGTGGGTATAGGCAACTGGACTGGATACCCTTAATAATTCCATTTTTATACTTTTTAAACTACATATTTTAATCAATATTTGTTTTGACTCATAGGTACTATGCCACATGAGATTTGTATTTCTAAAGCTGCATAACCATGTAAGTCTTGCATTGTGTAAGGATCTTCCTACTAAGATGGGTGACACTGTAAGCTCTGTTTGAGGGGGAATGGAAGGAGTTACCTAGAATTTGTCTCCCTATTCTTCAAACTTGATATTGATTTTCAGAGCTGAGTTTCAGCGAGTCCTGGTAGAAAAGGAGCACCATGCATATTGTTTCATGTAATTGATGTATATTTTGTGGGTGAACATAGCTTGAAGATTTGTTCACAGGTACCTGGCATCTATTTTATAAGATCAGACCACTAAGCATGCAATTTCCATTCTCAGTTGCATTGCTTTATGGATTCTATAATCTGAAAGCTTTATACTTGTATACTAATTCTTACCCATTGCTTCATACTAATTCTTACCCATACAGATTCTGGGGTTCACCTGATAGCATGAAATCTGATTTGGTTACAGATGATGGTTTTCATGTGTCAAGCCACTGTGACATTCTTTCCATTCAGCATGAAAAGGGTAACATATGAGAATGCAGATTCCTATTTCTTTTATTTCTGCGGGAAAATAAAGCTGACAGAAGTCCACCTTTGCCCTTAGAGAGTCTGGCTGCTGCAACATCTGTGAATCACCACATGATTCATGCCATTTCCTGTTTCAGGTATGCCTGTAGCAGACTTGTGAAAAGCATGGCAGATGTTATGACTAGAGATGGGCATGAACCGAAATACAAACCAAGGTTAGTCGCGAACCAGACCAGTTCATGGTTCACAAACTGGTGGTTCGTGGAGACTTGTTTTCGATGAACTGGGACGAACCCCTATGATTTTTGCCCAGTTAGTTTGTTCATATTTTGATTTGGCACTGCAGACAGCCTGGTGCTGACCAACCAGTTTCCTTGGCAACAGGAGGATGGGATCTCTGCAGATTTTCTTACTGACCTGGAAGTGAAGTTCTCATGAACCAAACAAACCAGTTCATGATCTGGGCAATTTCATGCCGGTTCGTGGTTTATGGTTCGTGAAATGTTATGAACCATGAATCACAACAAACCAATTTTTTTTTTCAATTTCTAGTCTCTAGTCACAACTCTAAACAATTTGAAAGGGAATCTGAAATTGCAGGAAGCATGATAGTCAATCCAAATTCTATTTTCAACAATGGTGCGATGTTTTTACAATAGATATATGCATTTTCTCTGTGGTACAAAACGAAGGTTATTTTTTATACAGGACAATTAAGATCCAGGACTGTTACTCCTCTTCGTTTGTGTTTGTTTACTGTAATGTTCCCAGATATATTAGATGCAGGTCAGTGGATGAATTCTTAATGTTTCAGGATCTAATTTGAACTTTCTCTGCAATTAGAGGGCTGATAGAAAATCATTTTATGAACAAAAATATGCCTCATTGGGGATGTGTGGGAGGGTTGATATGCAGTTTTAAAAGACCATGAGATGAGATTTTGAAGGCTGGGGGAGGACATTTTTCACCATTAAAGTTATTAACATATAGAGGATAAAAAATGACTAATGCTTTAATAGCAGAACAGAGATACCATTTATTGAGGCATTTCAACTAATCAAGAAGAGCTTGATTTTCACATGCAAATGTAATGGTTGCAGTATCTGCTGTAGGTGGTTGATAGTAAATTGCTGGCCATCCCGTAATTTCTCGTCCTTTGATTAATACATATTCGGTGATGCTCAACTGAATGAACAAACTGACTTCCCTGAAGTACCCTACCCATGCCGCCAAAGCTATGCAAACTGAACTGATGGTGACTGTGACTGTGTGCAATCACACAAGGAGGGCTGTTTAAGTACATAAGAAGAGCCCTGTTGGATCAGATGAGTGGTCTCACACAGTGGCCAACTAATTACTCTGGAGGACAAACAAGAGGGCATAGAGGCTGAGGCCTTCTGCTGATGTTGCCTCCTAACACTGGGAATAAGAGGTCTGCTGTTTCTGAATGTGGATATTCCTTTTAGTCATTATGGCTAGTAGCCTCTGATAGACCTATCCTCCATGAATTCATTTAATCCCATTAAAGCTATCTATGCCTCTATGCCTGTGGGAATCACTACATCCTCTGACAGCGAATTCCACATTTTAATCACTTTTTGAGTAAAAAAAGTCCATCCTGAATAGGCTTACCATTTGCCCACCTATGGCGGGCAGACTTCCAGAGATTTGATCCATTGTTCACCACTGCTCCAAGTGGTTGTGGGAAAAATAAAGTGGGAGAGGCTCTGATCTAGCTGCTGCATGCTACTTCCAGGTACAACTCTGACATGATAATGGTAGTTCTAGGAATTGCTGGAAACTCTACAGTAAAGCCACATAGTTGTGATGTTGCTGACATTACCCCCACCCCACCCCCACCCCTCCCCTCTCCAAGTCTCCTACTGGTTGACAGTCTTGACCTGGCAACCACAGGCCTGAATCCATTGGGTGGGTCTTGTGTAGGTCTTTCACACAATATTACAAGGTATTCATTGTGGGGTTGCTTAGTGGAGAAATAGCTTTCAGGCATCTTTAGACACCTAAGAGGCATTGAAGAGAAATGACATATAAGTTTGGTCTATGTGGTAAAATCTGGAATGGGTCCTTCGTTGATCTATACAGAGTGTTTAGATTACCCCATTCTACCAATATTTGGCAACCAAGGTGGCTTACCCCATTAAAATAATATGCTCCTTTTCTCTTTTTCAGTGCTTGGAGGAGGACTGGGTGGGTGTGACAAAGGTGCTGCTGCTATGGATTCGTCCACTTCAGGGGTTGTAGAGAAAACAGGGGATTCTATTGTACCTGGATTCAGCTTTGGCTTACTGCCCCCTCCTCCTATCATTAATTGCCATTATGGAGGCTACAGGGAGAAAAGGTACCAGCCAGGCACTCTTCAATAATGCCAGATCCAAACTGTAAGTAAGAACTCCCTCTCTGAATACTTTTGTTAATTATATTTTAGTTTGGTTTTAGATTGCTATAAACTGTTTTGGGACCCAATTTTTGACTGAATAGAGGATTTAAATGTATACTGTATAAGGAAATATGAAAACCAAGGTCACATACGGACTCATCAGATGTACTTAACAAGCAGGCTCAGTTATGTGTATCAGCAGTAACTGGGATGTGGGGCTTCTGCTGCTCAAGGGCACAGTTTTTAACTACATCCTAGATAAAGCACCCAACTATTCCTTTTATTTCTGTGAAAAGATCAAGCTGACAGAAGTCCTTCACTTTAGCCCTAATTTATTTATGTATTTATTACATTACATTTCTAGACCACCCTCCCCGTCAGACGGGCTCAGGGTGATGTAACAACCAACAATTTACAACATACAATTTAAAACAATAAAAACATCATGAATAAACATTTAAAACATTTTTCTGTATACAATAACATTTCTCAGTGGCGGATATAAATATTAAAATTCAGCATTTTAAATGCAGGGCCTGGGTCTTACAAAATGTCCTGCATCAGACTTTGTGAGCTCCTGCATGGGTGGTGGACGTTCTTCAATGGTATGGTTGGCAAGAGGACAGCCTAGCCCCCACCAAATGCCTGGTGGAACATCTCTGTCTTGCAGGCCCAGTTGTTGCCAAGTAGGCTCCCTCTCCTGCTTTAAGGCCTGCTATGAACTGTGTTAAAGTTTCCTGCATTACTGTTTTACTACTACACCGAAGATTGGCCTGCACGTGTGTGTTCTAATACACGTGTCAGTTTCCTGTCTGCTGTTTGATTACCTTGCTGCTGCAATAGACTGTGTAGTTCACTGACTCCATGTTTGGTTAACTGCATAAAGGACTCTCTTCCTGGGCAAGCCCTGCCCTGACCTGTATCTGGACTTCCCAGTGTGTGTTTGGACTGTGTTACAAGTGCGCCCCGTGCCTGCATTGCCATCTGCCACGGACCGTGCCTGTTCCCTGCTTTGGACTGTTTTAAGTGCTGTTCCCCCTGCCTCCATGGAAGCCTGCCTCATATGGGCCCAAGCCGCTGCTAGCAGCCGGGCGCCTGCCGGGGAAACCTCCAGCGAGCCTGGCTAGGCGCTCCCTGGTCAGTTCCCGTCTGGAGCCTCCCGCGAGTCGGTCGCCGAGCTTGCCCTCGCTACCGGGCAGCCTGCTATCCAGCCTCAGCTATGCCCAGCCGGCATCCATGTTCTTAGGCAGCCAGAAGACCCAGGGAAAGAGACTGCTTTGAGAAGCCATTTCGGCGAAGCGGGCACACCACGTCCGCAGCGAGAGTACCTCGCCCCGCTCTGCATATCTTAGGAGCCGCCCAGGAGAAGGAACTAAGTGCCGACCATCCCAAGCACTTAGAGAATGCATCTCAAAGAAACCTCCGCATTCCAGAGCTGATGACATCAGGACAAGCCCTGTCCGCTGGAACATCCTTTCAGCCCACTCAGATTTCCCCCTCCCTCTTTTGTCCCCTCTTCCTGAGGTGTCACTTATCACAATCTGATTACCAAAGTGGCCCATCCAAGCCATTCAGTAACCCATTAGAACCTTTGTTTTAAACTGTGAGAACCACCAAGTACAGCACCAGCACCAGGGTACGTTTTGGGGTATTTAAGCTGGTCTCTCAGACCACACGGTGCTTAGGCCATTCCTATCCAGACCCCCCCCCCTTGCTGTCCGTGGCTTAGGCCATTCCTATCCAGACTTCCTTGCTGTCCCCCTGTGGCTCCATTGCTGGCATTGGGCCACCCTCGCTGTTGTATCTCTGCTTCGCTTCAGGATAAGTGAGTATTCCCTCTACCATCGTTGGGAACCAGCTAATGCGAAAGTCTCTGTATTTCCTACTCTGTATTTCCTAGTCCTTGTATGTTTTCTTGTTTGTATGTGCAAGCTCAGGCTTACGCCACACTATTAGAAAATACACGTGTTTGAACCTATTTGTAGTCTGCCTCTTTTTCACTTGAGTGTCTGGGATCGGGACCTCCGTAGACATAGGTTAAGATCCACGCTAAAATTTAAAGTTACAGACTGCTAGAGCTAATTCCCCATTATAATAAAGAGCAGTTCTGGTAACACAGTGGAAAGATAACAAATCCCGCCGGGCCCTAGTCTCCTCAGACAGAGAGTTCCACCAGGTTGGAGCCAGGACCGAAAAGGCCCTGGCTCTGGTAGAGGTCAGACGGACCTCCCTGGGGCCAGGGACCATCAGCAGATGCTTATTAGCTGATCGAAGCGACCTCTGGGGAACATATGGGGTGAGGCGGTCCCGAAGGTATGCTGGGCCCAGTCCGCATAGGGCTTTATAGGTCAACACCAAAACCTTGAACCAGATCTGGTACTCAACTGGTAACCAGTGCAGCTGTTGCAGGATAGGTGTTATATGTGCCATGGTTGGAACTCTGGCAATCACTCATGCAGCTGCATTCTGAACCAGCTGCAGTTTCTGGATCGAGCCCAAGGGAAGCCCCGCGTACAGCGAGTTACAGTACTCTAATCTGGAGGGTCTGGCTACTGCTGCTGTGAATCAACATATGAGGCATGACTCCATGAGTGAACTGTTCCTTAGTTTGTTCCTCGGATTCCTTTTTGGAGTCCATTCAGGTTAAATCCTAGAGTCTGTTTTTAAAACCATTTTCAAGACCGAGGGCCAAGCTACACATGACGAATGACACTTGAACAGTAAGTGTATTTCTCCCTGTTCACTTGCCCTCCACTCAATCCACTTGCCGTTCAAGTGTCATTCGCCATGTGTAGCTTGACCCCAAGAAAGTTCCTTGCATGAGGCTGTTGCCCAAACTAGGCAATGCAGCCCAAACTTATCCCTATATTTTCTTTATTCCCTGGGTACCTTTAGAGGCCTCATTATTTGTCCACTTCTCTCTTCCTTTCATATTTCCCTGGCCTTGTTTGTAACAAATGAGGCTTAAATGGATTTTAATAGGTCCTTATTGAACTATTTTTCTATAAAGTGACCCAAGCACAGTATGTATGTGGAGACGGGGGAATTAAAGACGTAAATTTTAGTGGATTCAAATGACTATTATTAAGCCCATAGAGTGTTGTCTTCCCTCGATTCATCAAAAGGAATTTTTAACTCTGCTTGCGGAGAACTGATGAAAAATACCCCCCAACTACATTGGGCCAACTATTCTGCTTTTTAGCAGAGTTTTATTAGTAGGACCTAAATATAAACTTTCAAATTTGTGAGTGTGTGGGGGTGGCTTATAGCCATATATTACTTGAACGTATATAAATTGTTATCACAGCTCATACTTTAGCTTCAGAATGAGGGTTTGAGCATGATTAGAGAACTTCGATGTTTGTTGTCTTCGCTGCTTTTTTCCTTCCCTTTTCTTACACATTTCAGAAAACACAGAGTTGGGAAAGTAGGATGCAAGTAGTATTGTTATAGGTAGGGGAATTTTACTTTTTTAGTTATAGTTTCAGGTGAGTACCTATGTTGGTCTTCAGTAGGAGAACAAGATTTAGGTCTAGTTGCACCTTAAAGACCAACTAGAATTCCAAGGTATGAGGACCTCTGACTCTCAAAAACTCAGACCCTGGAAATCTAGTTGGTCTTTAAGGTGCCACTGGACCCAGATGTAGGCACTGATTCCTCTTATGATCTTTTTTTTCTCTTTTAAAAGAGGGGATTCTCTTTCACTTCTCTTTGATTTCTCTTCAAAGAAATCACCCTTGTTTATATCTTCAACACGTGCAGTCATTTGTTGTTACACACCACACAGGGTGGTACTCTAGCAGCAGAGTATAGAGGTTTAGGAAGACATTGCCTGCCTTTGAGCTTCCACAGAGTGAAATTTTGCAGAACCTTCCTGCCTGCCCCTCCTCTCTTCTCATTTCTCTTGGATCATAATGAAATTCATTAGAAGCAGATTCAAAATTCCTAAAAAGTGAGAAAGAAAGGGATTTTTATATTTTAGGGAGAAAGTGAGTAAAGAGGAATTAAGAGAATTCTGCTTGCCTCTGGGGTTGTTAAGAAGAATTCTCTTAATTCCTCTTTACTCATTACCAATGCTGATTGCTCCATACCCACTGCCCCTCTGCATGCCCCACCCTATTCAATCATGCCTGCCATTGTCATTCACCAGCTATTATCATTCAGCTTCTGCAATCACTCCACTCTCCAAGATATAAGGACAGATGGACTCACATTCTTGCTGCATCTGAAGAAGTGAGCTGTGGCTCATGAAAGCTCATACCCTTCCACAAATTTCATTAGTCTTATAGGTGCTACTGGACTCTTGCTCTTTTCTGCTGCTACAGACAAACACGGCTACCCATCTTGATCTATTATAACCTGAACTTAACTCTACTCCAAAGTTTGCCACCAACCATCTACTGTCACCAGCTGGAGAAATTAGCAATGAGACAAGAAGTCAATTTGTCTATTCAGTCCAGGTGGATGCAGTGTCTTGAGTCAGGAAGGCAGAAGATGATGGGCCCTGCAGGTGGACTAAGGAGGGGAGAGTGAGCTGTGGCCCCCACAACTGCCCACAGGGTGGCAGAGAAGGGGATGGGCTGGCATGCAGAGCAATGAGGGGAGAGGAAGGGTGAGTGAGATTCCATGTTTTCTTGCAGGTCCCTGCTGGAAGGGGAAGTAGCAGGAATCTGAGCTGCTGCCTCCACCACAAAAGCCAGGCTGACAAATGTGGCAACATTGCAGGCTGGTGAGCAGACAGATGAGTGAGTGAAGGTAGGAAGGGAAGGATAGGATTTCCACCCTCCCTCAAGGAACTGCCATCACCTAGACCTGACAACAAGGCGATGCTACAAGTGGGCAGGCTTGGAGAAAGAGAACGGAGAAAGGGGACTAGGAGGCTTGAAAGCTACCACTGCTCCCTGCTGCTGTTTCTATTTAAGGTATAGCTTAAATAGAAAGAGGCACCCCCCAAGTAACACTAAGTGTAGAACACTAAGGGGATTCCCCATAACTGGAGGTATGAATAATGTTAGTTCATCAGAAATACCATAAACACAATGTATTTAGTATTTAACTACTTTAAATATAACCTAAAGTCAAGTTCAAAAGTCTTACAGTGCAATCCTAAGAAGAAATAAATGAAATAAATGGGCTTAGACTGGAGTAACTCTTCTTAGGATTGCGCTCTTAAAGTGCCACGTACTTACAATAAATAATCTCTCCTATATTCCACAAAGTGCATCCTCATGTCATCACCATAACTATTAATAAATACAGCAATTGATTCATGCTCAATAAATATTGCAACAAATATCATAATTCCTGGCGACAAAATTCACAGTTATTTGTGCTGAGCTGATTCAGTGTAAATATTATTAATCTGTCTCTTTTTTTTCCTTTCTTACAGAAATGCCAGAATGGGAATCTCAGGTCAGTTGATAATGTTGATGGAGGTAAGTATAGTAGTATCTTAATTCCAGGTCAATAATAATGGTAGGCAGGCAGTGTGCCAGGGAGGAGGGTGGTCAAGAAAGAGAGTAAACAGTGCAGGAGCCATTTGCTGTCGCCACTGGAATTCCTCCTCCACTGTAAATTTCTTGCAGGTCCCCCTACTTGTCACAATATATTAAAAAAACTATATCCCATCTCAAAGGGATATAGTTTCTTGCATGCAATCAGTTTTCATAGTCTTATTTCTCACTGGAAGGCAACCAGAGCAGAACTTGACTTACAAAGGATGTAAAATAGCAGTGGATCTGCTTTCTCCTTAGTTTCTCGCCTCAAGGATGTACAAATATGCTTGAAGCACTGCAATCTCAGAAGCCAAAAGAGCAACTGGTGAAAATGATCACTGGTGCTGGAAGGAGGAGTGTTAAATGTCCTACAGTGTTCTTTTCTCTTTCTCCTAAACAGCAAAAGCAAAATGAAATATCAAAAATAAGCGTAATTTTGCAGGTGCGTATGAGTGATCGTGGCAATAGAATTCAGTTCTTCAAGGCAAAGAATGGTTGATCGTAGCACAGAATGTTAACATACAATTATTTTAGCATAACATACACAGAAGACCTGACAAGATATATTTCATTGTATGTTATAAGAGAGGGGGGGAAAGCAAGCCTGTATATTTTGTGATGAGCAAGTACTCCTAACCCAGAGGAGTGGCAAAATTGCAGCCAAAACTGCTGAATTATCTACAATAGAAACCAGGATAGATGAGAAATGTGAAGCCATAAATCACACTTTCCTTATGGTAACATTGTAAATTAAATGAAAACCTATAAATAGAAAACCTAAAGTGGATTTTTTTCATTGCTGCCCGCTTCCACAAAAGATAAAGTAGTAACTCCTAGAGTGAACTTTTCACCTCCAGCCTTGCATCTGCACTATTGTGGCATCCAATATTGTGTTTCCTTTGTCATGGAAAAATTATCTAAAGGCTAGGATAATGGCTGCAATGGATGCTTATGCTTTGGTTGAATTTTATTTTGTCCTCTTTCCTACTTAAAGAATTTCATTTCAGCAGGCAGGTATAAATAGAATTTGGACATAGAAATAGAATTTGACAATCACAAAGAAGTGATTTTATTAAAAGGGGGAATGGTCCTTTTCCCCCCCCCCCCCACATTAAATAGAAACAGTGAAGGGGGAATGTTCTGGGAAGCCCAAAAAAGATACTTCAAAATACCAAAAAGAACAAAAAATTAAGAAACAAGGAGGGATAACTTAATACAGCATCATTGCCACTGTCCAAATGTGACTAAAGTTCTCTCAGAATCATCAATAGATCTAATTCTCAACTTAGCCCCATCTGTGAATACTTAAATATGCAGATTGGGGCCAGATATAGAAAAGGGGAATTTTAATTAGACATGGGCACGATCGGAATTACGGTCTGAAAATTGCCCCGATTTTGGTGTTTGCGCTATCAGGACCGGGCTGATCGGTTCCGTCCATGGCTCCCGGTTCAGCGGTCGGGTGGGGCGCTCTATCAGGTCTCGATCGGATCAATCGGTTTACGTTCGGGATTGCAGTCTGCAGACAGTCTGGCGCCAGCCATCTGTTCCCGAGGGAACGGAGCCCCGTGGAAATGGGGCCTGGGGAATGCCGGAGCTGTTTGTCCTCCTTCTGTCGCCCTGGAAACGCGAATAGAAGCCCAGCTTTCCTTGATCAGCAGGGCTTCCTTCCAACCACGGAGCTGCCAGAAAAGTGCGCGCCCGTCTCATCCATTTGGGAGAAGAGAGGGGAGGGCGGGGGAAGGGGGTGTTCTTCTGTAGCCATGGGCACTCGAATCTCATCTCTGCAAAGCCTGAGAGGCAGCTCTTACGGCCAAACACAGCCCTCCTCCGTAGCAGACCCAGGCTTTATAAATAGCCATGTGCTGCGCAACAAAGTTTCACTTTCCGCTTGTAGGTGGAGTGGGACAGAGGCGAGCTCTCGCTTGCCGCTTTTGGAGAAAGCGCAAGAGAGAGGGGGGGAGCTTTAGCTTTGAGCTTCAGTGGATAGGGAATAGGGAGCTATCTCCTCTGGTTCCAGGGCTGCCGCCTAGCTCTGGGGCCAAGCTCGGTGGGCACCTCGGCTGAGGGCTCAGGTCTGGCGGGGAGTGTTGCAGCTGGAGTTGGGCTCTATTCCTATTCTCTCTCTCTGCTTCCAGGGCTGCCGTCACACAGTATTACACACTCTAGTGCCTGGTCATTCTGGTCTGGGGGAGTGTTGGTGGTGGGGCGCCCTCCCGCGTCGGCCTTCCCGATTCCCAATTCCCAATTCTGTATCGGAAACAGGACTTGATCGGCGAGGTTCGGGTACCTGGGTTCGCCGCCACCACAGAATCACGATCAGCTAAATCGGGATTATTTTTTGGATCGTGCCCATGTCTAATTTTAATACAAACTTCAGTTACCTCCACATTTGCAGAAAAATCTAAAAACTTGCCCAGAATGGATGGAGGGGAGGTTAGACCCCCCAAAAGAACTTCTCTGCACATGCACAGAACTGCCACTGATGACACCCACCCCACCATTGCTGCCTCTCACACAGTGATGGCACCACAGGCAGGAAGAGATGGAGGAGCTACCGTTGACAGCCCTGTCATTACAGCTTCTTCAGCAGTGGCACTTCAGAGGGGAGTGGAGAGAACCACCTCCATCCCTGCCATTACTTCCTGTCTTCTGTGGGTTAGGCAATGATGAGCAATTACCACTGTGCCCAACTCTGCCATCACTGCCTCTCCAGCAGCAGCACTGCAAGTGGGAGGGGAGGATGAGGAACCACCACTGCCATCCCCACTGCTGTTTTCTTTCCACAGAGAAAGAGAGAAAGTAAGAGAGGGAGAGAGACGGTAAGTACTGGGAGAGGGGGAGAGAAAGAGTGATGGGATGGGGAACAGAAAGAGGAAGAGAAAGTAATATTCTTGCCGTCATATAGTCAATATGTGCACTTTTGAATTTGTGGGACAACAGCAGATTAAAGGATTCTAAATGATTTCAGGGAAGCTGAAATGTTATTATAGCTGGCTTCAATCAAACAGGACAAAATATAAGAGAAAAACAGAAATTAGTTCACCTGATCTATAGTTGCAAGAAACTGAGCAATTACCAATGCAATCTTAAACAGGGTCACCTGCTTCTGTGTCCCATTAAAGTTAATGGATATAGAAAGGTGTAACTCTTCTTAAAATTTTTGCTGCTTGTTTCCTATCGAATTCCATCAACCTTTTTCTTGTTGTGTTTATGTATTTCATCCAATCATATCCTACCTGTTTTGTGGTAAATTTAATTCATTCTTAAAGTTCCCAGGAAGTCTCCTATCCAGGCAATGACCAGCCCCAGGTGTGCCTAGCTTCCACCAGGTAGCTGGATTTTGAGCTTTTGAACTATTATGAACAAGGTACCAGAAAAAAATATACCGAGCTGTATCTATGTATGAAAATCTTAATCGCTTTTTTTCCCCAAGACAAAATGATTTGTCTGTATTGCAGCTGGAAAAACCTGACTCAAAGTGAACCACCAATCTTCTCATTGAATCTCAATTTCTTAAACATTGTAGCTGTGGAAATCACAGAAGGCTAAGAAAAGAGGAAATGACTATGGCAGTTTATCATGACCTCCGCTCCATAGAATCCAAGAGCCAAGCTGATTGTTCATTTGGGGGTTCTTGGCTAAATTAATACTATGTCTTGCAGTCAAATGTTTAAGGTTTTCAAGTCCCTCTGCATCACTTAGTAGTTCAACTATGAAGAAGAAATATGTCACTATTAGAGTACTCTTGCCAATTTGCTAGTGAAGGACGTGGAAATTGAGGCTGCAACGGTGCATTTCAATTGGGACTAAACATGTTGTGGCACGCAAACTTGGAGATGGCCCACCAGCCACACTTGATAATTCACCATATGTTTTGATGCCTGTATTGGACTGCAAAAACCAGGGAGGTTGTCAGTCATTTCAAAGACCAAAATGTGGAGCCAACAGGCTGGATTTGAGGCTATGACCAAGACGGTGGTAAACTTATGTATGGTTGCCAAGCTGTGCCATGAAGTTTGGGGGGCAGGGACATGAGGTGGTGCATATCAGTGTTGGATGGCTGTACATCACTCATGTTACTGATGTCACTACATGTGGAAGTGACAGAGGGTAGCTCTAGGAATCATTGAAAGTGTATAATAAAACCACAGAGTTTCTTGTAATTCCTAGAGCTACCCTTTCTCGCTTCCAGGTTGTACCCAGAAGTGATGTAGCAATGTTAGAGATGTCACAGTTTTTCATTTCATTTTTAGGCCACTGCCAGTCTGAGCGGCAGTAGGCAGTGGGGCTTGCCGGCAGGAGGTCTAGCAAGCCTACAGTAGAGGTGGTGGTTAGTGGACAGGCAACAGAACAGCCAGTGGTTAACTGACCACAAGGAAGGAAGAGCCCTACCTCCTTACTTCCTTCCTCTGCCCTTCCCTGGTACCTGCTCTCTTCTAACTTTGATTAAGACACCCTGTGTAACCTTGAATGTACACCTCTATGGCATTGCTAGAGTTAAAGCAGTTTCTAAAATAAAAACTCCAAAGGTCATGTGATTACCTAGGGAAAACAAAAATTTACTAAGACACTACTTTCTTATATCTGTTTGCTTTGCCAACTTTTCAGACATCAATACAGAACATCCAACCTTAATTGTTTCTGAAACATCAGCCTGGGAGATGAATTTTTTTTTGCACTGTCTTGCAGCCCCAAGTGGCAAAGCAATTCTGAGGAAAATAACCCAATCAAGTAGAAGAATGGGAAAGTGTATGGCAGAATGGGGGTGGGTGAAGGATACACTTCAGAGTGCATATTCTCCAAAGTATTGGCAATTGCTAAAAAATTATAGGAGCGGAGAGAAGCTGGAGTGTGGAATAATGGTCTAATAAAAACAAGTTGTCCTATCAGTGACAAAACTGACACTTCTAAATGATAAAACAGGACCCTGTTGCTCTGCAGCAATAGCAAATACAATGAAAATGTATACACAGAACTTTAAAGTCTACAGTCCAAGATATGGGATCCAGATTAATGTTTTCATCGGCACAAAGATTTCCTCTCATGGATCACAACTTTCTCCCCCTCTTCTCAGATGGTAGCCTAAATACCCCATAAAATCCTGTCTGTGGGGAATAGGAGATCCTGCAGAAATGATACCTTGAGGCAGTGTACAAAGCCCATATTACCTGGTCTCACCTACTATAGTCAGGAATGTGAAGGGGACATGGATCAGTACTAGAGTATCTGCTTTGTATGCAAAAGATTCCAGGTTGAGGTTTCCCCAAAGATATTTCTGAGGAGGAGATGTTACCAGACTCCAAATGAAATGTCAGGGGCACAGTAACTGCACTGATTATAAACCATCAGAGGATATTTGGTTTTCAAGGGTTCTCCACTGGATGGGCCAGGCTAGCCTGATCTCATCAGATCTCGGAAACTAAGCAGGGTTGGCCCTAGTTAGTACTGGGATCAGAGACCACCAAGAAGACAAGGGTTGCTATACAGAGGCAGGCAATGGCAAGCCACCTCTGTTCATCTCTTGCCTTGAAAACCCTATAGGGTCTGCTGCAACTTGTCAGCACTTTACACACTGTGGGAGAAGGAAGACTGCACAATTACAGCAAAATTACACTGCTCTCTTCAAGACATTTATTTCATGAATCATAGCTGACTTCCTGATAGAATATGGCTACCCCTTTGCACAACTAGTGCAAATTAAAAGCTGGTCAGTGTATAGCTCCCCTTTGAAATTCCCTGTAAGTTCACTTCAGGTTCAAAACAAGTATAAGGATTCCACTGAGTTTTGAATTTTATCAGGTGAAGTTACACCTTTACTTGGATCTTTGCTAAAGGGAAATCTCTTTCAGACCCTGCTTAGTTTTCAATGTGCCCCAAATCTGGAAAGATAAAACCCAGAATATACTGTGTATTATTTGTGTACAAATTGACAAAAGAATGCTTATATTCAGCATAATTTCAGGGTTGTAAGTGTAGCCAATGAATTGGTTAAATTAATCAATTAAAATATTTGATTGACTTAAAACTAGAGATGGACATGAACCAGGAAAATTCCGAACCATGTGGTTCGTGGTTTGTTGTGTTTCACAAACCACGAGCCACGAACTTTCACAAACTTGCCCCGGTTCGTGAACGGGTCCGTTTGGTTCATGAAAACATCACTTCCCGGTCAGCAAAAGGTCTGCAGAGAGCCCATCGCCCCATTGCCTAGGAAACTGATTGATCGGCACCAGACTATCTGCCAAAATACAAATCAAAAGAACAGGGCTAAAATTCATCATGGTTCATGAACAATGAGCTCCCACAAACTGCCGGTTCGTGAACCATGAACTGGCCCAGTTCATGACAAACTTCAGTTTGTATTTCAGTTCATGCCCACCTCTATTTAAATCCATGCCTTTTATTCATTGGCCAACAAAATTTTAATTTGGTTAAATACCAATACTGCTAAAAGCAGCCAATGGCATGTACCATCTGAAACAAACATTCTTTCCTGTCTCTGGCAGAAAAGGAAATATTCAAGTGATGCGTGATGCCACATCACCAAAAGAAAAAGAAGTACCTCAGTTCATCTGAGATTTCTTTAGGTTCTGTCCCCGTATGCTCCACCTTAATTTTATAAACAAAAGATGCCAAACCAAGTTGTGATGATTTTCTTTATTTTATTTAACCTTTGAACCTTTAACCCAGCTCCTCCTTACTTTATTTTAAACTTATATTTCAGGAGGGCTATAGTCACAACCAACACTCTTTTTTCCCCTCCACCCAGACCTTCAGGTATTCTCTCTTTTTTTTTTAAAGAATTTTTATTGGATTAGAAACATATAATAACAATTATAATCACATTCTTTAATTTTTTCTAATTCTAACCCCCTCCCTTTCCCCCCCCCCTTTTATTGACTTCCAACAGTTTTCCAACCCCCTATCCACTTTCCCTCTACTCCTTCATATTTATTTTATTTGTTTATTATAATATACTTTCAGATTCTTCTAAGCACTATTTCCACTTCCTTTCACATATAAATTGTCATATAAATTGTCATATAAATAAAATCCTCTTAATCTATCTTCTTCATTAAAACTACTAATAATATTCATTTTGATAACCTGTGTTTTATCTTACTCCTTCTATTCTCTTCAATATGGGACAAACAATTTGCCCCCCTTTATACATCAATTCCAATACTTCTATACACATACTTATTATACACACTTATTGTCATTTACTTAGGCTTCTGTTCTATATGTTGTTCTTTATCTATACATATACCATAAGTCTAACAATTAGACCTATCTTTGAATTTACGTATGTATGTATATATTCACTCTATGTTATACGGTTATCTTTCCAAAAAATATAGATTAGTTAATTTCTATCCCATTAATTCTCATAGTATCAATGCTATTGCTACTTAATATAATACTTAAAAATCATATAAAGTTGCTTAGAATTTTTCCATTAACTCTCCACCCCCTCGGTATAGTCACTTCTCTCCTCCTGTGTACCTCAATAATTTTCAAACTGCCACAGTTTTCCTCCCACCTCCCATTTTTTCACCAAATATTGTTTCAGCTTTCCCCAGTCCGTGTTAAACTGCCCTGGATCAAGGTCTCTCAGTTTTCTTGTCATTTTGTCCATCTCTGCCATGTACAGCAATTTGTAAATCCAGTCCTCAGTAGTTGGCACTTCTTGTACTTTCCACTTCTGCGCATACAAAAGTCTGGCTGCTGCCGTCATATAGAATATCAATGTTCTATGTTGTGCTGGGATGTCTTCCATTCCCAAGTTCAGTAGCAGGAGTTCTGGGTTCTTGTTAACTTGAAATTGTAAAATCTCACTCATTACTCTTATTATTTCCCCCCAATACTGCCTAGCTACCTCGCAAGTCCACCACATGTGATACATTGATCCCTCATGTTTTTTACATTTCCAGCATTTATTAGACATATTCGAGTTCCCTAGCGCAATCTTCTTTGGCGTCAGATACCAACGGTAAATCATTTTGTAAATATTCTCTTTAATATTGGTACATGTCGTGATTTTCAATGTATGTTTCCACAAGTATTCCCACGCCTCCATTGTTATTTCTTTGTTAAAGTTTATAGCCCACTTCACCATTTGCACTTTGACTGTCTCATCTTCAGTATACCATTTTAACAACACTTTGTAAACCTTAGAAATTTCCTTTTGGTCTTCTTGTAAAATTACTTTCTCTAATTCTGAGTCTTCCATCCTTATCCCTCCCTTCGCACAGTCTGAGTAATAAAGATCTCTAACTTGTCTATATTGAAACCAGTCGTAGTTTGGAGACATCTCTCCCTTCAGGTATTCTCTCATTTACCCAGGCCTTTACCTCAAGAACACCTTACCTTTTAGTTTGTGTGACATTTATATTGCTCCATCCCTAACTCCCTCAATAGGTTTTCACTGCCACCAAAGCTTTTTTGTCTTAGACCTTCTCAGTTTAACTGATAATAAAAGAAGGCTTGTTATAGATGGCAGCATGACAGAATGGTCAGCACAAGACGGTGGTTGTAAGGTAAAAAAGGATAAAAGGTAAAAAAGGTAAAAAAAGGATGGCATGCATATTGTTTTCAGAATAGTTATTAAGCATGGTAGTTTCAAAATCCATCCAATGGCGTCAACTACACTGTCTCTGTCTCTTACAACTGCTCATCCTCCAGAGTGATATATGCTCTCATGTGCCAACAATGTCCATCTGCTCTGTACATTGGACAAACTAGCCAACCTCTGCACAAAAGAATACATGGACACAAATCTGACATTAAAAATGGCAACATCCAGAAACCAGTGGGAGAACACTTCAGTCTACCAGGACATTCCATCAAGGACTTAAAGGTCACTGTAGTTCAACAGAAACCTTTCAAAAACAAAATCCAATGGGAAGCTGCTGAACTGGAATTCATATGTAAATTTGACTTAGTCACGCTGGGATTGAATAGAGACTATGAATGGTTATCTCATTATCAGAAGTAACCGACTTCCTTAACAGAAGCAAACTGATCTCCATATCAGAAGCTACTGTTTGCATCTACTCCTCCCTCCCCTCTCCACCTATATATCTGACCAGTTTCTTCTTGTCCTCCATGCATCTGACGAAGAGAACTGTGATTCTCGAAAGCTTATGCTACAATAAAGTTGGTTAGTCTTAAAGGTGCTACTGGACTCTTTTTGATCAAAATCCATTATATCTTCTCAAAGGTATATTCACACACTCAGTCACTCAGAGTAATTTCCCACACAAATCTTCACTAACAGACTAAACTTTCTTCTCATCCACACACAGCCAAACTAGACGAGACACCTGGGTACATGCCAGGTTAACGTTATGTTACCTGGGAAGTATAGTTTTAAAAGACAGAACCAGCTGGGATCATGGTGAGGTAGAAGGATTCTCTCCCTGCCCTCTGCTGCCTCTGCCGGCCACTCAGCCCCGCTTCCTTGTCCCACTCTGGCTGCTATTATTGCTGAGACAATGGGGAGGATCTTTGTGATTTTCTTTAACACCATTACCGATCTTGCTCTTTATCAATCTCAACAGAGAGAGGAGATTGAGAGGGGAAATAAAGCAGCCACATTTGCCCAGCCTCCTTTGCTGTTCAAGAGGAAACTAAACCAACTGCCAAAATGTTTTGTTTCAACTGCTTTAAAATTAAAAGGGAGGGGAGGGAATTGCTTACATTTTAGTGGTTTGTGGAGGAATCCACTTGGCTGCTGCGAGCCCAGAGCCAGTTCTTCTGAAGCCAGCTTCTCACAAATTGCCAGCTTGGTTCCAGGGCAACTCCAACTTAGATGGGCTGATCTAGTCAACTGGGGAAAGTAACAGAATTCTAATAAATATATTTGATGCTTTCAAACTGGGAGAGGGGGCTTTTCAAACTTTGGAGCTTTTGCAAATGAAGACTGAAGCAGAAGAAAGAAAGGCAAGGGGAGGAGGGAGGCAACTTGGTGCTTTTTCCTCTTCCTGGGCTTTCTTATTTATTTATCCACCCCACCCCTCGCCCATCATTAAGAATAGTGCTATTCATACTTGTTCTTGGCTCTTCCCCAGTAGCCAATTGAATGCCATTCGACCCAGGGGTCCTATCTTCCATCTTCTATCTTTTTTCATTTTGGGTTATCTCATCATAGGGTTTTCAAGGTAAGACATTAGCAGAAGTGGTTTACCATTGCCTTCTTTTGCTTCGCAGCATTAACCAGGGTTAGTTGAAGTGACACTGCCATTGTCTGTGAAAGATCCTTCTCCAGTGTCACCTTCCACTCCTGCTGCTGCCCAGTAGCTAACCTTGAAGAATTCTTCTGCTCCCATCACCATTGGAACATTCCATTCTCTTCCGCTGATGTGACCATTGATTTCTTTAGGGGGTGGATACATCTTAATCTGGTGTCTCAGCTTTGACCATTCCACCTTGAGTGACTCTTCCAGAAGTTTAGACTCTTGACCAAGGCTGCGCTCCTGACAGTGTTGCTCTTAGCTTCACTGATACACCTAAACTCCCTCACCACATTAAGGTGTGTATCCAAGAATACACACTTTAACATGGTGTGTATCCAATCAAAATTATACAGCAAAGACTCTTACCATATATGGAACAAGAAATGCTAGATGTTCAAGCTGGATTCAGAAAAGGAAGAGGCACCAGAGATCACACTTCAAATTTACGATGTCTAATGGAACACACCAGGGAATTTCAGAAGAAAATCAGTCTGTGTTTTATAGATGACAGCAAAGCTTTTGACTGTGTAGATCATGAAAAGCTCTGTCTCTGGCTCTTACAACTGCTCATCCTCCGATGTGATATATGCCCTCATGTGCCAACAATGTCCATCTGCTCTGTACATTGGACAAACCAGCCAACCTCTGTGCAAAAGAATACATGGACACAAATCTGACATTAAAAATGGCAACATCCAGAAACCAGTGGGAGAACAATCTACCAGGACATTCCATCAAGGACTTAAAGGTCACTGTAGTTCAACAGAAACCTTTCAAAAACAAAATCCAACAGGAAGCTGCTGAATTGGAATTCATATGTAAATTTGACTCAGTCAAGCTGGGATTGAATAGAGACTATGAATGGTTATCTCATTATCAGAAGTAACTGACTTCCTTAACAGAAGCAAACTGATCTCCATATCAGAAGCTACGGTTTGCATCTACTCCTCCCTCCCCTCTCCACCTTTATATCTGACCAGTTTCTTCTTGTCCTCCATGCATCTGACGAAGAGAACTGTGATTCTCGAAAGCTTATGCTACAATAAAGTTGGTTAGTCTTAAAGGTGCTACTGGACTCTTTTTGGATTTTGCTACTACAGACTAACACGGCTAACTCCTCTGCATCTATGAAAAGCTATGGAAAGTCTTAAAAGAAATGGGGGTGCCACAACATTTGATTGTTTTGATGTGCAACCTGTACTCTGGACAAGAGGCTACTGTCAGGACAGAATATGGAGAAACAGAATTGTTTCCAATTGGCAAGGGTGTCAGACAAAGATGCATATTATCTCCCTAACTCTTCAACCTCTATGCAGAGTATATGATAAGGAAAGCTGGATTAGATCTAGAAGAAGGTGGAGTGAAAATTGGTGGGAGGAACGTTAACAATTTGAGATATGCAGATTACACCACATTACTAGCAGAAAATAGTGAAGACTTGAAACAACTACTGATGAAGGTTAAAGAAGAAAGCACCAAAGCAGGATTACAACTGACCATCAAGAAGACAAAAGTAATGACTACTGAGAAATTACACAATTTTAAAGTTGACAATGAGGAAATTGAACTTGTTCAAGATTTTCTGTTCCTTGGCTCAATCATCAACTAAAAAGGAGACTGCAATGAAGAAATCAGAAGAAGATTAAGACTTGGAAGAGCAGCTGTGAGGGAGCTAGATAAGATTGTAGATAAAGATAAAGATAAAGATAAAGATAAAGATAAAGATAAAGATAAAGATAAAGATAAAGATAAAGATAAAGATAAAGATAAAGATAAAGATAAAGATAAAGATAAAGATAAAGATGTCTCTCTGGGAACCAAAATCAAGATAATCCAAACTATGATATTCCCTGTTGCCATGTATGGATGTGAAAGTTGGATGGTAAAGAAAGCTGAGAGGAAGAAAATTGATTCATTTGTAATGTGGTGCTGGAGGAGAGTTTGGTGGATACCATGGACAGCCAAAAAGACAAATAAGTGGGTACTAGATCAAATCAAGCCTGAATTCTCCTTAGAAGCTAAAACAACAAGACTAAAGCTATTGTACTTTGGTCACATTATGAGAAGACAAGATTATCTGGAAAAGTCAATAATGCTAGGAAAAGTAGAAGGCAGTAGGAAAAGAGGAAGACCTAAAATGAGATGGCTTGACTCAATAAAAGAAGCCACGTCCTCCAGTTTGCAGGATCTGAGCAAGTCTGTTAAAGATAGAACATTTTGGAGATCTTTAATTCATAGGGTCGCCATAGGTCGGAGATGACTTGACAGCACATAACACACACACCCTCTCCAGTTTTGTCAAAGGGACATTATTCATAACTTTGGGAGAGCTGGGTTGAAGAACTGAGAGAGTAGGTGAAATTTTCTCTCTCTCTCTTTTTTGCAGAAGATTTTTTAAAGTGGGGAAATAAACAGCTGTGAAGTTACTGTCAATCCTCAGTGTGGGAGTTGGAGGCTATTGTTAACCTGGGGCAGGCGGTCCAAAGCCTCCCATTTTGCAGGCTGTAATTGAAACAGATTAATTAGATAATTTGTTGTTAGTTTAAAAGATCCTCCCCATTTTCTCTGCAATAACAGCAGCCAGAGCGGGACATGGGGGTGGGGCTGAGTAGCTGGCATAGGCAGTGTTTTTATGAATGAAGTTAAGGAAATAAGCAATTAGCTGGACCTTAATCTTAGAAACTCTATGGAAGGGAAACTGATGGCTTTCCTACCCAGCGGAGCACTGAAGCAGCACAATTGTAAAAGAAAGACTTTTAAAACTACACTTTCCAGAGGATCTTTGCAATTTTCTTTAACAAGTATAGTAGCTGAGTAGCTGGCAGAGACGGCTGAGGGCAGTGAGAGAATCCTGCTCCACAGCAATGCTGGCTGTTTCTGTCTTTTAAAACTGTGCTTCCCAAGTAACATTGCACTACACAACACATGAAGACAACATTCCAGTGTCTCATCTAGTTTTGCTGACGGACATAGATTCACTCAGGTACACACAGACTGACCCAAGCATACACACAATTTGCCTGACTTAGCCTCTTTCAGGCTTCCACACAGTTTGCCTGATATAGGATCCTTTCTCTGAGAAACACACAAACTCTCCCAGGAACACACAGTTTCATTGAACTTGGCAGAATAAACACTTTCAGAAACACACAGACAGTTCAAGCCCAACACAGATCGCCTGACTTAACTAGAATAATCTCTCCCTGAGATATATGAAGAGTGACTGAAAAAGTTTCCCTCACCGCTGACTAAAAACTGCAATTCACTCTTCCCTCTAGGGCACAGCTACTGCCAATCAGAGAAGACCCCATTCACCCTTCCATCTCCCCTCTTTCTTTCCTCGGAGGCCTGCATTTAAACCCACAGGAACAAATATTTTAAAATTCCACAGTAACAAGCAGAAATATCATTCAAACTATTTAGTTGCAAAACATCACACAATTTTTGTTTTCAAAAACTTCATTCAGAACAACAGAGCAGGAACAAAAACCTATCCCATAGCAGGAAAAGTCTAAATTGAAATGAGATCTCCAATCTCCATATGAATCTCTGAGGTCCTGCTCTTGAAAGCAGTCAAGATAGAAAGAGGATCACCCATTGGTGACTTGGACCAATTGATATTGTGCATGAAGGCATGCTATTGCAGGCTGTGTCTCATCTCCAGGTTAGAGTTCCTTGAAATATCTGTTTGTAGGACAGACTCCAAATCACTATCCTTCACTTCCTCAGCTTTTTAGGTTACCTATGGATACAACAACTATATTGCTGTTGTGCCGAGCGATTGCATTGGCCTTTTTTTTTTTCTCTGAGCAAGTTGCAATAATGTAATTGGTACTGAAATTGATTTTGTTCACAACACAGGAAGAGTTATTTTGTGTTGTTCATTCTACATCTGTCTTGTTAAGCCTTTGCACATGCCTGAACTGTGCTATTTCACAGCAAATCCAGATCAATGCTGATTAAACTCCACAGATTAATCATGACAATAGATCAATACACAAATACACCTTCCCCAATTTCCTAAGGATGGTAAAACCATTATCTCTTCTATTTGGTGTAGTGGTTAAGAGAGGCAGGATTCTAATTTGGAGAACCAGGTTTGATTCCCCACTCCTCTACATGAAGCCAGTTGGGTGACCTTGAGTCAGTTACAGCTCTATCAGAGCTCTGTCAGCCCCACCCACCTCACAAGGTGATTGTCATGAGGATAATAATAACACATTTGTAAACCATTCTGAGCCGGCATTAAGTTGTCCTGAAGAGCAGTATATAAATTGAATGTTGTTGTTGTCCATTTTCTCCCCGTTTCCTGCAAAGCTGACAGGGTATCTGTATAGTAGCACCCAGGGCTCATTTTGAAGGGGAACGCGCAGGAACGCAGTTCCGGCAGTTCCCCAAAGAGGTCACATGTTAGGTGGCCCTGCCCACCTGACTCGGCCATTTTGGGTCCATTTCGGCCTGGATTGGGGCCGAAACGGCCCTGATCGGGCCTCTGGTGAGTGGTGGTTCACTCTCCCGCTCAGCAACGGCCCAATCCTGACTATTTTAGGCCCCTTTCTGGCCATTTTCAGCCCCTTTTTGCCATTTTGGGCCCAATTTCGGCCCTGAATGGCCAGGATTGGGTCCAAAACAGCCAGGATAGGTGATGTCAGGGGGTGTGGCATATGCAAATCAGTTATGCTAATGACACACTTATGGTGATGTCGAGGGGTGTAGCATATGCTAATGAGTTATGCAAATCAGTTATGCTAATGAGTTCCTCCAGCTCTTTTTCGACAAAATGACCCCTGGTAGCACCTATCCTGTGACAGCATGGCACACCAGTGGCTACAGCATCTTCCAAAACTAGCAGTGCAGAAATCTACAAATAAAGATTCCATGAAATTGGTGGTGAACATGTTTGGCAGGTGAATATTTTATCTAAGCCTAACACATAACAGATTATAACCCAAATACTAACATATAATAACTCTGACCCTCCCAACAGCCACAGTTACTCATGAACCAAACCCTGGATTTCCTCCTCTCTCCACCATCCAACATGAGCAGCTGCTGAAAAGCTTTACAGCTGCTCAATTATTGTAGCAGCTAAGCATTCTTTCCTTATGCCTTGTGGTGAAAGCAGAACTCTAGAGAGGCAATATAAAATTTCCTAAATAAATCAGTTCTCCTCCAGGGTCATAGATAAACAGGTGAGGTTATTAAATGAAATGGGAAAGGGACAATAATTCCCAGAAGGTCATAGAGAAAAGTACATTTATGAAATAACAATAATGGCACAGACTTCTCCCCCTCACCATGCCTTTAAAAGTGCTGAAATAGCCATGGGACCTGTTTTAGCACTCTTGCAGCTCAATCCTAAGCCACGAAACAGTGCCGTCGCTCATGCGTGGACGTAAGTGCGGCACCACCCCACTCCTTCCTACGGACTTTTGCCAGAGAGTCCTGCTGGCAGCCGAGCTCAGTAAGGCGAGGTGCAGCTGCAGTCAAGAGCATTCGCCAGCTGTTCCCCTGACAATCCCACCCACACCAGCCAATGACAGCACTGCTCCCCTAACAGGCAGGTGAGGGGCAAGCAGAGGCACAGCCAATGGAGAGGGTGCAATCCCCACTGCTCACCAACACCCCCTCATCAAGGAGCAGACATCCCTACAGGGGAGAGGGGACAAAGGTAATACTGAAGGTGCGGATTGGACATCCATCATCTTACCTGTCCAGCCCCATTTCTGATGAGGGCCTGGCCAGTGGCTGCAGCTTGGTGTGCCAGCAAATCCCCTCATCACTGCTGCCACCACCACCACAAGAAACAGGTGCCCCCTCCCTGAAAAGTAGGGCCTGATAGTAGGGAACTGATCTCTGTTGCCTGGAGATCAGTTGTAATTCTGTGAGATCTCCAGCTACCACCTGGAGACTGACAACCCTAATTAGTCCCCAGAATCTGGAGAGGCAGGTGTGTGTGCGGGGCGGGGAGGTAGGTCCTTCAATGAGTGACAGAAATGCCACAAGGCCTATTGGAAGCGAGGGGAATGAAAAGCGCCCACAGAAACTCTATTGTTATGGAATTCTGGGTTGCCCTAGAATACATTCTGAAAACCATAGTCCTAATTGTTGGCAAGACATGATCCATGAATTTGACTGTGAAATTAGTGTGCAGTTCCAAAACTGTCCTCGATTCTAATGTAATCACAATGGAGCCATCTATCATAATAAATTTAATTCAAGGCAATACAGATGTAGGAGTAACATAATTTTATTTACAGCATTGAGCTTTGCAGCAGTAGCTGAGATGGGTTCTGCTCTCAGATTGTATACCCCTTTGAAGATGAATTTATCTTGATGAAGTGAGAATAATGTACGTAGGGAGAAATTAGCTTTGTTAAATGAAGAATATTATCCAATCAGATCTATGTGTGTGTATTGGAGAAGGAGAATCTTTAAACATTAGTTAAAATAGTTGATTTTCCAAGAAAAGATATATTAAAAAAAGTAAGAAAGCAAAAAAAACACACCTTCAAAATGGAGGAGGAAAAAATGTCTGAATACAAATAGAAAGAATTTCAAGAACATTTATAGTGGGAATAGCTCTTTCTATAAGCCTTTTGTGTTAGTGGAACAGTAGCAGTATCTTTTCAGCCCCTGAGAACCTGGGTGCTGGTGTCCCTATAACCATTAGAAGTGACAGCAAAAGTCATCATTGTCTTTCATTATGACGAAGAAGTGGCTGGACTGAGCATTAGTGGCAGCATAATTTATGAATTTGCTTCAGTAAAAGCTTAAAAGCAATCACTGCTAACACCAGTTAATTTGCAGATCTGGAGACTAAGCAAAGATGACAGCCTCTGATTGGGACAGAGATGAATGAAGCTGCTTGTGGCACTCCTCAGAGAGATTTGGAACACCAATTGGCTTAACGGTTATTTCCCCTTCCCAGGAAGGCCTGGAACAAATTGTGGGTAGAAGAGTGGTGACCCTGGTGCTAGAAGCCCATGTAGTTTTCCAAGTTGCTCCTGTTCAAATTGAGGACATGATATGCCTTGGGATTTCCAGGGGTCCATAGCCTTGGGCATCTTGTCAAAGCTGTCATTACCATGGATCAAATGGTGAAAGAGAACATATGAAAGAGAACATGCACAGACCATATGAAGTCCATATAAAGACCATATGAAGTCCATATGAAGACCATATGAATTAGACCCTTGGTCCATCAAGGTCAGTGTTGTCTACTGAGACTGGCGACAGGTCTCCAGGGTCTTAGGCAAAGGACTTCCATATCTCCTACTATCTGATCCTTTCAACTGGAGATGACGAGGATTGAACCTGGGACCTTCTACGTACCAAGATGATGCTCTAACGCTGAGCCACAGCCCCTCCCCTGGAAAGTTCTGGAACTTCTTCAAGATGGATTTGGAAACTCCAGCACAATCCCAATAATGTCATCAGTACACAATCTCAAGGCTTTCAGCATTATACTGGTGGTGTGATCTAGTGTCAGAAACATTGAGCATGTCAGTAACCACCTTTTAAAAGGTGGATGTATACTAGAAAACATTTGCGATGTTCACTGCTTTTGAGCACAATTCCCAGTGCTTTATTAGCTATACAGCCCCAGACTGTCTGGAACTAGGGTGTTTGAAGAGCTGCCTCCTCCCATTTGAACCAGCCTACCTGGCTAATATCATCCTCAGAAGTGGAACAAACAATAAAAATAGCCTTTTTTGCTTTGGTACCAAAACTCTGCTCAGACCTGTATGTCCCAGGGTAGCTTGATCTTACCAGGGTTGCTATGCACAGGCAGGCAATGGCAAACCATCTCTGCCCATCTCTTGCGTTGAAAAACATACAAGATTGCACTTTCTACCACTATAGACTGTGGAACTTCCTATGGGAAATTGCCTGGTGTCATATCTGCTACTTTTTTTCTTGACGTTTTTTTCTTTTTTTAATCACTGCTTTAATGTTTTAATGGTGATGTTAAAGTAGTGTTAAAGTAGCTGCTTTAAAGATATTTATTATTGTTTTTATGTATTTTTATGCCGCTGACTCTCTATTGGTTTTATTTCGTTAGCCTCCCAGAAAAAGTTTTATGCAGAAAGAGAGATGTAAACAACCATGCAAATTAACAAGCTGAAAAATCCCACCCTTGAAAAAATTACATATTTTGTTTTACATTATATCAATAGCAATAAGAAGGATTTGTTCCATCCAAGGAATGAGGAATTATCTTTTATACCTTTCAGAAATCAAGTAAAAGTATTCTGCTTAGCCCTGCCAATGTCAATAGCTTCACTGATGGAATGAGACAGAGAAAGTATCCTTTTTGAGGAAACAAAAAGATAATGACTGCTTTGCACCAACTCTGCTAAGTATCATTTCTCTAAACTCTTCTAGAATTGCTACGTCTGCAAGATTTTTGGAAGCAAGGTGTGTGGGTTTCGGCATAACCAGCCTGGCAAGATCAGAGAGGCTCATTTTACACTCAGTAGCTTTTCAAATTAACCTGATGCCATGTAATCTCCTGCTTCTGTTTTTCTACCATTAATTTCCGGCTTCACATCCTATTTGGTGATGAACTGAAGCTTCCCCCCGCCTCGCCCCCATGCGTGAATGCTTAGTCCTTTTAAGAGTCTTTCCTGGTTGTTCATTTTTCTTTCTAATTGTGTATGAAAGTTTTTCTCACTGTCTGCCTATGCCGACAAAGTTTTCATTATTGTTGACTCTCGGGCTGAATTTTTCTGTTTCTTCTCTCTCCACTACTCTGCTGCGCATGCGATGCAAAACCCAGACTCCAGTGCCTGTCAATCAACTGCCAAAGGAAAATCAATTTTTTGACAGTTCCACTGCATTGCAGTAAAAATGGGCATATGCTCTACTTGGTAAACTATTAGCAATTCTAATGCCTGAGCAACTGCTGGATTTGGGAGGGGGGGGAGGTAATCTTTGAAATGCAAATTTTCACCAAGTGTAATTTTTTTAAAAAAATCAGATACATTCATTCTGTAGGGAATTTCCTCTAAAAGCAAACATTCCATTAAAAAGAAAACTCAATATTTCTTTTCAAAATTTTTGTTAGTTGTTTATATGAAAAAGTAAGTAATTATTCTTATAAAAAAGACCAACCCCAGATTGGGAAATCCCTGGATTTGGGGGGGGGGGGGGTGAGAGGGTATAAGGTCATACAGCAAACCTCCCTCAAAAACTATTTTCTCCCAGGAAACTGATCTCCGTAGTCTGAAGAATAGTTTCTAATTCCTGGAAATCTCTGGGCCCTGCCTGGAGGATGGCTACCCTACCCTACTGAGTCATTTATAAATTAGTTATCCTGTTGTACAAAGTACAGTAAAATGATGTGTACTCTCAGAGAGGCTCAATCCAAAAGTTTATTCTATTGCAGCTGTTATCTCTCCAGGATTCATTGTTGTGAAAAGAAATAGAGGCATTGGTCATTTCTAGTTTCTGATTACACAGTAAGGAAAATTAGACTTTTCCATTTCTGTAGATTGGAGTCACTTATCCCCAATTTCAAACCACCTAGAAGAGTCAGGAAGGTAGCAGAAGAAAAAAAAAGAACTCCTAACAGAAACGTCACAACAGAGATTATTGGATATTGCTGAAAATATGACCACATGCACACCCTTGGTCCCTGGATCAGGCTGCTCAGCCTGGAGGGTGAAATGACTTTGAATTCTCCCCTCTGCTGTTACAACTCCAAAACCTGTTTTGAATTTAGTCTATTCTTTACGCAAACCAAACCTGAGACAGTTTGATTTGGGGTCATTTTGTGCTTTCTTGTGCTGCATTTTCCCCAGAAAACTTGAACATTGTGCATCAGTAAAGAAGCATTATACACTTAACACAATAATGATGTCCATGTTTTATATATATATATATATATATATATATATATATATATATATATATATATATATATATATATGGTAGATTGCATATGGCAACCATGCAACATCTCTGCACAATACAAATGAATCTACAAAAGCCAGTAGCAAAAACCATGGGCCAGAGCTAACAAAAATAGAAACAAAATAGAGTACTTCATGTTCATTCATTTGGACCATCATGGTGTATAATGTTGAGATAGGAGGTTGATGGTTGGCTAGGGATCCTGTATTTGGGCCAAACAAGTCATAAACTGATATAGATCAGTTAGGTGATATCTCCTTATCAAGAACTGTCTGAGGAAGGACTTGGATAACTGCTAGTATATACTTATTTTCCTTCCAGAGCAGAATAATAATAACAATAACCATTCATTCATATACTGCCCTTCTGGACAGATTAGTGAGCAGTGAAAAAAGTCACTGTCATTATCCCTACAATACAGTTGGGGACCTGGGCCTGAGAAGAGTGGCTTACTCAAGGCCACCTGGTGGGTTCATGCCAGTAGCGAGATTTGAACCAGCGAAGTGCTGCATTGCAACTGAGTTACATTCACCGCTATGCTACACCAACTAAAGAATGAAATAGGAACCTAACATGAATGTTCAACATTCTTCTGGTCTGTATATTACCTGTACTCAGCACTGTATATATCAAAAACTAAATGGTATATGAGGCAGATAATCCACACACTTTCCTCTACCCCACTCAAGGCAAGATCAAGACAGCCAACAAAAAAAACTCTTTCATTTTTGTGAGCCATTTTTTTCCTGTAGGATGCTCAGAATGGGTGATGGACAAAGCACGGCAAAAATATTTACAATCCCATTATATACAATTTTGAATTTTCAAAAAAGAGAGGATTTTTTCCAAGTACATGAGGGGAATCGTTGCAATCTGTAGCTGAATTGCCATCCAAACAGAGGGATGAATGCGCTTTCCTGATATATCTCAATACAAACATTCTTCAATAAAAAATGTTTTATTTTTATAGTGGATATCACATGGTTATCTCATGTACCGTATGGCCATGATCCTGAGGAAGCCATTAAAGAGCTGAAATATATTTCTTTCTAGGTTATCGAACTTCTCCTGAGTAAATTCCAGCCAGGCCAAAAAGCCTTAGAAAACAAGAATCAATTTCTGTCTCCAAAGATATAACTGCAGATGATTGTAAGCGGTGGACTGTCTCAGAGTTCTTAATAAAAAACTGTGATCATTGACTGTTTATTGTGAGTTTTTTTATTAGATGTTGCAATATGGAATTTCTGACATCTGGGATCCTACCTCAGCCTTGACTTCTGCGCCAGCCATTTCTCTTTGCTTGTGATTATTCTGAATGGGCTTTCTCTTACTTCCCCTCTTTTATGGCATAATTGCTATTTATAGTCAAGCTCTCAACTTGAGAGATAAAACAGCAATAATTATAGCAAGAGAAACATCCCCTCTGTCGAGAGGAGATCCGCACTGCTATGGCAGTGCATCAGACAAGTAGATTGAACGTCGAAGGCAGATTAAGTTAGGCAGTTGATTAAAATTCCAGACCTGTCTCGGCGAGATCTGAGGCTATAGTGCATCCTGCTTGCTCACCACAGTTCTGAATAGTACGGTTTGAAAATGTTCTTTCAAAATGCCCAAAGGGAGATGGGGAAATAGTAGTGATAGCACAACATACTACAATACACAATTTTTGGTTTTATGCAATCACTTTGTAAGTTGCAACCAGTAACCCCCCTCCTAAGTTTTGCTAATCTTTAGTCTTGTACAGCATATACACAGATGATTAGCTACTTGAGTATTAATACTGAAGCAGAATTATCTGCTTCTTAGGGCTAGTTTGGATTAGTGGAAGAGTCAAGACTCATGGGTAGAGAGCATCTGCTTTGCATGCAGAAGACCCCAGGTTCAATCCTGGCATCTCCAGTTGGAGTAGATGATGTGACAGATCTCTTCCTGAAACCCTGATAAAGCCACTGGCAGAAAATACAACACTGGTCTTGATCAGCCAAAGGTCTGACCTAGTATAAAGCAGCTGTGGGTATGTGTGTGTTTGCATGAATGAGAGAGAGAGAGAGAGAGAGAGAGATGGATTGACTCCTAGTTAGGAATAGGGGCAAATGCACTTGGAAGTCCTGACTAGACATAGGCGCAAACAGAAAAAAACCCCGAACATGGTGTTCGTTCTTCGTTGCCATCCACGAACAACGAACAACAAACATTGATGAACATGACCTGTTCATGAACATGTTCGTTGTTCGTGGGGGCCAGCAGGCTCTCTTCCAGCCATCAAGATCCCTACCACACCACTCCCAGAAACCCTACCTAAGCAGGCAGCAGGAAAGGTACCAGTAATAAATAATAGCTTGGACCAGAACCTGGCAGCAGCCCTGGAATCTGAATGGGTAGATCCCTACTGCTCCACTCCCAGAAACCTTACCTGAGCAGGCAGCAGGAAAGGTACCAGTAATAAATAATAGCTTGGACCAGAACCTGGCAGCAGCCCTGGAATCTGAATGGGTAGATCCCTACCGCACCACTCCCAGAAACCCTACCTGAGCAGGCAGCGGGAAAGGTACCAGTAATAAATAATAGCTTGGACCAGAACCTGGCAGCAGCCCTGGAATCTGAATGGGTAGATCCCTACTGCTCCACTCCCAGAAACCTTACCTGAGCAGGCAGCAGGAAAGGTACCAGTAATAAATAATAGCTTGACCCAGAGCCCGGCAGCAGCCCTGGAACTTAAAGAGGTAGATCCCTATCCCACCACACACAAAGAAAATTCAAGCTCCAATGCACTCTCCCTGTCTCTCAAAATGCCAACAGAAACTGTCTCTCCCTCTCCACTGCCTGCAAAACCAGAGCTGGGAGCCCTCTCCCCCCTGCTCTTTGCTTCCTTGTAACAAATTTGGAGCTCACCACTTGAAAGGAAGACCTGCCTATCAAGCAAAATTGGGCTTAGATTGGGGTTTCCAGGGCAACAGCAGGAGTTCAGACAGAGTTCAGGCAGTCCCTGCCCCCATTGCCAAGGGAATTGATTGCAAAGTGCCAGATTGTCTGGCTTGACAAACAGCAACGAACGAGGCTTGCAATGACCACCTGTTCGTTTAGAGTTCATTTAGAATGGGGCCTCACAAACAGCTTGTTCACGAACAGCTGATTGGGCTGTTCGTTGGTTTTTTAGTTCATATTGCTGTTCGTGCCCATCTCTATTCCTGACCACCCAGAGCACATGCTCCACCTGTAATTGAAATCGTGTCTCATTTTGTATTTAGTTGTGATTTGTATTCATTTATGAAAGCTAAATTTAAATGTCCCTTATTGAGCAGGTTTCCTCATTTCCACAGTTTTCATTTCTTATATCCTTTGGTTGGTAATGATAGGCATGCCACTTTGTTTATAGTAAAGTTTATATCTTGTGCCCTTAGAATTAGGCAGACACATGTTAAGGATAAGTTTGGAGTTAAATATTAGTGGGCTGTCAATTACATCTACTTCAGCAAGGTGCTTTGAGGCATGTAGGTGCTCTGAGTTTGAAACAGGAACAGCTTTTGTTTTATTGTTGGGAGACACCTCAAGGAAGTGTGGAAAGGTGGCCTATAGATTTTCTAAATAAAAAAGTAATATAAAATGAAGTGATAGAGAAAGTGATTCATTGGTCTGTTAGTACAACTGGATCTAGAAATGCAGGAAGACAAGGAGGTAAAATCCTATCATGGGAAAAGAGACTACAGATTCCAGGTAGGAGATGCCAGTTTTGGATTCTTCTCCCATTAAGGGAAAACCTGAATTAATCATAGGGGCAGGTTCTGACCCAGGACATTTTATTTATGCTTCCTTTTTATCAGGATGGATTTTCAATCAGAATGCAAGTGCTTCTGGTGGGCAGAAAGACTGACCCAGGAACTGAAGTGTATCCTGTTCTGGATAGGGTTATACTCACCCAAAAGGAAAAGGCTAACAGCTTCAGGGTCCTGTTGGACCCAATCTGTTGTATAGCTAAGTGGCACCAGTATCCAGCTCTGACCTGAATAGCCCAAGATAGACCATTCTTGTCAGCTCTTGAATGCTAAGTAGGGTCAGCTCTGATTAGACCACCAAGGAAGCTCAAGGTTGCTTTGCAGCAGCAGGCAATGGCAAACCACCTTTGAATGTTTTCTGCCTTGAAAACTCTACAAGGTTGCCCTACATTGGCCACAACTTGATGGCATTAAAAAAAAGAAAAGAAAAGCAGTAGCTAGAGGTACTTTTCACCAGCTTCAGCTGGTGAGCCAGCTGCAGCCTTTCCTGGACAAAAAAGATTTTGCCATTCGGGTGCATGCTTTGGTAACATCTAGAATAGACTACTGTAATATGTTGCACATGGAGCTGCCCTTGAAGAGTGCTTGGAAAGTACAGCTGGTACAAAATGCTAAAACTAGAACGCTGACTGGAATGGGTCATAGGAATCATACCACTCCAGCCTTAATCCACCTATACTGGCTTCCAACAAGCTTCCATGCCCAGTTCAAGGTTCTGGTATTAACCTTTAAAGTTCATTATGGCTTGGGGTCAGCAGACCTTATGGACCTACTCCAATAAACTTACCCAATCACTATGATCATCTTCAGGGGCCCTTTTTTGAGTGCCCTTGTTGTTAGAGGCTAGATAGGTGGCAACCTGAGACAAGTCTTTCTTGTTCATGGCCCCAAAATTATTGAATTTCTTCCCCAGGGAGATTAGTCTGTCCCCCTCAATCATTGTCTTCTGCCTACGGATGAAGACCTGTCTGTTTCATTGACATTCCCTCACTGACCCTCTTTTCTGTTTATGTGCTTGTTTATGTATCTGTTTAATTGCCTGTGTGTTTTTTTAACAGTCTCTGTGTTGTTTTAATTTCTTTTATTGTTTTTATCTTACATATTTTAAAAGCTTGTTTTATTGGTGTTGATTGTTTGTGATCTCTGAGTTTGGTGGAAAGATGGCATTAAAATGTTTTAAATAAATAAAAAAACAAATAAATAATGTGATCCTCTCCAATTTTGATGCCTAGTTCTGATTTGACCACTTCATGACTTTGCAATTCATCCCCCCTTCATATGTTATCTATGCAGATTCTCAAGGAACCATATAACTCAAAAGAACAGAATGAGTTATAAATGCAATCCTACAGCATTAACATTTTGCATAGACTTGTATCTGGCTTCTGACAGGCAGCCTAAGCTATCTATATTCAGAACTGTAATGGTCCAGTATTTTATTTACTGATTTAAGTCATACAAGTATCTTAAGACAGTAAATAAAATAGTACCCACCATTACCTCAGATAAGGGCCAAGGTGGCTTACTGCAAGCATGAATGACATACAAAAACCAAGTTTAAAGACACTTAAAAGTGAAAAACAATATGTCTACTATACCATATCTTGCCAATAATGCTCAAATCCTAGACTAAAAAAATCCATTAAAATCAATAAATTCCCCTTCTGGGATGTTGTTCCAGAAGGACAGAAGTTGAAACACAATAGAAAAGGCCAGTGCCCAGCCAGAGTTTGTTCTTACCTTCCAATGTGATGAGATAAGCAAGTCCTGTTGTGAAGATCAAAGTGGCATGCAGTTTCACACCAGGGAATCACTCTTCCTTTATGTATTATGTTTTGGTGTCCTATCAGTAAGAGGCTTCCTTGAGCTCTAGGAGTAGGATCAAAAACCACTTTTTTCTGTAATGGATGTGAGAGAAAAGGCAGAAAAAGACTCTGATCATTCCTAAACTTCTTGTACTTTATTCAGAAGAACATCAACACTGTAGTGTTTTCAGTAATATACCAAACTAACCAGAGTAATGCAAGAAAAATGTAAAATTCTTTCCCCATCTCTTCTTAACATGCATCACTTGTGAGGGTTACAAATGAGACCGATAAGCCTAAGTAGAAAGAATGTAACTTAGTCCAATCTTCAATTTGAACATTATAATTTCTTTTCACTCACATCCATCACGTTCAGACGTGCATTGGCCTCTTTACCTGCCTCCATCCCAGACAGAAGCGCTTCATTAAGTTGGAGTTCACATTGTAAACATGGCCCCATCAGTTTCAAGCATGATTAGAACCTCGTTGCTATGAAATCATTTTTGAGAGGCAGAATAATGGGCAGGAAGTTTTCACAGACCAAGTCAGAGCTAGATTGTGATGGCTGCGGCGAAGCTGCCACCATAAACAGGAGGTCCATGACTTTTCCTCTTCAGCCAGGTTTTGTAATATAAAGCATATCATTTGTCATCATTGAATTGCACATCATGCAACCCTCTGCAAAAGCCGGCCAGAGAAATGGAACGGGGGCAGGGATATTTGTACCTCACATGGGATGAGGACTACAGGGTTCTTGCTTTGGTTAGCAGCAATGCATCAGCTGTTAGATATAATTTCAATGCATGGAAGCTAGCAATGCTGTCAATATTTAGAATCACTTGGCTCAGAATAGTTTGTCTAGCTTGTAAGTTGAACGTCACTGTAAATTCGATTATGACATCCTACACATTTATTTACACACACACACCACATTTGTTCCCAGCGGGGACCCAAAACGGATCATAATTTACTTCAATTACATCCTCATTCTCCCCTCCTCTATTTTATCCTCACAACAACCTTATGAGGCTGGTTACACCCACCAGTTTGTCTCTTGTCCTGTTTTGGTTCACTCAAGTTAGAGAGCCAGTTTGGCGTAGTGGTTAAGAGCAGCAGGGCTCTAACCTGGAGAACCAGGTTTGATTCCCCACTTGAAGCCAGCCGGGTGACCTTGGGTCAGTCACAGCTCTCTCAGAGCTGTCTCAGCCCCACCTACCTCACAGGGTGATTGTTGTGGGAATAATAACAACATACTCTGTAAACCGCTCTGAGTGGTTGTTAAGTCATCCTGAAGGGTGGTATATAAATCGAATGTTGTTGTTGTTGTTAGAGCCTCAGCAATCCTAAAGATTAGGGGCTTGTTTGTACCTAATATTTTTACATTATCAGGGATTGCTGGATTCAAGTGACATAGGGCCAAGCTACACATGACGAATGACACTTGAACGGCAAGTGGATTGAGTGGAGGGCAAGAGAACAGGGAGAAATACACTTGCTGTTCAAGTGTCATTCGTCATGTGTAGCTTGGCCCATAGATACTTATCACTCAGCAGCCAACATTCCATTCTTGGGCAAGGTGCTGGAGTGAATGGCAGTTACACAGTTTCATGTGGTCTTGGAGAAGATGGCTTATCTGGAATCATTTCAACCTCAATTCAGGCCTGGAAATAGCCTTGGTCATTGGAACCAAATGAAAATGGCTTTGGTCACCATGACTGATGATCTTTGCCTCTTTGGGGCCCCACTGGAGAGAATAACAGGGAATAAATGAAATTAATAAATAAACCTTTCTGGGAGAATGACAGGGAATGCATGCCAGTTGATTCGCCTGGACCTTCTTGTGGCTTTCAGTATCATTGAACATAGCAACCTTCTAGAGAAATTGGATAGGCTGAGTTTGAGGGACATATTACTTCAGTAGTTCCACTCTCACCTGGCCATCCAGTTCTAGAAGGTGGTGCTAGGATTGCCGCTTGACTCTGTGGTATTCAGGCTACAGAGTATTGCAAGGAGCCATCTTGTTGTCCTTGGTGTTTAACATCTACATGAAATCACTGGGAGAAATCATTTAGGGATTTGGAATGAGGGTATCACCAATATGTGGGTGATACCCAGCTCTGTTTTTCTCTAGAAGCTGAGTTCTGTAGATCTCTGGAAGTCTTCAACAGGTTCCTAGAGAAGGTAATGGGGATGGAAGAGGGCCAATGAATTGACACTCAGTTCAACACAGCTGAGGTGTTGCTGGTTGGTGATAAAACTGCTTGAGGAATGAGTAGTCACCCGTCCTGTGAGGTGTTGCACCCCCTCTGAAGGAGCAAATTCATAGCTTGGGTGTGCTGCTCAATCCTGCCCTACAGTTCGAGGCTCAAGTCTTTTCCTTGCTACATAGTGCCTTCTGCCAGCTTCTGTTGACTTGTCTGTTCCACAAAGAGCATGATTTGACCATAGCAATCCATGCTCTGATCAGATCCAGGTTAGTTTATTGTAATGTACTCTGCATAAGGCTGCCTTGGTCCAGAATATAATTGCAGATGAATAGCCATGTTGGTCTGTAGTAGAAGAGCAAGATTCAGGTCCAGTAGCACCTTAAAGACCCCCTAGATTTTTAGGGTTTGACTCTCAAAAGCTCATGCCTTGGAAATCTAGATGGTCTTTAAGGTACTACTGTACCCAAATCTTGGTACAGAATGTGGCAGCCAGGTTATTGTTAGAGGCTGGGTGCAAGGATCGTGTCACCCCTGTGTTGAAAGATCTATACTGTGTGCCCGTTTGTACCTGGGCACAATTCAAAGTGCTGGCTCTTTCCCTTAAGACCCTAAATTATTCGAGACTGGGGGTGGGGGCTTAAAGAACCAGCTCCTCCAATACAGTTCATCCCACCAGTTAAGATTCTTTTCCCGAGCCTCGGTCCCTGGGGCCTTGCTTGAAGAGGTGAGGTGCTAGGAGGGCAGAGAGATGGCTTTTTGCAATGGTTGCAAAAAAATGGAATGGTCTCCTCTTTGAGGCTGCCTAGCTCCTGTGCTATCTTTAGGCAACAAAACAAAAGTTTCTCTGTACCCAGGATTTTAAACAAGGGGTTCAATAGTTTTAGCAGTTTTTATATTCTGCTTCCTAGCACTTTTCATTTTTTAAATAGTTTTAATAATTTTTATGGCTGTTATTTTGATGATTATTGTATTTTTTATATCTTGTGAGCCACCTCAAACTGGTCTCTGGAGAGATGGCACAAAAATATCCTAAACTAATAAATAAAATTTCCAAAACATGTATTTCTTACTTCTGACATGTGATATAATTCATGCACAGAAATAAATTAATATAAACATACATTCAAACGATTAATTCAGTGAGATTTTTGACCCATAGGGATCACTTACGGAGTCGATAAAAGTTTGTGTTATGATTAGACAAGTAAATGTAATGTAGCTTCTGAAGAAAAAAGGACTTTTTCCAGCTTTCACATTTGCCATCATTTCTAATGATGTCAAGTACACAGTGAGCAAACTCCTGGTTTTCGATCTAACTAACCTTTGATATCTCATTTGAGTGATTATAATGGCAGGCCCATCAATGCTTCTCAAGTCCAATTTCGCCAGGAAAGATGTTTTAAACGGTGTCATGTGGTGAGCTATTTTGTGTTCAATGGATCATCACATAGACTGTAAAGTTTTAAGGATGGCATCACAAATGTGCAAAAAAAAATCCGTTCCAAATGCACAGCAGTCATAAATGGTAAATCAAGCATTTCAACTACCTAACAGTGCAATCCTAAGCAGAGTTACACCTCTCAATGTCAACGGGCTTAGAAGGATATAACTATTCTTAGGACTGCATTGTATTCTACCTTATGCTGGTAGAAGGCTTCAATCGTTGCTCTGTGGAGAGGCAGGATACAGGCCTTTGTCTGAAGCACAGCTACTGAATACAGTATGATCTTTTGAACACTCTGGGCACAATGATTTGGAGCCTAAAGGGGACTTCCATGAACATGGGGGGGGGGCTGTTTTGCCAATTTCCTCTTCCAGTTGCAGACCTCCAACCTCCCCTCATGCTGTTCCTGGGGGTCCCCTTTCTTAAAGAAGCAATATCTTAGGGGTATTTTGGACTTCAGAGGAGGATGCCTTTCCTCCATTTTATCCTCGTGACAACCTTATGAAGTAGGGTAGGCTGAGCATATGTGACTGGTCCACGGTCACCCAGAAAGCTTCCATGGCAGAGTGGGGATGGTGTTATGAAATAGCCTCTCTGCTACTCACTTGCCTCTCTGTGTTGCAGTCCCAGCTCTGTGTGTTAAGGCTGCTAGGAGCAAGATCCTTTTGACTTTCTAACCTGAATATGCCACCAAGGCATCCTCTAAAAGCAATTAATCAATATGTGGACTGTCCCACTTCTGGGTTAACTGTCCCTTTAGATTAGTCCCAGTGCTGATACCTGCCCATGGTAAACCCTTCTGTTCTGTTATTGAAATGTCTTTGCATGATAGAGAAATGGCTCTTGACTAGAGGTGGGCACAAACTGAAATATGAACCAAAATGCGTCACAAACTGGGCTAATTCGTGGTTTGCAAACCAGCGGTTTGTCAGAGCCCATTTCCGACAAAACTGCCACGAACTTTTAGGCTGGTTTGTTTGGTTTGTTTTTTGGTTCGTAACTGCAGACAGCCTGGTGCCGATCAATCAGTTTCCTAGGGAATGGGGGGATGGGCTTTCTGCAGCCCTGGAAATGATCTTCTGCTGCCCCAGAGTGACATTTTCACGAACCAAACAAACCAGTTCATGAATCGGGGCAAGTTCATAAAAGTTCATTTTTTACCTGGTTCATGCCCATCTCTACTCTTGACTCCCCTCTCCTCTTTCTCTTTTCTGTCTGTTCATCATCTTTCCTTGGTAGAATCATGACAAAATAGCAGATGGCCTAAGGGAAGATTTCATCCTTAGTTCACTTCCCAAAAACCAATGATTAGATTTTCAAAATTTTATTAACTGAACATGTATTCTAGAAAGTACAGGCATTTGGGAACAATCATAGACTAGGGAAATAATAATTACAGAACTCTATTAAAAGAAAATACACTTGATAGCTAGGTCATCTTACAATGTCTACGTCCAAAGGAGTTAGCCGTGTTAGTCTGTAGTTGCAAAATAGTACAGAGTCCAGTAGCACCTTTAAGACTAACCAACTTTATTGTAGCATAAGCTTTTGAGTGCCACAGCTCATTTTGTCAGATGCATCGAACCGGTGGTTTGTCAGAGCCTAATGAATGAATGAAGCTTAATGAACCTTGTCCTAGGAACTGCTGGAGAATAGAGAGTTTGTATCATGGGAGTTTGTATCATTTCTTTAATTTTTTTTATTAATTCCAGATAGCCCGTTTCATTATTGGATTGTTTCATATGGCTTTGTTTTGCTATTGTTTCATTCATTTTTGTAATTCTATTAATAGTGAAACAGAATTTCCTGTTGGTTTGAATGGAAGACCACCACCACCACCACCACCACCACCACCACCACTCTGGTCTATACTTGGTTTTTATCCAAATTGGACAAAACTCAGATGACTCCCACCATGCCAATTCCAGACAGAATAAAGCCCTCTCCCTTGAGGCAATGAAAGACACTCATGTTTAACATTAACATGTTACAGGTTTCATTAAAGTGTCATATCCTGAAGCACCCAAGCCCTGAAGGTGATGGGATGGAACAAGAGCACTGCCATAAACAGGCCAGCAACCCTGTAATGGGACAGAAGGAGGCACCTTGGGGATCAATAAGGGTGTGGCAGGAACAGAGGGGAGGAAAGATAACCAGGGCTAGTTCTCAAGAGAGAAAAGATCTGCTCAAGGGCAAAAGTGTCCCTGGGATAAAAGACCTACTCATCTTTAACCATGCAGACACCATGGTACATGCTTAGGGGGATGGTCTCCCTGGGGCATCATGATGGGGCACATCTCTTTTTCAAGAGATACCACTCAAGCATCAACTTGCAATTTGAGATATATATATATATAAAGGGTGTGATAGAAGTAACTTTTGCAATAATAAGCCTGCCCATATACACTTGGTAGGGATGTGCATAAGTTTCTCCATCTGTTATTCCACTCTCCAAAGGGCCCTCCCCCAAAAAAACAACTACAGAAAATGAACCGATTTCTATTTTATTTTAAATATTTACCTTGGATAGCCTGTGGTCACTGCATTTCTCCTCTTCCTCCCAGCTTCTTTACAGGTGACTGATGTTCTGAACCAGGGAAATGGAGAAAGGCTGTCAAGCCAACTGTCAGAATATTAAAAAGGTCATAGGAACACAATTTATAACTATCATTCGCAAGTTATATGAGGCATTAAAATTGGACTCTGTCTATATTCTATGACAGTGTCTGTATCAAGTAGGAGAAATAGCTCAAATCCTGCCTTTTGATAATAAAAATGTTAAGGCAAGGCTGGGTGAAAGTCGACAGAACAGAGAGGCTGGAGGAATGCGAAAATCATGCAAAACTGAATGCTGCTGCTTAGTAAGAAAACACTTTTTTTTTTTTTTGCAAAAATTAAGGAATAAGTGGATGTCTATTACCCTAGATTATCCAGGCTCAGTGGTAGAGCATATGATTCATATGCAGAAAAGAAAGGCCAGTTTTCACTCATGACATCTCAAGTACTGCAGATTTCGTCTGCCTGAGACCCTGGAGAGACAGAGTAGATAATACTAGGGATAGCCCCCAACACTTTATTAGGATTAACTTCATTTTGTTTCGTAAAAATGTTTATTTGTATTCTTAAATATCTTGGTGGCACATGCTCAGAATCATTTTACATTGTGAAGGAAATAAACCTCACAGCTTGTTTCTTGACTGCTGTTCATACTGAATAAACTTCATTACATTGCATATTATGCCAGCCAGGGGAAAATCCATCACCACCTTCAGCAGAGATGAAATTTGTAGGCACAGAACCCCTCACTCAAGGAATCCTTAGACAATAGTGAGCAAGATGAATGAAGGCTGCTTCATACATTCATCTGTATAGGGAGTAGAAGCGTGCATTATGAAATTCCTGGGCTGAAAATATACAGGAGATTGCTGGTTTAGGTTGTTAACATCATTTTCTGGAATAGTAACACAAATCTTGGATTCTTGGGAATTACAAAAAAGCCTTCCCCAAAATATCCATCCCCCCATATTTAGGTTCTTGTTAGCAGCAGCAGCAGTGTATTCCGCCCCACCCCCCCCCCCCTTGATTCTCTGAATTTCCCAGGCAGTGGCCTGGGGAACGAATCTCTCTGCCGGTGCAAGCCAGGTTCAGGGCCTGGCAGAGCTGCATTTCTATCTGGTTCCTTCTCCTTCCTGCCATCCTTTGTGGAGACAGGGCTCCTTTTTCCTCTGCAAGCAGGAAGGCTTGGGGCACCTTATTCTGGGGCCAATAGAATCTCACCCCTTGGTCCAATTTGCTTGAAATTTGGGGGAGGGGGGCAGTGTCTTTAGTGGACAGGCAGCATTAGTTCCCCTGCAATTTTAGTGTCATTTGGTTGAAAAACAGCCAGCCACCCAGAAAAAGTCCCTCATAAGAAATAATGGCAGACCTGCAGGACAAAGCAGCATTGCCTTTCATGGAGACAGAGTCTATATGCACACATTGTGCACATGTGTAGACTCCACATTCACAATCCAGTGACCATAGGACATAAGAACATAAGATGAGCCCCACTGGATCAGACAAGTGGGCCATGTAGCCCAGCATCCTATTTCACTCATTGCTCAATAAGGTAAACAAAACAGGGCACAGAGACCCCTGATGTTGCCTCTGGGCCCTCCTAATTAGAGATGGGCATGAACCGAAATACGAACCAAAGTTTGTGACGAACCGGCCCGGTTCATGGTTTGCGAACCGGCGGTTTATCAGAGCCCATTTCTGACAAACTGCCACAAATTTTAGGCTGGTTCATTTGGTTCATTTTTTGGTTCATCACTGCAGACAGCCTGGCACCGATCAATGTTTCCTAGGCAACAGGGGATGGATTTCCTGCAGACCTTCTGCTGACCTGGAAATGATGATTTGCTGACCTGGATGTGACATTTTCACAAACCAAACAAACCAGTTTGTGAACTGGGGCAGGTTCGTGAAAGTTCGTGGTTCGTGAAAAGCAACGAACCATGAACTGCAAAGTTCATTTTTTCTCCAGTTCATGCCCATCTCTACTGCTAATAGGAGCCTTGTTTCCTCTGTATATGGAGTTTCCCTTCGCTGACAATAACTAACAGGCATTGATGGACCTCTTTTCCTTGGATTTGGCTATTCCCCTTTTAAAGCCATCGATACTCATGTGACCATCACTATATCCTCTGGCAGTGAATTCCACAATTTAACTAGTCATAGAGTAAAGAAGTATTTCCTTTTGTCTGTCTTGAATCTTTGCCCATCAACTTCATTGGGTCCCCCCATAGTGTTATGGGTGAGGAAGGAAAAGCTCTCTCCATTCATTTTCTTCACTCCATGTACAATGCACATTGATTTCAACATTCATAATGTCATCTACAGAGGGCCAAAAAAGGGCCACTGTTGGGTAGTGATTAGAATGTTGGCATTGATGCTGATACATGGACTTGAATCCCTGCTGGGTCTATGAACCTGACCATCTACCATTCGGCTAGGCACTCTCTCTTGGTCATATCATTGGTCTATCAAGGTCAGTATTGTCTCCTGTGACTGGCAGCAGCTGTCCAGGGTCTCAGGTAGAGTACTTTCCCCATTACTTACTACCTGTTCTTTTTGAAGATGCTGGGGATTGGACCTTCCACATAGAAAGCAGATGCCCCTCCCATCCATGTATGCCACCTTGAGCTTCTTGGACAAAGGATGTGTGATGCAATA
This sequence comes from Eublepharis macularius, assembly GCF_028583425.1. Lineage (NCBI taxonomy): Eukaryota > Metazoa > Chordata > Lepidosauria > Squamata > Eublepharidae > Eublepharis > Eublepharis macularius. Next base: position 120,673,840 of record NC_072796.1, on the reverse strand, counting down.
GAGCCCTAGTCCATCTAACGGTTAATTTGAAAATAAGTGTGGAGTTCTCTTAAGAAGATGCACCTGGTCTGAGATGTTCTTGATCCTTGTTATCTCCTCAAGGATGTTCAACTAGGAGAACAGTGTTAATTAATTTTAGAGTCAGGATGGGGAAGAGATGAGCAGTGATGTGTTATTTCTGAAAGATTCCCTAAAGCAAGGGGTTCCATTGGTTCACTTCAGTCATCTGGTTGAGCAAGTATCTAAGCAGAAGTCAGTTTATATATTTTTCCACGCTCAAAACACACATACATTGTTTTATGGGGCACCATATGCATCTCTACCAAGGTTTACACATCTTGCTTATCCTACCACTCAAGGTATTGCTGTATGCTGTGGAGTTAATTAACAACTGAGCACCAGGTAGTGACTGTGTTATCTAGAACTGCTTAGGTTGTACTGGCTTTTTAATGAATTTAATTGTTAATTAATAACAATGACAGTTCTAAACAGTTATCTTTTTTTACTGAGTAACCCACCTCAGGACCCAGGAAAGATAGTTCTTCTGGCTAAGAAAGGGCTCCTCTGGGTTCCATTTTGAAACCAAAATGATAGACTTTTCCCCTATGAGAGCTTAGGCTCTGCAAGGAGGGCAAAGTCATCACAGGATGGGATGTACATGTTTGGAATGGATAAATATACTTGTTCAACACACCAGCCGATGAATGGGCAGGCAGTCCCATGTGTGCATTGGAGCAGCCAGTCCAAGGGATCACTGGAACTGGATGATAGTCTTTTTTTAAAAAATCCAGTTTCCTGCATTTGGGCATCACTTCCATTCATCCGAGCTAATTGAAAAATTGTGCTCGCTGTTAAGTAATCACAGATGAATAATAAAAAAATTAAAAAATTGTACTTGTCCAAGGAAAAGCATCATTGTTGTATATTTATTAAGCCTCTTTGGAAAATCATCTTTTTCCTAAAATTAAATCATACTGGAATATTCCAATTATTTTTAAAGGAGGAGTTTAAAAAGAAAAAGAAAAATGCTAGAGGGAAGATTCTTAAGGGGCATCGTTTTGCAGTGATGGCTATTTTCTCTTGGCCTCTGCTGTTTTTGTGTTGCCCAATTAATCATACTGTATTAAACACTTAAGGGTTTACCTATAATGTGACACAGTGCATTTGAGAATTACCATAAGGCAGAGACAGGAGTAATGATATTTTTAATGGTAATGAATGTTAATACAGTGCAAATGGTTGCCTGAATTTGCAATTTGGTGGAATTTGTCAAGCTGTTCCGTATAAAACATAATCAGTTTACAGCAAACTTTTACAGCCTTCACAATTTAAAGCCTAACTTTTCATTTCAGTGCACCAAGGGAAGAGGGAATACAGTGATTTTACTGGAATCACGTTACCAGTAAAACCGATGTAAACAATTGACTTGCTATTAACGGAATACTTGATATTACCGATTTCTAACACTTTTCATTTCTCCTTTCCTCCCGGGACTTGAAGGCTGTGTCCATGGCTGTCCCGTCTTCCACTTATCCTCACAATAACCCTATGAAATACAATACACCGAAGACCCATTTACGTGTTTTGAAGACATGTTCTCCCTGACTCCCAGCCATACTTGAGGCCAGATTAGATATGAAGAGAGGGTGCTTAAGCCTCGAAAAGGCCCCTGGAAGTTGATATTTGTCCCACTGGAAAAACTAACATGTACACATGACTACAGGTAAGCCACTGCAGGTTCAATTCCAGGGGTTTGGGGGACAGGCAGAGAATGCCCAGAGCCCCATTGGCTAAGAATGCCAATCTCCAGGTTGTAGCTGGAGAGCTCCTGGAAATACAACTGATTTCCAGGTGATAGAGATCACTTCCCTTGGAGAAAACGACTGCTTTGGAGGGTGGACTCTATGGCATTATACCCTACCAAGTCCCTCCCCTCCCCAAACTGCCCTCCGTAGGCTCCATTCCCCAAATCTCCAGGAATTTCCCGACCCAGAGCTGGCAACCCAATCCCCTCCCTCTGCCCACCACCAGACACTCATTCCCTCCCCCAATGGCTTGTTTGTCTTTCCCTTGTCTTTTCACAAGCACAACCACTGCCCATGTTCACAACTGCCTGCAGATCTTTCCCCAGTGGCACCAAGGCAGTGCTTGCAGCAGGGAGCATGGGTGGTGGTGCACTACCAAGTGAGTGAGCAGGGTGTGCTGGCAGCAATGGGTCCTGTCAGAATCCTTGGGCCCCAGCAGCTGCCCCACTGTAGGGTATACTGACACCAGCCCTGAGCCACTATTTGCCACTAGTACATTCAAGCTTCCCCAGTGGGACAGACAGTGGTGCCCCAGAGCCATTTCAGGTCAGCAAAACACTGCAGGGGAAAGGTGTCTGCACTCTTTCCCAGTGTTCCTAATCCAAATCTTGGTCTACACATGCCTAGGAGGCACAGAATTCAGAATGTGTCTTTTTGAGCTTCGGGGAGGGCATTCCAAAGTTGGGATGTATGACTGAAAAGGCTCAAGTTCTAGTCATGGTTAATCGTTTATCTACTATCAAAAGGCAATGAAGTGAGGCCTGCAATGCAGATCTAAATTGCCAGGCATGAATGGCTAATTCTCATGTTTTGTGACTAAACTTCGGAGCAGAAAATGGGTTCCAAGTTCATACATACCTGTATTTCATTTGGTGGAGGAATGGCATAGACGCAGAGAAACAGTGTTATTCTGGAGGGCATTTGGTGATTGATTACCTGAATTGTGATCCTGTTGATAGATTCATTGACTTTTACTGCTGATTGCTGTTTTTTATGATTGGCTGCTTTTGTCCTGAGGGTTTTTTCTGTTCTTAAGTCTTTTGTCATCAATTTTTTTAACATAAAAGATACTTTTACTTAGTAGAAATAAGCTCTAAAAGAGAGAAAGTTCTACCAGCGACACTCCCTCATGATATGGGTTTCCATGTGATTGTACAGAGGACCTATTTGGATGATTCTTCCCCTTCAAAACAGGATTGTTATTGTGCAAACCTGGGACCTTCTGCATGCAGAGCAGAGGTTCTTCCCCTGAGCTACAGCTCTTCTCTAAACCAATAGGAAATTTATAAAATTATGATAAAAATATGAAAAAGCCTAGATGCATGCAAAAAGGATTTGCTCATGTCTAAGAGCCTTCGAACCTTCAGAAATGTTATGCTGCAGTTGACCAGTGGGTCAAACATGCCAGCATCTTGTTTCTTACAGAGATCAATCTAGCTGCAATATATGTTGCACTGACAGCAATAAGGTATTCCATTTACTGCTATCTTCTGCTGGCTTATATGAGAGGGGAAAAATATATTTATATACCTGCAGCAACTTACCAAAATACATTTTATGATCTATTTTCATCTGGTGACATTCTTGTGGGTAGGGCCATCATCTGTTCTTAACTTCTGTCAAATATCCCCATTCCACAGTCTGAATCTATTCTGATGAGTTCACACCAACTACAGATTCAATAAAAGGCATTTTTATGCATTATAACTTCATAGCCTTAACTCTTATTTCTTGGCCATTTAATTGTGTTAATAGGAAATGAAAGGAATCTTAAATCTACTCCTGGGTAATTTAAAACCAATTTTGCCATTGTCTTCAATGAGATATGGGTTCACCTAAGAATGAGTTGACTCATTTTACCAGTAAAATTCTGTAGTTCATAATCTACAGATACTAACAGAAACACAGGGTTGGAAGGGACCATGCAGACCTTCTAGTCCAACCCCCTGCCCAATGCAGGATGAGCCTAAAGCATCCCTGACAAATATTCATCCAGCCTCTTCTTGAAAACTGCCAGTAAAGGGGAGCTCACCACACCTCCCTAGGCAGCTGATTCCACCTTTGAACTACTCTGACTGTGAAAAAGTTTTTTCTAATATCCAGCCGGTACCTTTCTGCATGTAATTTAAGCCCATTGCTTCGGGTCCTATCCTCTGCTGCCAACTGGAACAGCTCCTTGCCCTCCTCCAAATGACAGCCTTTCAAATATTTAAAGAGAGCAATCATGTCCCCCCTCTCTAAACTAAACATTCCCAAGGTCTTTCCTCAGAGGGCTGTCTCCAGACCCCTGATCATCCTTGTCACTCTCTTCTGCTCCCTCTCGATTTTGTTCACATCCATTTTGAAGTGGAGCCTCCAGAACTGCCCACAGTACTCCAGGTGCAGTCTGACCAAGGCAGTATAGAGAGGGACTATGACCTCCCGTGATTTCAATGCAACATCCCCTTTGATACAACCCAAGGCTGAGTTTGCCTTTTTTGCCACTGCAAAAAACCTACCACTGGAGTCAGGAAGAAAAGGAGCCTGATTCCAAGGTATTGAATTACCTCTTAAGAGCATCTAATATACAGAAGATTACTATTTTAATAATTAAGTGAATGATTAAACTTTCTATGTTGTTCAAAAGATCAATTGTACCTCTTCTGAATGCATCATGGTCACGGAAGTAGATCTCTGTTTTGTTGTATGCTGTTCTTATTCTATTTTTTGTCATAGGCGTAAAGTATGGGATGATTCCAGTACCACGTTCAGTCTGTGAAAGTAGATGATGTGCAGTGTGTCTTTTACCCTCAGCTGTGTTCTGTTTCTTGACCGGTAGATAGCTCTTTCTGTGATACAGACACAGACACTCTTAAGTTTCACAGATGAGGCAATACTGCCGATCGAAACGAAACCAGCTTTAAAAATTAAAAAGGTGAAGCTTGTTAATGAAATGTAGTGATTTAACTGCACATTAGAAAAGATATTCCTGTTACCAGCTTAGAAACATGGAATAACTTAAGATGCAGACAGAATGGGCTTCTAAAAATAATTAGGTTTTTAGGGATGATTGTAGAATCCAATTCAATTTGATTCTGCAATCAAATCAGCCCTCCCCAATTTGAGCGCTCATTGCAAATAAGCCATCAGCTGAAGGTTTTTGTTTTGTTTTTATTCCAGTGTCTGCTGAGTTGACGGGGAAGGAGAATAGTTCAAATGGCAAATGTGCAACTTCAGGTGAATAGCCATGTTGGTCTTTAGTGGAGGAGCAAGGGGTCCAGTAACACCTTAAAGGGAGCTTTGACTCTTGAAAGCTCATACCCTGGAAATCTAGTTGATCTTTAAGGTGCTACTGGACTTGAATCTTGTGCAACGGTGTACTTTTGCAATGTTGTGACTTGAACAAACACACTCGTATGAGTTCCCTTATGTCTGGGAAACGTAGGAAGCCATGGGACCACTTTTTCCAGGATTCACTACCACATTAACAGATCACATAAGTGTGTTTATATCATGCTTAGAAATCATTCCTAAAACCCATAATTTTGCCGTGCAACACAGATTCAAGATTCTAATACTTACTGGAGATTCTGTAAGTGTTCAGTATCTGCTGAAGTGCTTTGTCAGACTACAGGATACTCTGACACTTATAAAACTTTCTATAAGCAACAGAATCACTTCTTTTAGCCCCAGATTGCTTAGGGCAATCATGGGATCACATTTGACAAAGTCACTAAATTGAAAGAAGACACAAGTGTGCTCCCTGAAGAAGGGAGCTTTGATGCTTGAAAGCTTATCCGCTGACAATCTTGTTGGTCATTAAGGTGCTACTGGACTCAAATCTTGCTTCTTTATAATGAGAAATCTTTGTTCATCTACCCCTAAATCACTGTCTTTCTTAGTGCCCTATTTTTTTTCTCTCTCATGCTATCTTCTGAATCATCTCGTTACGGCTGACCACCTTTCAGATAAAGACTTTGGCTGACATTCAACTTTCAGAAGAAATATGACAGGACACAGGACTTTGATATGTCCAAGTTAGATTTTGTTGAATGTTCTTGTTCCCAAAATGATCCTAGTGAGACTCCTAAATGGGGAGTATTTAGACGGCACAATCTCAACACGACTTTCACCATGCAAGAAACCTTGAGACTTTACTTATTTATCGTAACTGATGATGCAAATGATAGCTATTAACACTTGCTATGTAGTTTGAAGCTCCTTCCGTTTTTTTCCCCCCAGTGTCCCCACCACCATCACTATCTTGTGGCTTGGTCCAATCCCCCTCTGTATTTTTCATCTAGGTGCATACACACATCTCTATCCATTGCACAGATAAAAGGCAGAGAGACAGCTGAAGATCCAGGACCACATCTCATTTGTTTGCACCTAAGTACAATGCCATGCAGTTATTCCAGTCTAAATCCTTTGATACAAATGGATTTTGACTGGAGTAATTCTGCACAAGATAACACTGTACCTGGACTAGTAACGGCATCCCAGACAGTCTCTCAGAAAGAATGATTACTCAAGGACTCTCCAGAAATTAATCAGTGTGTCCTTATTGATGAGAAAAACCTGTTGCCATTAGCATTTCCATTAAGGGTGCTGCAAAGTTTACTGCATACAGGTTAATTAGGCAAACATACTTTATTTGACAGCTTTGATCACCTGCAAGCCAAAGTCCAGCTTCTTCACAAGCCCACCAAGGAGCTGGATTCTTTCAATTCACTCCTTCTTCAAAAAGGATTCAACAATATTAGACAACATGGTGACAAAACTGTGCTTTGTGGTCTGAAAGGCACAGGACTGCAATAAGATAACTACAGTTATAACATCACTTACACTGAATTTAACCCCTCTTACTAAACTCTTCTAACTTTCATATACATTGTTTTCCAGTTGCCTTATATAAGATGATAAGATCCTAGAAAACTGTATCCATCTCCCCAGGAAACAAACACGCCGTCTGCTATTAACATCCAATTACCGACTCGATCCCTGCTGGGCTAAACCAACTAGTACTTGGGGGTTACAGCCACATAATAGCTGTGGTGGCGGAGTTTCTTTCTCTTATGTTGGTGGGATTTCATTGACTTGGGGGAGCTTTTGCATCTGTGCAGTAGGTGAAATAGATTCTCCTTCAGGGTCATAGATGGTTAGGTCATGCTGCAATCATACTATGCAAAAATGTGTACACAAAATAAACCCATTAACACAGACTTAAATGAACACCAAAAGGAATCATTTGAAAAAAAAATAGTGTGTTTATCTATATTACTGGCTGATTGATTGGTTTTCTGTTTATTTATACAGTTGGTTGCTGAGCAGGCATGCAGTGAAACAGGTCTGTGGGGAAAGTTGGAAATTAGAAATATTGTATTGTGTGAGAACATGCATGAGTGAAACACTGTCAAGTACATGTAATGCAGTGTTCGAATGTGTGAAAAGAAATCCAGTGAACACTCTTGCACAATTTGAGAACAGCCAAACAATCATGGAAATATTGTGTCTCTGTTTCATTACCTAAACAAAGAATCTATGCCCATATATGGCAAGTCTCCATCCCATCGGCCACCTTGAACTACTTCCAATTCTCCCCTTTTGAACCATTACCCACCATATCCCCACTTGAGTAATCAAGCCAAGCCTGACTCAAATATACCTCCTTCCAACCTGGAACCACTTCCTTGTCTGTCTTATTTGGAATTATGCCCAAGTGCCTGGACTGTCTGTCTTCTTTCTCCTTTGAGGAAAAAAAGAAGATAGTCCAGGGATCTGTATCTTCTTTTTCCTTTGTCTCATCATCATTATCATCATCATCATCCCCACCAAAGATGACCCCTTGCAGTGGTGGTGGGGCTTGTGTTTTCTGATGAGGCTCAGAGCTATGCTGGCGATATTGTTGCTACCAGTAGGGTCACCGAAACCAGACAGATCTCAACTGAGGAGTCAGACTAAGCACACCCAACAACCATCAATCATGATGAGACAAAATAAACAGAAATCCATGTCAGACTGTGGCTAAATAAGGCACTCACTACAGGGTTCCCTTTAGAAGCAAACACAAGTCCATTGTTTGGAAAAGGAAACTTTACTGCAGAAAAGGTCCATTATAGTCCACTGTCCTGAGTAGGAGAATCAGGATGGTACATGATCATTGTTACCAATGAAGAGCAAGCATAAGATACAGAGTAACAATACCCATCTGGATCAGCCTCCCCCCACAGTTCTCAAAACAACATCTCTCAGTCCTGGGAAGCTGCTCTCCTTCAAGGCCAATGCTTGGTGGAACGGTGTTAGACAAAACAGTCTCCTCCGGTGGGAATGCTGCCTGGGAACTGGTGCACCTGGGAAGAAAACACTCAAACACTAGAAGCATTAGAAAATGGAGTCAGTACAGTTTAGATATACACTGGACCTGACATTCTGCCCCCCTTAAAACAGATCCCCCCCTGGCTTATATGGGTAGCGAGTATGAAAAGCTTTGGTTAATCTAGGAGCATGAACATGTGCAGAGTTCACCCATTCATCGTAACCAGAATCAAAGTCCTTCCATCTAATGAGGTAAAAAAGCTGATTTCGTTTGAGTTTAGAGTCCAAGATTTGTTGTACCTCATAGTGTATTTGGTCGTCAATCAAAGTTGGAATGGGTGGAGCTTTGACGTGCCATTTGTTGTCGGTGGGAGCTCTCTTTAGAAGACTGACATGGAACGTATCATGCACATGGCGCAGGTTCTTGGGCAAAGTTACAGCAACAGTCACTTTATTTATTATCTTGCGCACAGGAAAAGGTCCTAGGAATTTCAGAGCGAGTTTGCGGCTGGTTTGAGCAAGTTTTAGATTTTTTGTGGAAATATACACATGATCTCCGGGTTGTAATTCCCATTCGGCCGCACGATGGCGGTCTGCGTATTTTTTGTAATCCAGTTTGGCTTTGTCAAGGTGCTTCTTAATAAGAGTCCATTGCTGCGCCGCCTCCCCCCACCACGAAGATACATCTGGCAATTTAGAGGAATGGAGGGGGGGGGCATCCAACGGGAAGGGATTGAAGTGAGTCCCGTAGACAATTTTGAAGGGGGCCTCCCCCGTTGAAGCGTGTACACTGTTGTTATATGAGAACTCGGCCAGAGGGAGAAGGTCCACCCAATTATCTTGTTGAAAATTAATGTAGCAACGAAGAAACTGTTCTAATATTTGGTTTGTTTTTTCGGATTGCCCGTCGGTTTGTGGGTGGTGGCTTGAACTGATGCCTTGTTCAATATTCAACATTTTCAAAAGCTCCCGCCAGAAGTTGGCAACGAACTGTCCGCCGCGATCCGAAATCACCTTGGACGGAAAAGAATGTAATTTTATGATGTGTTTTAGAAACAAATCTGCTAGTTTTCGAGCGGAGGGTATGGCAGTACAGGGGATGAAATGAGCTTGTTTGGAGAACAGATCTACCACCACTAAAATGCAATTATGTCCTTTTGAGATAGGTAGATCAGTGATAAAGTCCATAGATATTATTTCCCAGGGTCTGTTTGGCGTTTCCAATGGTTGCAGGAGACCCGGAGGTTTCCCTTTTCGGGTTTTGGCGCTGAGGCAAATAGGACAGGAACTAACATATTGGGAAATGTCTTTGCGCATGCCCGGCCACCAGAATTGTCTTTGGATTAGGTGCAAAGTTTTCAGATACCCATAATGTCCAGCAGTGGGAGCATCATGACAGCGCTGCAAAACTTCCAGTCTGAGGCTGTCTGGCACATAAAACTTGCTCCCGGCTAACCAATCCCCTTGTGGGGTTTGGGTCAGTTTGCTTCGCGGAGCCCTATCCCCCTCCTTCTCCACCTCGGTTTTGAGTTTCGATTTCCACTCTTGGTTGGCCGGGAGGGGCTGCTTGGCATGGCTGCGAGTAGTCACCACGCCCCCAAGTTGCGTAGGCGAGAAGACAGTGTCGACAGTCTCCTCCCGTTTGCTCTTATGTTGGGGCATGCGCGATAGGGCGTCTGCCAAAAAGTTAGTTTTGCCCGGGAGATAATTTAGAGTGAAGTTGAATTTGGAAAAGAATTCCGCCCATCGCAATTGTTTGGCATTCAGTCTGCGTGGGCTTCGGAGGGCCTCCAGATTTTTATGATCCGTCCAGACCTCGAAAGGGTATCGCGCCCCCTCCAGCCAATGTCTCCAGTTAGTAAGGGCCGCTTTTACTGCAAAGGCCTCCTTCTCCCACACATTCCAATTCCTTTCCGCCTCCGAAAATTTTCTAGACAAGAAAGCACACGGCCGCAGCCTACCATCCTCCCCCTTCTGCAGTAAAACCCCCCCTATCGCCGTATCGCTGGCGTCAACCTGTACTATGAAAGGGGATTGTTCGTTGGGGTGGGAGAGGATGGGTTCTGTTACAAATTGCTTTTTTAGACAATCGAAGGCCGTTTGACAATCGGGGGTCCATTGCAGTTTGGCAGAGGGTTTTTTAGCTTGGTCCCCTTTATCTTTGGTTTTCAGCAAGTCCGTTAAAGGGAGCGTGATTTGGGCGAAATTTGCTATGAAGTCTCTATAGAAGTTGGCAAAACCCAGGAAGGATTGTAGTTCTTTACGGGTGGTGGGTTTCTGCCAGTCCTGGATCGCCTGTATTTTGGCTGGATCCATTTTCAGACCTTCTTGGGAGATACAATACCCGAGGTAAGTGAGTTCGGTTTTATGGAATTCACATTTGGACAGTTTGATGGGCAGCTTATTCTTCATCAGGGTGGCTAAAACTTTTCGTACCGTTTGAATATGTTCTTCCTCGGTGTCCGAGTAAATTAACACATCATCAAGGTACACTACCACCCCTTTGTACAGAAATTCGTGTAGAACTTCGTTTATCATGGACATGAATACGGACGGGGCTCCCGTCAAACCAAAGGGCATAACTAAGTATTCATATTGTCCGAGGGGCGTATTGAAAGCGGTTTTCCATTCATCCCCTGCCTTGATACGAACGTGGAAGTAAGCATCTTTTAGATCTAATTTCGTAAAGATCTTACCTTGGGCCACGACGTTGAGAAGGTCTCGGATGAGCGGTATAGGATAGGCGTTGTTGGTGGACACTGCATTCAAGCCTCGGAAATCTGTGCACAGTCGAAGTCCCCCATCCTTCTTTTTCACGAAGAGGACTGGAGCGGCGTGGGGGCTAGCGGCTGGGCGGATGAACCCTCGTTGGAGGTTGGTGTCGATGAATTTCCGGAGCTCTTCGCGTTCATGGAGACTCATGGGATAAAGTCGTCCTTTGGGCAGTGAGGCTCCGGGTAAAATTTCTACCGCACAGTCCGTTCGTCGGTGCGGGGGTAGAGTATCTGCTTCCTCTTCAGAGAAAGCATTTAGAAAAGGCCAGTACGGTTCGGGTATTTGGTTGACTTCTTCTTGGGTGAGAAGGGCCTTTTCTTTATGAGTTGGATCTTCGCCCCAGTTCTGATTCCAACGGTGATTTTTGCAGTTGGTATGACTGAAGGTAATACATCCTTGTGCCCAGTCTATGTAGGGATTGTGATCACATAGCCATTTGCTGCCTAGAATTAACGGGTACTTGGCAGTAGAGCTGATGACAAAGGACCTCTTTTCCCAATGTTGTCCCATGCCTGTGATCACTGGGATGGTTTCAGTTGTTACAGGATTCATGTTGGTACCATCCATTTGCTCAAAGATCACTGGATTTTGTAGATCCCGAGTTGGTAGGACTAGTCCATTGACTAGAGCAGGGGCAATGATGTCTCTTGAACAGCCCGAGTCAATAAGAGCTTGCACCCGAATATGCATCTTTCTCTCTGGGTTGATTAGAGTCACTGGCATAAATAAGATGGACCCAGGCGGCCGGTTCCGTGCAGGGACGGGCTTAGGGCGGATCTGTCGTTTGGGTCCTTTCACGACAGATCCATTTCGTTTCCCGACTGGGGACTTTCTGGATTAGCTTCTGCGGATGGGGAAGCGGGATCGTATTCCATGACTTCTTCCGCTTCCAGCCCTCTCTCCGAGGCTGGCTTTTGGGAAGCGCCGCGGCCTCTATTTGTTCGTGGTGCTGGAGTCGGGCGTTGGAGCGTAGGAAACGGAGCAAGGGTTGGACGCCGTAATTGGAGCGGAGGTCTTTGCACAGGCCGGTAAGGGCATTGTGCTGCAAAGTGACCAGCCTGTCCGCATTGCAAACACAGCCCTTGTTGCCATCTAGCATCTCTCGCTCCACGGGTGGCGTAGCTAGCTCCCCGTGTTCCCCTCTGTAAGGTCAATGATCTTCTTTGTCCCGTTTGTTGTTGTTGTTCAACCAAACGGACTTCCAAAATGCGATTTTCTACTTCGCAAACAAGTTGGATCCACCCTAACAACGTGGGGGGATTGTCTTGCATGAGAGCTCTGTCCAAAAGTCTCGGGTTAAGGCCTTGTTTGAACAGAATAATCTTGGTGGACTCCTCACACCTAGGGCACTTGGCTGCTAATTGCCGGAATTTTGTGACATAGTCCCTTGCTGACATGCTGCCTTGTTTGATGGCTTGCAATTCTGTTCGGGCCCGAGTTTCTTCTAAGGGGTCTTCATATTGCGCTCGGATAGCATCCACTAACCCCTGAAGAGTATCGAGTTCTGGGGCCCCGACATTGTATAGTCCTACATACCAGTCTGCTGCTTTGCCCTGTAAACGAGATCCAAGATGTTCGATTTGACTGGCCTCACTGCCGAAGAGGTGCCCCCACCGGTTGAAAAACTGTACCACTTGGACTAAGAAAAATCCCAATTTGGATGGATCCCCATCGAAGGTGGCTTCCAGCTTCACCCAGCCCATCGGGAGTTCCTGTCTCGGAGCAGGCGCTGGGTAAAAGTCCATCGGCAGTCTTAGTTGCGCCTGAGGCACAGGAGGAGGTAACTGGAGTCTCGGTCGGGGCAACGGTGCCGGCTGTACGGGTGGCGGTTGAACCGGCAGTGCCGGCTGGGGTTGGGCTGGTTGTGCGGGCGGAGGTTGCCGTGGTTGCTGTGTCGGGGTTGGTCTTGGTTGGGCCGGAGGCTGTAGTGGCAGGCGAGCAGGAGGCGGCAGTCTCGGTCTGGCCGGTAACACGGGAGGCGTTAGTGGCAGCTGTCGAGGTGGAGGAGGTTGGTGTGGTTGAGTGGAGATCGGCCGCTGAGGAGGGGGTTGAAGGTGTCGTAATGGTGCAAGCCGTCCCGGTTGGTTCGGGGGTGGTAAAACGGGCTGGTCCTGGGGCTGCTGCAACAGTATGAGCTGCGGTCGAGGTGAGAGGGGCCGCAGCGGCGAGGGTTGAACAGGTGGAAGGCCGCGCGGGCTTGCCCCTCCGGGTGTTGTTAATCTGGGAGGCAGCGGCTGGCCTCTTGGCGCTGTTAGACCGTCCCCCGTAGGTTGCCCGACGGGGACAATGTCTCGCGGTTGACGAGGGGCTCCCTCCTCGGATGGAGCCGCGTGTGCTCCCGCTTGGTCCGGCCGGACCGTTATAGGAGAAGTAAGAGGGGGTCTCCCCGGTGTATCACTGGGCTTTCCCTCCCCTTTCGTAGGCCTCTCAACGGGAGTCTCGTCTGGCGGCGCATCCCCTGCCTGGTTAGGAAGTTCGGTGGGGGTCTCTCCGGGTGGCTCAACCGGGTCTTCCTTACTCGGTGGAATTTCCTGCTGTGCTGGAAGTTCCTTGGGTTGCTCTCCCGCTTCGCCCGGATGGGTGTCCCCTTCGCCGGTCGGTGACGGCCGCTGCTGGACATCCTCCATCGGATAGGAGATAACACTTTGAAGGGTAGCTATCTGTATCGCCATCTCTTCAGGGGACAGTCTTTCCCCTGCTCCCATTGCCGAAATTAAATGGATGGCATGAGCCAAACTTTCTTCCATATCCATCAGTTTAGCTTCTAACTGTTGCATTCGACTTGCCCCCGGTTGCTCGCTTATGGCAGCTTCATTCGTTGCACTCACCGGGGACAAGGGGCCCCAAGGAGGAGGGTCCCCTTGGACGACTCTCGATCTCGCAGCTAGGATTCCCTTGGCCATACCCGTCACGGCCGAGATGCTGGTATCCACCGCATAGGTGCGACCTTGTATCTGCTCCCAACTTTGTTCAGGGACCTCCGTTGCCTCTTTCCACGGAACAAGTTCGGAGTAATCCCAACTCAGGGCGCCGCGGCGAGACGTGTCCCCCTCCGCCTGCTCGGACGTCCTGTTCCAATATCGCCATGGTTGGCTGCTGTCTAGCTCCGGGACGGTTCCTAGGCTTCGGCGCCCTTCCATCGAAACTAGTGGATGGAGTCCACCTGCCCGACGCTCTCTGGTTTCTCGGGGTCTGGCTCCCCACTCCGACGGGGTGGGTACCGAAATCAAAGGGAGAGCGGTCGCTTTCGGCCTTGCCCCGAGGTCGGCTTCGGTCTCGTCCCGAGTACTGAGTTCGATGAGAGGCGGGGTGGAAGTGGAGGCTCCGGTTCCGTTCCCGGCTGCTCCCAGCTCCTGGGAGTCTTGGGCTTGCACGGGTTGCACAGGTTGATTGTCGGGAGACGCATACGGATCAAACAAAGGATCCCTGTCCGGGACAACCTTGGATTCCGCTGGGCCCGACTCAGACATGATTGGTAACAAAATGTCAGACTGTGGCTAAATAAGGCACTCACTACAGGGTTCCCTTTAGAAGCAAACACAAGTCCATTGTTTGGAAAAGGAAACTTTACTGCAGAAAAGGTCCATTATAGTCCACTGTCCTGAGTAGGAGAATCAGGATGGTACATGATCATTGTTACCAATGAAGAGCAAGCATAAGATACAGAGTAACAATACCCATCTGGATCAGCCTCCCCCCACAGTTCTCAAAACAACATCTCTCAGTCCTGGGAAGCTGCTCTCCTTCAAGGCCAATGCTTGGTGGAACGGTGTTAGACAAAACAGTCTCCTCCGGTGGGAATGCTGCCTGGGAACTGGTGCACCTGGGAAGAAAACACTCAAACACTAGAAGCATTAGAAAATGGAGTCAGTACAGTTTAGATATACACTGGACCTGACAATCCATACCGTATCAGTCATTGCCCAGGTCAACAAGGACTGCAGCAGGTGCTATGGCTCCTGGACACCTGTTGACAAATGGGCTATGGGCTCAGCAGATTCTATTGAGGAACCAGGACAGACTGCTGTAGTGCTACTGGAACAAAGTAAGTGCAAAACTTGGACAACTGCTGAAAATCAAGAAATAATGAAATATTATTATAAGGCAAATCCATCTGCTCATGGTTTCCAGAAAAGAATGATGCAAATTTGGAAAGAAAATCACCCATAATGTGGTATAACAGAACAAAGAATAAAGGTTCAAAGATGGTTCATTATTTCGAATAAAGTTTTCATAGAACTGGAATTGCAAGAATTGGGAAACTGGCAAAATAAGAAACAACAAAAAATAATGACCAAAGAAGGGAAAATATCACGGATGAACAGACTAAAGCCATAGTGGAAGGACATGTTCTACCTGAAATACAAGCTATGGATAACAGCAAAGAGTTCTGAAAGTAAAAAAATTGAGTCATGTCAGCCAAGGCAGTGAACGACAGACTGCCAATAATTCACCAAATATAAAGAAAACAAGTGAAAACTTTACTGAATGTAGCTAATGACATCATCGATACAATTCTAACCAACACATTAAAAGAAACAAATCAACTCACGTATAGTACAGCTGCTATAATAACAGCAGAGCTTGGCTACAAACTGCCAAAAAAGAAAAAGCCTGGCATACCAAAATGGAAAACCCGACTGGAAAAGAAGATTAATAAACTATGTGGAGATATCAGTAACCTGAAATACCTGAAAGAGGGAAAATTGAAAGGATAAAAGATGGACTATGCCAAAGGTATGGTTTGGAAAGGAAAACAATTGCTGAAACCATAGAAGAATTAAAACAACAGGTAACAGTGATAGCAAAGAAAACAGAAAGATATGATGGGCGAATAAAGCAGTATAAAGAAAATTTGCAATTTCAGAGCAATCAGCAATTATTCTATAAGTTACTTGGAGAAAATACAGTGCAGAAGAACATCATCCCATGTATAGAAGATGCCCTGAAATTTTGGCAAGAAATTTGTGAAAGCCCAGTAGAGCATAACAGAAATGACCCATGGATTAAAGACATTAGTAAAGAATTTAAAGGGAAACGGATGAATTATGTGGTAATAACAACTGAAATGGTTGCCAGACAAGTGAAGAATGTGAAGAACTGGAATTCACTTGGGCCAGATGAATTGCATAGGTTTTGGCAAAAGCATCTAACAAGTTTTCATCAATGTATGGCTGTGCAATTCAATGAAATGCTTCAAAATTCTACCAGTGAAGAATGGCTCACAAAAGGCCGCACATTTCTGACTGTGAAGGATGAAGGAAAAGGCAATGGCCTGGAAATTATTGCCCAAACATATGTCTTCCAACAACGTTCAAACTTTTCACAAGGATATTAGCAATATCAGTATATGATTATTTAATGGAAAATAATATGTCCCCTATTGAACAGAAAGGCAATTTTAAAAAGTCAAGAGGCACTAAAGATCAACTGCTAATATTCAAAATGGTACTGAAAAATTCAAGAAGAAAAACGAATTTGTATATGGCATGGCTTGACTACAAAAAAGCATTTGATTCACTGCCACACAGTTGGATTAATACCTGCCTGGAAATTTTTGGAATTAGTGAAAACATCAAGTTGTTCCTTAAGGAAAATATGCGAAAATGGAAAACCATGCTAATGTCCTGTGGTGAAGAAACTGGGGAAGTTTATATAAAAAGAGGTATATTTCAAGGGGACTCCTTGTCGCCCAATTTCATTAATCCCCTTGACAATGGTCCTAAAGAAAACAAAAATGGGTTATTATATTTCTGATCAGGCTGGGAAAATAAACCATCTCCTGTACATGGATGATTTGAAATTGTATGCAAAAAGTTCCACTGAACTTGAATCATTGCTTAATACAGTGAAAATGTACAGTGATGATATTAAAATGAAATTTGGCTTAGACAAATGTGCAGTACTCTCCACGCAGCATAAAAAAGTAAAAAATATTGGAATAGAACTTGAAAATGGCGATATTATGAAATCATTATCAAACAATGAAAATTATAAATATCTTGGAATATTAGAATTAGATAACATCCTGCATGTGAAAGTAAAAGTATTGACTCAGAAATAATATATGAAGAGAGTACAAAAAATTCTGAAGTCAAAATTAAATGCTGGAAATACAATCAAGGCCATAAATACACGGGCAATTCCAGTGATCAGATATCCAGCAGGAATAATAGACTGGACACAAAGCAATTTAGAAAAATTGGATTGAAAAATGTGAAAATTAATGAACGTGCATAACTCTTTACACCCAAAAAGTGATGTTGACAGGCTATATTTACCACAAAAAATTGGTGAAAGAGGACTGTTACAAGTATATCAGGTAGTGGAAGAAGAAAAGAGAGCCCTGAATGATTACATCAGTAGAAGTACAGAAAAATTACATCAGGCTGTGAAAACAAACATATTAAAAACAACTGAAACAAAGGCTGAATACAAGAAGAAACAGTTTGAGAATGGGTTAAATGGCTGGAAGAACAAACCGTTTCATGGGCAACATCTAAAAAATATTGAAGGAAGAAGTGACAACAGCCTAACTTGGGCATGGTTGAAGATGGGTACAATCAAGAAAGAAACTGAAGGTCTGATCTTCACAGCACAAGAACAAGCATTGCAAATGAATGTTTTGAAAGCCAAAATTCAGAAAATCAATGACAATCCAAAATGTCAATTTTGCCAGGAAAAAGATGAAACTGTGTCCCACCTTATCTCTGAATGCAGCAAAATTGCACAGGCAGACTACAAAGCTAGATATGACAGGGTTGCAAAGCTGATTCATTGGTCATTGTGTAAAAAGTATAACTTGCCAGTATCAAAGAATTCATGGGAACATCAGGTAGAAAAGGCACTAGAAAATGACCAAGTCAAGATCATGTGGGATTTTAGAATTCAAACTGATCGGCACCTTGAACATAATACACCAGACATAACAGTCGTGGAAAATCGAAAAGTCTGGATAATCGATATTGCAATTCCTGGGGATGCCAGAGTCAAAGAAAAAGAACAAGAAAAAATGATTAAATATAGAGATCTGGCAATAGAAACAATCCGTCTATGGAAGAAGAATGCAACAGTAGTCCCCATTGTCATCAAGGCACTTGGAACCATCTCGAAAAACTTTGCAATTCATATGGAAAAACTGCAGCTTTCTGACTTCACCTACAGAACTGCAAAAGATGGTGCTACTTGGAACAGCGTACATATTACGCCAATATCTGGTTGATACTTAGGTCTCTGGTGGAAACTTGTATCAGCTTAGCAAGGCTAATCAATAATAACATGTGACCTCTGCTTATTGTTGATTGTGTTTTGGATAATTCGAACAATAATAATAATGATGGTGATGATGGTGATGAAGATTGTGTTTCAGATAATTTGGATGATGATGATGATGATGATGATGATGATAGTGCTTATAACCATTCTTCAAAATGTTCTTAGAGAAATAATGTGTAATTCATAATGCAGCCAAGCAATACAAAGTGGAGAAATGCATATACTTTGGTAATACATTTAGTTAATAATAATGCATCCAACTGAGAACGTGCTCTAGAATTAATTCTCAGAGTATCACAGGTTATATGGTGACCCCAGAAACTGAAATGAAACTAAAATGATCTTAAGACGCTAAGTAACAACCAAAGGACAGGCTCTAGATGACTAGATTCACACATGCTCCTGATTATATCAGCACAGACACTTGCATGCTTCCAGCACACATTGGTTCTGATTTTGTGATCCTTGCAAAAATCAAGGTTGCAAATCATGACTATTGTTGTTGTGTATACCCACAGCCCTTGTGAAGACGAAACTTAAACTGCGGCACATTTTGTGAGGCTAGTAAGTATGGACCCAATATTTTTTCATTTCTTTATTGAACATAGATTTCCATAGCATTAGAAACATAGTGTGTTAAGTTCTTTGTGTTAAATATGACCCTCTGTAAAGTTTGCATTTGTATGGATCAAGTGGCTTTTGTTATGGGTTGGGGTGTCTCTTGATTGTGGATGTAGCTAACATATGCTCAAAGGAACCTGGTCATGGGGAGAATTGTCTCTTCCTTCCTTCCCCCCACCATAACCACAGACAAAATCAAAGAAACCCCCATTGTTTATTGCCTGCCATGACATGCTTGAACTTGCCTAGTCTATTGTTTTACACCCTTAGATCCTGTTGTGCCCAGGGGCTAGTTTACAACATGATTTATCTAAGTATACAGCCAAGGCTTTTGTAAAAATGCTTTGGTCTTCAGTCAAAGAGTTAGCAAAAACTCTGCCCGCTGGATTCCATGCTGAGCTTCTCTGCCAAGCCGGCCATGAGGGGCTTGGATTTATAACTTAGGAACTTTTGCTTCTATGGATAGCTTGAAATGAAATAAGCTGTGAGTTGCCTTCCTTTTGTTTTATCTAGAGTACAGCAGAACATTCAGTTTCATTTCTCTGATTTCAGGTTTGTGTTAAATAATAAACCTAACCCCTTTGTTTATTAAAGCTGAGTGATCTAATATAGGGGGACTCTTACTTAGGTGGCAATTCTAAGGATGCTTTCCTGAGAGTAAGTCCCAGTGAATAACAAGTTGACCTGCTCAGGATTGTTCGCATACACTCATCTCACCTCCTACCAATGACTTTATCTTTTCAGTCACGTTTCTAAAAAATAGAGTATGATCACCCTTGAGTGGAATGGAGTGATGAAACATCAGAAGCTGACAGAATTGTAAGAGTGATCTAGTTAGGTCTCTCAAACAAAGCAAGTACTCCCAGAATAAAGAAATTTCATTACCCGCTCAACAGATAAGCAGCACTAAAACCTGATTAAATGATGGTTGTTGTGGGTTTTCCGGGCTGTATTGCCGTGGTCTTGGCATTGTAGTTCCTGACGTTTCGCCAGCAGCTGTGGCTGGCATCTTCAGAGGTGTAGCACCAAAAGACAGAGATCTCTCAGTGTCACAGTGTGGAGAAGATGTTGGCAGGTAATTTATATCTACTCAGGAAGGTGGGTTTGGGCTGAGTCATCCTGTAAGAGTTTCCCAGGGAACACCCTGCTTCTCCACACTGTGACACTGAGAGATCTCTGTCTTTTGGTGCTACACCTCTGAAGATGCCAGCCACAGCTGCTGGCGAAACGTCAGGAACTACAATGCCAAGACCACGGCAATACAGCCCGGAAAACCCCCAACAACCATCGTTCTCCGGCCGTGAAAGCCTTCGACAATACATCTGATTTAAATGATACCTCACTGACCATGTGGAGTTTTCTGTTTTCACCTGATATATGTACTCAGTTTTTAAGGTGGCTATGTGCATTTGGCATGTTGAGTTGGAATCCACCTCAAGAATTCTGTGATGCTTTAATGTGATATTTTTTGTCCCATGGCATTTTGAACTTTTGAAATATAGTTATTGGGGACAATGCTTTCTTATCTGCCCAGATGCTGTAGTCTGGTTGCAAACTGTCAAAACAATGGAGACTGACTAGCCTACTGCAGGTCTGGTTCTCCTTCAAAGTACTGGCTTCTACAACTTCCTTTAGAAACCAATCAATGATTTGTGAGATATCATATATCTAACAGCCAATTGGTCCCAATATACAGATACTTCAACTTGTGGATTGGTGGCAAGAAGAACCAGGAGATGCCTATGACAAACTCTGTCAACAAACCATCACCCCCTCCTTGCTGAGACACCAGGTAGCCAACACTCTGCTGCTCTCCCTCCACCACTGTTACCATGGCTGCCATATTGCTGATTGACAGTGAGAGAGGATGGAAATGAAAGGGCGGGGAGCAGAGGCTTTATGGGTGAGTAGCTGGCTGGGAAGTCAAAGGGGATGCCAGATTCAGGACACTCCTCCACGGCCACAGTTGGATCCAGCCTGGCCTATGTGATGCACTGCCACCATGTTAGCTGTGGAGGCAATGGTGATTCAGATGGGCAAGCAAGCAAGCTGTAGGAGGCAGCAACACAAGTGGGAAGAGAAGAAAGGAGCTTCCACCCCCCCCCGGCATGGAGAAAGTCTGTGTGTGTGTGTGTGTGTGTGTGTGTGTGTGTGTGTGTGTGTGTGTGTGTGTGTGTGTGTGTGTGTGTGTGTGAGAGAGAGAGAGAGAGAGAGAGAGAGAGAGAGAGATGAAGCATTGGGGAAAGGACAGTGAAACAAAGAAAGAGTCCCTGTCCCCTCCCTCAACAACTCCCTGCCTCCCAACATTACTGACACCCTCCGCTGGCATCACAAGTTTATTGCAGGTTCCCCACTTGTATATTCAAATCCCAACATGGACGAATCTGAGGATACTTTTGTCTGGAGACTAGAGCTATGTCTTTAAGAAATGGATGCCCTCTAGGGCTTTTGCTAGGCAACCACAACAATATTGTCAAGCCTTGGTTTCTGTCAGAAAAAGGTGGGGGACCACTTTCTAGTGCTGTTTTGGCCTTTGAGGGAGAGCTCAGTGAGGCCAGGCCAGGCAGCAACCACTAGCAACTTGCTACCACATAGGGTTGCCAGGTCCCCCTACCTCCTGGGCCTGGTATTTACCTTTTCCGAATAGTTCATGCACTTGCAAAGTGCACCTTGAGAGGCACGTCACCCCCACTGGCCAGGTAAGTGGGGGTGGGGGGTAGAGGGTGGGAGCAGGGGATCCCCTGCCCCCAGTGGGGGACTGGCAACTAGAGATGGGCATGAACCAAAATACGAACCAAAATTAAGCATGAACTAGGCCAGTTCATGGTTCACGAACCAGCGGTTCATCAGATCCCATTTCTGATAAACTGCCACAAACTTTAGGCTGGTTCAGTTGGTTCATTTTTTGGTTCGCCACTGCAGACAGCCTGGTGCCAATCAATCAGTTTCCTAGGCAACAGGGGATGGACATCCTGCAGACCTTCTGCTGACCCAGAAGTGACCTTCTGCTGGCCTGGAAGTGACCTTCTGCTGATCCAGAAGTGATGGTTTTCTGGCCTGGATGTGACATTTTCATGAACCAAATGAACCAATTAGCAAACCAGGGGCAGGTTTGTGAAAGTTCGTGGTTTGTGAAATTTGATGAACCACGAACCACGTGATTCGTTTTTTCTGGTCTGTGCCCATCTCTAATGGCAACTCTACTACCACATAGTTTGCATGATTCGCATAGGCCTGGCAGCTTGCTACTGTTCAACTGAAGCCAACCCACGAATGCTATTACTGTGTAGTAATTAGGGTTTAGGACTGTGTAGTGATTAGAGTTTAGGATTCTGTAGTAATTAGAGTTTAGGACTAGGTTTAAATCCCCTCTCTGCCATGGAAACTTTCTGGGTGAACTTAAACCAGTTACACATTCCGAGCCAACTTACTTCTCAAGGCTGTTGTGAGGATAAAATGGAGGAGAGGAGAATGATGTAAGCTGCTTTGGGCCGTCATTGTGGAGAAAAGCAGGTATAAATGAAGTAAATAAATAAATACAACTGAAGATGGGGGTAGGCAGATGGGAATGAAAGAAGGAAGTAGGAAAAGGGAAGGAGCTATGGGAGCTTTCAGGAAAGAAAAACAAGAAATAGTGGGGAAAGGGAAATGAGAGACCCCTCAAGTCCTTTCAGTTCCCCCTACTTGTACATCTTCTACTGCTTGAAGAGAAGGAAGGGGAAACCTATTGCAATAGAAAAGGTTTTTAAAAAATCTTTTATATCTCACCATGCATGTTATCATTGATAGTAACGTTGCCAGCTCCCAGGTGGTGGCTAGAGATCTCCTGGAATTGCAATTGATCTCCAGGCCATAGAGATCATTTCCCTTGGAGAAAATGTCTGCTTTGGAGGGTGGACTCTTTGGTATTATACCCTGAGGAGGTCCCTCTCCTCCCCAAACCCTGCCCTCTCCAGGCTCCACCCCCTCAAATCTCCAGGAATTTCCCAAACTGGAGCTGGCAACCCTAATTGGTAGTGATCAACACATGTGACGAGTACTCATGCTAAACATTATGCCACCTACAAGGAAAGAGTTTAGGCCATACTTGATTTATAGAGCATTTTAAGGTGAATTTAGCCCCAGTGGGGGTGGAAGAGTTCCCACTTCCAGCCTCTCCCCCCACCTCTTACTTGGCCAGTAGAGATGGGAGGAGGCATGGAAATGGGCCTAACAACCCTGCAGTGCACTCCCACATGCTTTGGAGCACTTCTGCATCACAGTTCTGCATATGGTTTGCAAAAGCTCAGAGATGAGGTTGAATGTGGAGTATAGTGTTGCACCAAATTCTGAATGACATCATTCCAGGCACAATGTGGAAGTGTTGGGTTGCACACAGGGATAATTCAAAAATAAAATGGCCCCATACACTAAATTGGGGGTCAATTTTTACCCAATCATCCTGGCACTCAACCCGTCGCTTCCACATTGTGCCGGGAATGACAAGGTGACTACTCCCGTCAGCCCCCCAGTTCCCCAATTTCACACTGGGAGAACCTGCAACCTTACCCAGTTGTGAAGATGGAGTAAACTATATGTCCATTTAATCTAGTTTACCAAATGTTCCCTGGGATCAGAGTAACACCTCTATGAAGCACAGCAAGGATGTCGCATGAACAACATAACGTTTTTCAAAGAGAAAATGATAAGCAGTTTATAGCTTTATTTCATTTAAAAGCTCGAAGGGCATTCAGGACAAATAAGCAATTATTTCTGCAGGAGCCAAGTGATGGCAGCCAATAAGAAGCAGAGTGCATGTTGGGATTCTAGCAAACATGGGCTGTGCAGCTGAGTTAAACTAGCACAAATTTTATAGCGTATCCAAGATATGGTAGCTGTAAAAATCTGCACAAGATCTTTTGTTTCCTGAACATGTACCATCGAGGGCTGCATCGGTTGCAGCCATAAAAACAACTCTCATGCGGTGGAGGTAGCATTTGTTTATGGTGGTAATATTTGTTGGGAACTTTCTTTATGTGCCAGTGTGGTGATATGGTCTCATTACCAGTACTATACCTTCCTGGGTATATTAGTGACACTGGTTGGACTGTTTATTGTTTCAAGTCAGTTATGCCTGTTTTGCAACCCCTACCACACAGAAGCCTTTGGAAACAACCTCAACACCCACATCATATGTGAAATAGTCCAACATTCTGGGGCTATTCTGGAACAAAGTAGGTGATGTTACCCTGAACCTACATTTTTGATGCTGAGTTCTATGCCCTCCCAATATACATTAAACTTGGATGAAGATGGTGTGCAGAAAAGATTATGGTTTGCAAAAGCTCAGAGACAAGGTTGAATGTTTGTCTCTTGTCTCAAAACCCTACAGGGTCACCCTAAGTCAGCTGTGACTTGACATTAAAAAAATGCATGGCTTTCTGTCCCCATTGTTGATTTGTTTTCTGGATCTCCAGATTAGTAGTCTCTTGTCTACTTCTCCTTCCTTTTCTTTCTTTCCTTTCACTGCTCTTCTGTCTGACAAGGATGACTTAGAATCATAGAATCATAGAGTTGGAAGAGACATATAGGGTCATCTAGTCCAACCCCCTGCACAATGCAGGAAATTACCCCCTTCCCCAACTGCCCCAGTGACCCCTTCTCCATGCCCAGAAGCTGGCAAAACATCTCCAGGATCCCTAGCCAAACTGACCTGTGGAAAATTGCTACCTGATCCTTAGGTGGCAAACAGCATTACCCTGAGCATGTAAGAAGGCCACGAGAACTAAGCACTGATTTAACCCATTCTGCCCTCTCCCTCATGATCTGCCCAAGTTCACAGAATCAGCATTACTGTCAGATGGCCATCTAGCCTCTGCTTAAAAACCTCTAAAGAAGGAGTGCCTACCACCTCCCGAGGAAGCCTGTTCCACTGAGGGACCGCTTTAACTGTCAGGAAATTCTTCCTAATGTTTAGCCGAAAGCTCTTTTGATTTAATTTCAAGCCATTGGTTCTGATCCAACCTTCTGGGGCAGCGGAAAACAACTCTGCAACATCCTCTACATGACAGCCCTTCAAGTACTTAAAGATGGTTATCATATCACCTCTCAGTTGTATCCTCTCCAGGCTAAACATTCGGAGCTCCTTCAACCTTTCATTGCTCCTGCTCTTACTTCTGGTGCTGAGAATCTCTCTCTGTTCCAGTTCTGCTAATTCACCTTGATACTTGAATAGTTCCCCTTTAACGAATCTTATTTCTGTTTTGAATTCCATTTGGACTCTGTATTGTCAACTCCTTCCAGCCTTTTGGTAGTGGTTCATCACCTAGTTAAGAATCATAGTTGCTGAAGCACATGCCATTGCTTGAGTTTGTGTTTTTTTAAAGTGTTATGGGGTCTAGGGAAATACTGCTTACCAAACCAGCTTGCTTCAGCTATTTTTGAAATTCAAACTAGCAGCTCCACAGTTCAGAAGACTGAGAGGCTGTGAATGAGAGGTGGTTTCTCCATGATTAATTTCTGAGCCTAGTTTTGTGAATGTAGACTCGATTTGAGGAGCAGGTCCTTATTCACATTGGCTCCACTGTAGAGAACATATTGCAGGGCCTTGTGCAATAAACCAAAAGACAGTGATTTTCTTTGGAGGAGGGTTACTTTATTTGCTTTCCAATTGAAGAACCACAAAATGGGGCACACCGGTTACAGAATTGTCAACGCAAACAAATAGATACCGGTGTACAAGAACTACACAGTTCAAATAATTTATAAATAATTTTTTTTTGATATTTACATCTCTTTAAAGTGCAAATGTGCTCAGTGTTGTATGGATACTACATATAACAATAATCCAACTAGTAACAAACATATGCAGCTAGGTCCTCAGACAAAACAGTTCATGAGTCAATGAGAAACTGTGTCTTCAAATATATTGCACAATGGCCCAAAGGTGGCCTCCAAGTCCAGAAGACGACGTAAATGCTGGAGCTGAACTCGTTCTTCAGTCTTCAGCTATGGGTTTTAGTCAGCATTTTTCAGTACCCGTTTCATAATGATTACTTCATCAGGCAATAAGGTCTATCTGGATGGTCACCACAATTCACTTAAATGCTCATGACCCAATCAGATTGCTACACATGGAACAATGCCGTTCAAATTGGTTTCCAGTTGAAGAAGCCTGTCATGTTATTCATCTAGTCTTCTACACCTTCTGCCCTTACTGTTTTTCATCATTGTTGTATTGCTTAATTCTTTCTCACAAAAAATAGGTCATCAGACCCCTATACCAAGTATGGTTTTGGCAGAAGAAACCCCAAGTTGTTCATAGAAGAGAAGGGAGCCCTGACTCTTGAAATCTTACACTCTGAAAATCTTGTTGCTCTCTAAGGTGTCACTGGACTCAAATCCTGCTGTTCTGCTTCAGACCAAGATGGCTACCCCCTAAACTCTATCAATGTGTAAACATTCTATCAATGGGTAAAATGTCCTCCTGTAATAGTATAGAAAGAGTTGTTAGTTGTTAGCAACAGCAGTTGTTAGTTGTTAGCAACAGCAGTCAGGTTCTTATTCGC
Organism: Eublepharis macularius; assembly: GCF_028583425.1. NCBI lineage: Eukaryota > Metazoa > Chordata > Lepidosauria > Squamata > Eublepharidae > Eublepharis > Eublepharis macularius. Next base: position 120,647,523 of record NC_072796.1, on the reverse strand, counting down.
TGGCAGCAGACCATTAGGGCTTTATTCCTCTTGTGAACAGCTTATTCCTCGTCTTAAACATAAATTTCACTACAGAAAATAGAAGCTGGTGTGAACTGGCTGGACAAGCCCTGTATTACCTAAGATCATCATGATATGACAGGATTTTGGTTACAGCCATGGCTTGGTAAGGAGAACTAGATGGGGGGGAGGGGTTGTGTGATAAGGTTTTTCGATGGGTAGCACCCTGAATCAGCGGTGAAAATGGAGGTATGGAGGACAATTCATAAGTGATAATGGGAGAAAAGGACAAGCACCAGAACCAGCAAGACTTACCAGAAGATAGCATCCCAAAATGGAATTCCCTGTCCTTACTGCCAAACCACTGAGATCAGTGAAAGAAATATGGGGAGGGACTACGGTTCCATGGCAGGGCAGAAGTTCCCAAGTTCAGTTCCAAATATGTCCAATTGAAAGGGTTATATAATAAAAGAGGTGAAAGGCCTTGACTTCAGACCCTGTTAGTCAACATAGACTATACTGACCTTGATAAACCAGTGGTCTAACTTAATATAAGGCAAGTTCATGTGTGAGGGAGTTTCTAGCAACTGTGAGACAGAAAATATGGTGACTGACAAGTATGAGGCTATGTAATTGGATCAGTCCTTGGACATTTACTTGGAACTGTAACTCTGCTGCCTTCTCTCCATTGAAAAAGGGGCCATGATAAAGATAAATCAAGTCTACGCTCTCCAGCCTGCATGGTGAGTGACAGAGAAAAGACACAAAATACTTATTTCAGGCATAAATAAAACAATGTTGAATACGTTAATTGGCAACTTAATAAACAGCTCTCCTGTGTCATTGCAAAGATTGCCAAAGAATGAATGGAGCACATTATTTAAGTGATACGACAGCAAATAAATAATACACATTATGCTGTCGAAAGCCCATTTATGACAAAGTAATTGTGTGCTTGGGTGTTTACTAGTGGATGTCTCTCTCTGGACAAACCATAAAACCTATAAACATTGTGAAGTGAAAGAATATGGCTCTTAATCCGTTGATTTTGTTCAGATACGGGATTTCTGAGAGTTCGTCTGACTCTCATATTTAAGTCTTAGTGCACAACATAAATGACCAGGCAATAATATTTGATCGTCCACATGGGCTCTATTCTGCTCCAATGTCCAATTGATTTGAAGTGAATAGTGCTACATGAACAAACTAAATTGGCAATATGGTGAGCATTTAGAGGGCACAGTATATATGTCCAGAGGAGTTAGCCATATTAGTCTGTAGTTGCAAAATAGTAAAGAGTCCAGTAGCACCCTTAAAACTAACCAACTTTATTGCAGCATAAGCTTCAAGAACCACAGCTCTCTTTATCAAATAAATGGAGGGTATGAAGAAACTAGCCAGAGATATATAGGTGGTGAGGGGACGTGGGAGAGGGTGCAGAGCATGAGGGTCATGTAAATGTAAATCAGTTACAAGAAGTCATGAAAGAGGTGGAGTGTGCAATCCAGGCTGGGTGTGACCCCTCCCCTCCATTGCTGGATCTCAATGAAATGCCTGAAGGTAGCTACTTCTGGTAATGAGATAATCATCCAGAGTCTCTATTCAATCCAAATCTGACTGAGTCAAATTTATATGTGATTTCTAGTTCAGCAGCTTCCCATTGGATTTTGGTTTTGAAATGTAGCTTAAGCTACAATAAAGTTAGTCAGTCTTAAAGGTGCTACTGGACTCTTTACTACTTTACAATATATATGGACTCCTGTGCTGTTCTCTCACAGGGAAAGAAAGCTGAAGAAATTATTAGCTATCATGTGGCACCAAATATGCACCAAATATTTCAGATGACTATTTATCCTCGTAGCCATTTTAATTCTCCACATTTCTTTACTTATTTCTTTTGCTTAAAAATGGTTGCAACAGGTAACATGGTCAATTGGCCTAGCAGATTAGTGGGGATTTGAACATGGGGACTGGAACACAATATACATGCACTACTTGTCATTCACCAAGCTGTATGTATGCCGTTAGCCAACCATATATTATGGTCTGTAAGATGCTTGACTTCCTCCCGCTCTTATTATTTTGCAATCCTGCCCCTAGCAGGCAGGAAAAACAAGTTTGATTTTTTTTTTTAGTTCCTTATGAGACACAATATATTGTGGTTTGGTTTGGCTCATCACAAGTTATGCAGAGCAGCTCTAGCCACTTTGCCACATTAACCTCTTATGAATAAAAGTATCATTATATGCTAACAGTATTATTATGTTGTTAGAATTTCATACAGTTATTATTGCTTGAGAAGTAGTAGAGTATCTTTATAACGCACATCCATCCATCATCTTTCTTTGTCTGCACTAAGAACTGTTCCTTGTTGCATACCATTCATGTTGATTAAAGTATATGAGATGGGATGTCAAACCACAAAATGGCATGCATGCTGCACAAGAGATACATCTTTTTATCCTGGGCTTCTGAAACATGAAGTCTATCCTCTATATTCAAACATCTCTTTAAAAAACCAGAAGCCCAGGGTTTAGAAGATGCCGAGAGGGTCGGGCTTCAACCCTACACTATCTTTTTATATATGAATGTCTGCTGCTCAGAGGACTTTACTCCCTCTTTGGCAGGGCTGCTAAGAGCCACTGTAGGCCATTGGAAACTGATTTCCTCTGCTCTTTCCCTCACATTTAAAGAAGTGTAACATCCCCCTTTTGCTGTGGGTTCCCAAGTTAGAGTATTCACTAGTCAGCTTCCCTCAAGTTTTGATGGGAAATGTAGGCATCCTGGTCTTGCAGCTTGACTGCTGTCCAATGGACTTTTCAACTGTCTCTTGTCCAACATTCCGCCAAACTGCCTACATTTCCCATCAAAACTTGAGGGAAGCTGGCAAGTGTCCAACCTATGTCAGGCGTCACTTGTGGTCCCGCTCTCAGACACTCATCCTCAGGTCCATTCAGCAGAGACAAGCTGGCTTAAAAACACCAACCGTATATTTACAAGGAGACAACTCCAGCAACCAACTTCAGCTAACATACAAAACTGGAAACTGAACTAAGAGTGCCACCCAATAGGACCAAACTAAATCACACAAATATTAGGGGAGGAGCAAACTATTCTTTTACATACATACGTACAATAAATATACCACAAGAAGACAGACTGAGGGGAAGGAGCTTACCAATACAAAGGACAAAGAACAAAGGAGAGAAAAGGTCACGGGGATAATTGCACATCACCTATGGATTCCTCTATCTTTTTTGTGAGACCCAAGTACCCAATGAAATGCTAGAGGCCATGGTGTTCACCACAGCATTTCCATCCACTGCCATTGTCTACCATGGCATGCAATGTCCTGACCGCCCTTTCCAGGTTAACATATTGGCCCTGTTGCCATTGCTGTCTACTACCAATGTGAGGGCTCCTTTGGTGCAAAACCAGTAACAATTAAGGGAAAAGACCCTCCTCTGGAGGGGAAAAATATTGAGATTCTTCAATAGTACATTAATAAATATTTTTGTATATTTTAAAAAAAATATTTCTTGTTTTATAAAGTGCAAAGTGCTGAAATGTGCAATGTAATAATCAATGAACAAGAATACCTATAAATATAATAATGTAACCGTATATGAGAAGACTATGTAACAATCCTTCCTGTCATCACATACAATCAATGTTGCAATATTACAATAAGCTAACAGTACAATGAAATATATAGTCCACAAGTCCAATTGGTGAAAAAGTTGTCCTCATAGTTAATAAGAAGATAAGAAGAAGAAGATACTGAAGAATACTCAGCTGCAAGATTAACTTTGAGGACACCTTTTTCACCAATTGGACTTGTGGACTCTACATTTCATTGTAGTGTTAGCTTATTGTAATATTGCAACATTGATTGTATGTGATGACAGGAAGGATTGTTACATAGTCTTCTCATATACGGTTACATTATTATATTTATAGGTATTCTTGTTCATTGATTATTACATTGCACATTTTAGCACTTTGCACTTTATATAACAAGAAATATTTTAAAAATATACAAAAATATTTATTAATGTACTATTGAAGAATCTCAATATTTTTTTTCCCTTCGGAGGAGGGTCTTTCCCCTTAATTATTGCTGTCTACTACAGCAGGAAGCATTCTAAAGATGAGAATTCCCCTGCTCACTGCCTTCATCCCACATATCTCCACCCAACTTCAACCACTGTCTAATGTGGCAGGCAGTGCCTTAAAGGAAGGAACTCACGGACTCCATGGAGTATCCTCGAAACTGCCACAGGGGCCACTGCTCCCTGCTTGAAAACATCAATTTAATGTAATACAGTCTGGTGAAAATATTCTTAATGATTAATATTATTCGGCATCAATTCCTTGGGCTATGACTACTGTATATTCATTTTGGGCCAGCCCTTAACGCTAATTAGTTTTTAGAATGAAATTAATACAGATGGAGGCAAGCAGCTGCAGATGTTACACCATGTCTATTCCAGCAAAATCCTTGTATCTACACAACAAAGCCCTCAAGCTCTCTGACATATCGCATAGATTTCCCAGGACTCATGGTAATTTTTTTCCTGATTCACACATAATAACGGGCCATTCTTTTCTTCTTTTTTATCAGCCCTCTCAAGTAACATTTATGTAATCTGTGCCACATATGAGTCAGAGAGCAATAGTTTGGGGCACCTGCTTGGCCATGAACTTGTGTGTGTTTGTTTGTTTGTTTGTTTGTTTATGTCCTTTATAGTCCGCCTTTCTCACTGAGACTCAAGACGCTCCATGTTCACCCCATGTGAGGACTTACTGGTCAGGAAAGTGTGAATTCTTGGCAAGAGTGGCGTTCTGCCAATAAATATTAAGATTGTGGGTTAGATCCTGCTACTCCCATCCACAAAGTTGGATCTTAAGACTTCGTTCCACCAAGTTTTCCTGCAACTGAGAAAACCTTTCATCAGAGGATCCATCAAAAAAGAGGAAGACTTACTCCATCAAAAAAAGTTCTTCATCTTCTCTGTTGAAGGAAGATTTAGAGTGGAAACACAAGCGATGAATTTCATGTGAGGAGCACTTGATTGGTCCCACAAGCTTTCCTGAGAATGGTAGTCTTACCCCTCCCCCCTTCAAGTAATTGGAGGAAAACCGAGCTAAGTGGATTTTCTTCCAAATAATAGCTGCTCAGCTGGGGAGATTCTCTTTCAAAGAGATTCTCTTTCAGAAATTCTCTTTCAAAAATCCAGTTAGCTGGTTTTCCTTCAGGAACTCAGAGACGGGGCAGGGGGAGGGAGGAATGTAACAGGACCCTGCTGGGAGAAGAAGAATGGGAGGGACTGGGTTTCTCTCTCATTCTCTAAACACCTCGACTTTTTTCCTGCCTCTTGTTATGTGGGTCCCAACTCCCCCACCCCCATCCTGAGTTTCCGGAGGATTCTTGAAAGAGAGAGAGAGTGAGAGCGAAACTACAAGTGACAAAAGGCACAGGTTGGACACTTGTCAGCTTCCCTCAAGTTTTGATGGGAAATGTAGGCAGCTTGGCGGAATGTTGGACAAGTGACAGTTGAAAAGTTCATTGGACAGCAGTCAGAGAGCCAAGCTGCAAGATCAGGACGCCTACATTTCCCATCAAAACTTGAGGGAAGCTGACAAGTGTCCAACCTGTGCCTTTTGTCACTTGTAGTTCCACTCTGTGAGAACTCCTTGCACATGTGTACAGGAAGAAAGAGATTCTGACCAAATTTTGATAGGAACATGAATGATTTTTTGAAAAGAAAACAAAATTGGATTTTTGACATTATTGACGACTTCCATCTGAATTATAAAAATACATTAAAATTGGAAAGATCTACATTCCAGTTAGATGCATTAAGCATGGAGATGTGCAGCTCAGTCATGTGTAGTTAGAATTAAGTCTGACTGTATTTTTAAGAATCTCTCTCTGCTATTTGTAAAGCCATTGTTAGTACTATACCTGTTGTGGTGGGCCAGTCAGGACACAGCAGCATTGAGGGCTCCTCAGGAGAAAAGGACTCCTTAGGCAAAGGGGAGCCCTGGGTAGCCAGCCCTGAACCAGGAACCAGCAAGCAGACTGACGAGCTGCAAGCTCTTCAGGACCACCAGCCAGCAGCTGAGGCTGAGCCACTGACACCCTCCAGCCTGGAAGCAATAACAGGTGAAATTGAGGGCCAAACTACAAGTGACGCCTGACACTGGTTGGACACTTGTCAGCTCCCTTCAAATTTTGGTGGGAAATGTAGGCAGCTTGGCGGAATGTTGGACAAGTGACAGTTGAAAAGTCCATTGGACAGCAGTCGGAGAGCCGAGCTGCAAGACCAGGATGCCTACATTTCCCATCAAAACTTGAGGGAAGCTGACTAGTGTCCAACCTGTGCCTTTTGTCACTTGTGGTTCTGCTCTGAGATTGCGATTCTCCCCAGCTGAGCTGCGATTCACACTGAGCAACAGTTTTTGTTTTTTTTAGCTACAATTCCCAGGGATCCTTCCTGGATCTGATACTCCCCTGGCCATCTCGTGTGTTTTACCTCTTAGTGGAAGAAAGTCACAGGATCCAACCCTATCTGTGGAGCTGGGCGAGGAAGAAGGAGAACTCTCTGCAGTCTTTGGCTGAAGGCATGTTTTTGGAGACCTAGTAGCAGCAACTTTTGCTCCTTCCCAAATAAGCCATTTTTTTCACTGTAGGTAAGGCAAGAGTTCAACAAAGTGACTGCAAATCAAATAACAAAAAATGACCACAAATGGAATACCATGTTGTCTTAGTATTTCAATCACAGATGTTTTAATCCTCTGTTTTGGGCAATTAAAACCAGACTTACATCCTCAATGGGCTTAGAAGCTTGTAACTGCTTAGGATTGCATTGTGAATCTATGATCCCAAAGAGGTCCTTCCATGGACACTGGCCTTCCAAAACATGCAGGTCCTTCTGCATTGATGGTTCAGTGTTGGAGGTAGGAGGTGCAATCAGCAGTTGACTTTTGGAGGCCCCTGGTGGGGGTTTCAAGGCAAGAGACTAACAAAGATAGTTTACCATTTCCTGCCTCTGCAACCCTGATCTTCTTTGGAGGCCTCCCATCCAATTAATAACTGAAGCTGACCCTGCTTAGCTTCTGATATCGGATGACACTAGACTTGCCTTGGCTATCCAGGTCAGGATGGTCTAGTATTAGGGGCTTTTTTTCTTTTTGCTTATAATAAAAATGCTTTTGCTGAAAATTTAACTCAGGCATTAAATTAAAATGATTCTTACTGCTTACCCTCTCAGCCTAAATTCATGGGACTTCGTCTTTTCCCAATTCATTTATTGCTCATGGACTATTTACAGAGCCAGGAACGAATCCCATTTTAATGTGTAGAACAGCCCTGAGTTGTTTCTAGACTCCAGAGCCACTTCACAAAGAGAGTGCTCCCTCTAGTGGCTATTGTTGGAGGTGAAATCTAGCTTTTCTGGGTGTTTTCCCCCCATTTCCACAGAAGGGTAGGGACTCTTGAGTGTGCACTAAAGTAAGCATATTAATTTTCATTCTTATAATGGCAAAATCTACCTGATGCCAGGGGCAACCTACCACCAAGAAGATTCAATTTGTTTGATCTTTGATGTACTTGTAAACCATATTCAACAGAATTTCCAAGACAGTATGCAGATTAAAACACAAACAAATAATCAGTATATAATATAGTGAAAACAATTCCAGAGACAGCATCAGAAACAATATATTGATATTGAATACATAGAACAGCATCTCTAGAAAAACATCTCTAGAATACATAGAACAGCATCTCCTTTAAATTCTATTTAAAGGAATCAGGAGCAGCACACACAAAGTCAAACCCTTCCCAGAAATCAATAAAAAGCCTGGATGAAAAGATCATCAAATCTGGCACTAGGTGAATACCTAGAGGCAGGACATTATCATAGATAAGTTGGCACAACAGAAAAGGCCTTCCCATAGTGGTCATCTTTGAGGGTACGTAGCCTCTGATAGGGATCTTAGTTGTTAGAGAGGGTCATATAGGTAGACACCATTTGTAAATATCCTGGTCCACACAGATTTTACCGGTAAGAACAAGCACTTTAATTTGAACCCAGAAATGAAGTATATCCAACATAGTTCTATCACAATACTGATGGTGGTGGCAGAAAGTGCTATCAAGTCATAGCCAAAGTTGTGATTTAAATATATATATATATATATAATTCAAATGTCACACAACACAATCAATAATAAATATCACATGTTATCACTGATTGGCCTTGCTGAGCTGATACAAGTTTCCACCAGAGACCTAAGTATCAGCCAGGTATTGGTGTGTTGTTGTTGTTGTTGTTGTTGTTGTTGTTGTTGTTGTTGTTGTTGTTGTTTCCCACCAGCAGTCTTCCTGCTGAATTTTACAGTACTTGAAGATTATGAACAGTCTTCAAAGGCAGCCCCACACAGAAAGCACTGCGGTAATCTCATCTGAAAGTTAACAGAGTATGAATAATTGTGGCCAAATGATGTTTATCAAAGATGGATTGCAACTGGTGGTGCACAAAGAAAACTGGTTTAAAGGTGCTATGTAGGACAGACAAAATTTGAACAAGAACCCCTAAGTTGCTCCCATCACACTTGATTCCTCAGATAGGAGGCCCACAGTCCAGAGGCCTTCCTCTGCCGAGAAGACAGCTGCCCTTGAAGGTAAGGAGAAGCCATCCAGAACTAGCTGGAATTTCCAAGCAGTGTTCAAGACTTCCAAGAAATCTTGATTCCTGGCTTATGACTTAGTTTAGTCTGGGCTTCTGATCTTCTGGCTTCACTCACTGATTTCTCAATGTTTATGTGAAGGTGTCTTTCAAGTAAGTGAGTGTTTTCAGATAAATTCTCTGAAGAACTCCAGATGAGTCACATTTCCCTCACTTGAAACGGCTGCCTTGTGCCAACCATAATTGTGAATAGTGTATCACAGAATCATTAGTTTTCTTTTCAAGACAGCAGAGGACAACACTCTGCCATGAAGAGACATGATGGAGATGCTAATGTAAAAATGCATCGGTTACATTTTGGAAGTATCCAACACCCAGCTAGGACTCTATTGTTATCTAATTTTTATTTATGCTTGTAGAGCCATATATAGTCAGAAATAAAACAGTCCAATGCGCCACGCTGATGTAGTTGAAAATATAATGCCACAACATTATTGTGGCTTTATAATGAGTCATAAACCTGATTTATTAAACGTACCCATTAATGTTACACCAGGGATAGAGTGATTACAGAACCCTTTATATTGTGAGAATTTATAATTATGATTCCTTCTTGAGAAGAGAGCCAGATATTTACAAAATGCACACTAGCTTTTTGACATGCTGGGCTGTGTGAAACAGATAATGAGTTGAAAATTAAGACTGTCAGTAGCATCTCCCAAGTAGACATATAAGCCAGTTGAATCCAAAACCAATTATGAACATGGAAGAGTTTCTCTTTGTGTTGTTATTGCTATGTAACTTTGCTTTTTGTCCAGTTCATTAAAGATCTAGGAAGCATCCCTAGAGACAGCATGATGGAATTAAAGCATTTCTTACAAATTAAGCACTTAATAATACAACAAATAATACAAATAATAAATATTTAATGGACTAGCACAGGCAACGGTTGGAAAAATCAAAGTTAAAAACCTTAAGAAGGCATAAATGGTGGCTAAGGGAGATGCAGCCTCCCTCCACGCTGACTGCTTTCCAATCCCTGTTTATCTGTCTAAAAACTGGAGTCTGAAGTAGATGTTTTATCCCTGTCCCTTCCAGTGACTGAACATAAGCAGTTATCTGAACAGTTATGGAGTTACTTCTGGATGTGATGGCTAAGGTTCAAAGTAGGCATTACGTTTTTTAACGAGTCAAGTTTAGGTTCTCTCAAAGTAGGCATTACGTTTTTTAACGAGTCAAGTTTAGGTTCTCTCAACCCAACCCACATTTCCTGCAACCAGATGGCAACTTCAAGGAAATATGTGCCCTGATGTTGAGGCCATGGCATTATTTTTGGTATTTGGAGTCTGTTTCTAATCAATTCCAGTTTGATCGAAGATGAATTTGAAAGGAGAAGGAGCAGGAAGAGGGGCTCTGCAAAATTTCAGAATTTCACTCTGTAGATGATCAGAGGCATACAACATCTGATCCAAGCTTCTTGTCTTCCTGCTAGAGCACCACCCTATGCTGTCTAACAACAGCAAGGGCTGAAGTTATAAAGGGATGCATTGATTTCTCTGCAATGAGAAATTTCCCTACAAAGATAAATAAACAAAAATGAAAAAGAAACCCCTCCTTTAAAAGAGAATAAGAAGATCCAGGGGTTAAATCTAAAAAAGTAAATTTTGGAAAAGAAATTCCCCTCCCCATATTCTTATACCTCATAGTAGCAGTGATGAGGCCCAACCTCCCTGTGTGAGGTAACTATGCAACTCTAGAACATACAGAAATTTCTCTACAAAGAGAAAACAAACAGAAATGAAAAAGAAATCCCTCTTTTAAAAGAGAATAAGAAGATTCAGTGGTTATATCTAAAAAAAGTAAATGGGGGGGAGGGAAATCCCCTCTCCATATTATTATACCTCATAGTAGCAGTGATGAAGCCCAACCTGCTTGTGTGAGGTAAATATGCAGCTCTAGAACATGCCTCAGAATATTCTACAAGACTTTGGAGTTTAGTGGCACACACGCAGAAGGTTCTTCAGCGGACAAGTTAATGAAGAATTTATTCCCTAAAGACAGAGAACCACTTGCTGTAGGCAATTTGTACTGTTATATCAAAGTATGTGACAGCTGTGAAGAAGAGAAGTGCTTATATTCCTGGGAAGATACAAAAAGTTTTCTATCACTTGGGAAGGGTCACTTTGGTAAACTTTGATGTTTCCTGTTACAGAAAATTTTAACCAATTGAAGCCTTAACAAGAACATGGAATCTGGGGCCTGGTCTACTTCCAGGTCTGATTCTCTGAACTGGGATTCATCTTACACCCTTTTTCCTCAGAGATTACATTTCACCAATTTTTTTCAGTCCTTAAGTACAATGAATGATAAATGTGTATTTCTATAAGGCTATGCGTTAGAGCAGCTCCATAAGTCAAATAAAGCCTATTTTAGGCAAGATTATAAATCAGTTTCTAGATATGGGAGGATATATCTTCAAACTAACTTTTTAATACTACTGACACTCCATTCTAAAGCACCCAGAAACATCCATTGCTTCTTTGTAGGATAAACAATTGTTATTCTGCTATATTCTGATAACTTTTTAAATATTAAAAACTTGCTTAATCCTTCATGTAAACTAATAGAAGTGCTCAGATTCATTTGATTTATTTTCTGTTTCCATTGGTTGCACGTTCCAGTTGTCGATTTATATTGCTTCCAGTTAGCTTTCATAACTTGTATCCACGATCAATGGAATTTTGCCAGCAAAATTGTTCTTATTTCACCACTGTACTAGCAGCAGGCAGGCACAGGGCCTGCATGGCAATATCTTGTTTTCCTTAATGTCATTCTTCCAAGAGAAGAGATCTTTTACTGTATTAATAAGAGTCCAGTAGAACCTTTAAGACTAACCAATTTTATTGTAGCATAAGCTTTCGAGAATCACGTTCTCTTTGTCAGATGCATGGAGGGCAGAAGGAAACTGGCCAAATATAGAGGAAGACAGGGGGGAAGGGGGAAGGAGGAGGGGGGGATGTAAACAACTCCTTTGATATGGAGATGCAGACAGCTCCTTTTGGTGTGGGGATCAGTTTGCTTGTGTAAAGATTCTAAGTGATCCCCACACCAAAAGGAGCTGTCTGCATCTCCATATCAAAGGAGTTGTTTATATCCCCCCTCCTCCTTCCCCCCTCCCCCCTCTCTTCCTCTATATTTGGCCAGTTTCCTTCTGCCCTCCATGCATCTGACGAAGAGAATGTGATTCTCGAAAGCTTATGCTACAATAAAATTGGTTAGTCTTAAAGGTGCTACTGGACTCTTTTTGATTTTGCTACTACAGACTAACACGGCTAACTCCTCTGGATTTACTGTATTAATTAACTCTGTTGGCAAGGTGGAGTGTGTGCAATGCACAGGCATGCACCTCTTTTTTCCTGTTGCTACCCAGGCAATGACATTATCTCCCTACCAGTTGGGTGATTCCTTGCAAAGAGAGAACTCTCTCTACCTATTGGCTTTGGGAAATTTGGAAATGGAAATGTGCAGACTTTAATCATAGGCTGCAGATCTAAAGACACTTCCCTGGGAGAAAGTATTATTGAATGAGATGGGACTTCCCTCTGAGTACCTGTTTAAGCAGGGAATATGCATCTTGGTTAGTTTTGCAGCACTACCTGAGCACTGGTCTGTCTCCTCCATGCCCATCAGGGCACTTGGATGGTCACTGTGAGGAAAAGGGCTGCTGGGAGGTGCATGTTGTCTGTTCAATCAGCCAAATTTGATAAAAGCCCCAGAAGACGTCAATCATAGGCTGCAGTCCTAAAGGCACATCACTGCGAGCAGGATTTTTTTTCTGGGAAAAGAGGTGGCGGAACTCTCAAGAGGGAAATGAGGAAGAAACATACAGGATTCTTTGAAATCATATTATTTTCAAGCACTATTGCCGAGTATTTTCAAGAGGTGCCGGAACTCTGTTCCCCCATGTTCCCCTTGAAAAAAAGCCCAGTCTGGGAGTAAGCATTATTGAATATCATGAGACTTACATCTGAGTAGATCTGTTTAGGCTTGCTCTTCCCCATCCTGCAAGCCATTTGCCTACTCAGCCCTTTCAAAAATAATCTGGCTTGTCCACAGCAAAAGGAAAACTTTTGGAAAAAACCTCTGTTGAGGTGGGGGCAGGGGGAGGGGGGTCAGGTAATCACACTGCCTGGCTGCCTACATGCACTTGGGCAATGGAGATTGGTGGCACTTAATGTGAGAAAAAACCTCATCATGGGAACAAAACTGCAAAGCAGAGGGAAACATGGTGCTAACAAGCAAGAGCAGGATGCAAAGGTCATAATTTACTGGCAGTACAGAGAAAAATAGTGATTTCACACAACCCAAATTTGCTATCAACCCCTTCCTGAACCTCATTTTCCAGCTCACCCATTCGCCCCTCCTCTTTTCTGATCTTGCAATTCACCAGTAAGAGAATCACACTTGCATGCACTTTTGGGTCCTCCTGACTAGGTTGCCAGCTCTGGGATGGAACATCCCCAGAGATTTGGGGTGGGGGAGGTGGAGCTTAGGAAAGGTAACATTTGGGAAGGAGAAGAAGCTCAGCAAGGTATAATACAATACAGTCCACCCTCCAAAGCAACCATTTTCTCCAAGGGAAGTGACTTCTTTAGCTTGGAGATCACTTATAATTCTGGGAAATCTCCTATCTCCACCTGGATGTTAGCAATCCTAGTCTTGATTTACAGTTTATAACCCCCTGGTTTATATCATCTCCCATGTTCCTATTGCCTCTATACTAAACACCATGATGCTGTTGGCTGAATCACGCAGGAGCCTTGAATTGTGTAGATAAACATGAATACATTCTCCAGTTTCTTCCCCACACGCACCCTTGCGTGTTCCATTTACTGTACTAATGGATGTATAAGTTCCACTCCAGACTCTGTTTTAATTTGTACCTTAAAATATAATCTTCCTCATTTTAGCCCATGGAAATTCATTTCATTTGAGACAAGAAAGCCATTAGATGGCACTCTGGGTAAAGTTGAAGGAATTACTTTGCAAGGCTACTGCCAAGCTCAGATACTTAGAGGAAGCTGAGCGAGAGAAAGCCTCAGCAAACAAATGTGTCAGCAAATGAAATGCGTCCGCATATTTTCTGCACTTTCAACAGCCTGCGTCTTCAAAGGAGATTTTTAGATACTGCATTTGGAAGCAATAATTTGCTCCATTTGTAAGGAAATAAAATCAATTAAAAACAAAAGGAAATCAAAGAATACTAATGAATATGCTTGCTTGAAGAAGAATGCATCTTTTTGTCCTTGTATTTTCTTTTAATTGTATCAACTTTGGAGGTGGGGGGAGGCAGGGAAAAAAACCCATAGATTAATACTGAATATCAACACAAAAAAGGCTGAACTGAAAATAAAGTGTTCAGTCCAGAATACCATGAAATCAGGAACCGTACACACAGAAAGACATAGGGTTGTCAACCTCCAGGTAGGGCCTGGAGTTCAACTACTGCTAATCTCCATACTACAGAGATGAGTTCCTCTAGAGGAAATGGCAGCTTCAGAGGGTGAGCTCTATGGCATCACTTTCCTGATGATGTCCTTCTCCTTCCCAAATGCTACCTTCTTAGACATTTCCCAAGGTGAAGTTGGCAGCCCTAGAGAAGGCCCCACCCCACAGCATATGCAAAAAGGCATGTGTGCATGCATTACACCATACTTTTATTGGATGCAGGAACCCTGGGCACATCACTTATATCCCTGTTGCCTTCCTTAGCTAAGTAGGTAAGGTAAAGGTAGTCCCCTGTGCAAGCTCTGAGTCATTACTGACCCATGGTGAGACATGACATCACAATGTTTTCTTGGCAGACTTTTTGTTATGTGGTGGTTTGCCATTGCCTTCCCCAGTTCTCTACACTTTATCCCCAGGAACCTGGGTACTCATTTTACCGACCTCGGAAGGATGGAAGGCTGAGTCCACCTTGAGCTGGCTACCTGAACCTGGCTTCCACCAGGATCAAACTCAGGTTGTGAGCAGAGCTTGGGCTGCACTACTGCAGCTTACCACTCTGTGCCACAGGGCTCTTACCTTAGCTGAGTAGAGGATTGTGTAGGGTTATGGGAGGTTTCCCTTTCTTAAATTGGTTTCCCTGGTCTGGTGTGCTGATTGGCTAAATGTGTATAGGGAGAGAGGATGACCAAGCTCCATTTTTCCTCACAGTCATAAACGATCAGCACAGTTACCCATTACAAGACATGAAGCACTGCACACATTTCCTATATTGCCCTCTAGCCATTCAGTCAAAGAACATGAACTTCAATCTTGCCCCGGGGAGGGCTGCGATAGAATACATTCTTTGCATGTAAAAGGACCCCGGTTCAATCGATGGCATTTACAGTTTTAAAAGTTTCAGATTGCTGGTGCTGAGAAAGAATCTCAGATCCTGGAAAGCTGCTGCTACTCAGAGTATGCAGCATTGGGCCGACTTGTATTGGATTTTTTTAATATTTAGGTTTCTTGGTTTGAAACTATAGTTATGTGAAACCTTTATAGTAACACAGCAGAGTAACAGCAGAGTTATTTAGGCAGAAGTGTTTAAACACCAATTACGTGCATTAATTAGTCTTCAGACAAAATCATCGAGAGATACAACTTACAGTTCTATTGAAGTAGATTTCTCCCATATCAATATCTTGTAGTAAAAGGTAAAGATCCTAATCTAAAGAGTTACATTCCCTAATTCTAAATCACGGCCTGAAAACCAGGCAGCGAGACTGAAAGTGTGGGTCTGTGGATGAGGCCTTCATGGCGGAGCAAGGAGGGGTACATCCTTCTCTTTGGAAGACCATGAGGCAAGAAAGGAGATTCTACCAAGAGGCATACAGACAAGGAGGAGGAGTCAGGACTCGGCATTCCCACCTTAGACAAAAGAGTGGCAAATTGCTAGAGCTACGTATATGTTCAGAGAGGCATGCAGCACCCCCCAATATCCAAGGCATGCTGAGTCTCCTATTCCAACAACTTGGTATGAAGCAGTTTGTTCTAGACTGTAGATAACTTTCCACAGGTAGCTGCTTTCAAGCCCTGAATTTTTTTTTAAATCCAGGCCAGCGGTTTCTTAGAAATATCCAGCTGTTTTTCAGAAAACCCTAAGACTTCTGGGAAGCTAACAGTATGTTCTTTGCTTACCTGTGCTATTGATCGTCCCCTGTGCTGTGTATTCCCTGTGTGACCTAAATAGTCCAAACAAGAGCTAATTTTGACAGTACATGTGACAATGATTCCACAAGAGGGCTAAAGATTCACTGGTACCAAGGCCTGGTGACCCTCAAACAACAAGCAGAACAGGTGATTGGGTGGAGATCAATTTAGGGTGTGCATCTGAAGGATACTCTGCAGGTTTGTCTGAGAGTGTTGTGGATGGAAATATTTTCTGTCAGGACAACAGTAGTTTAGTAGGGAAAATGTACCCCTGACTCCACTGAGGGGCTAAAGAGCTGAGTTATTCCATACAATGGGAGGGGGGGAGTGCAATCTTCCTAGAGTGACAGGAGGGCCTGAAGTAGCAGGTATCTTGACTCAGGAGGACTCCAGCTTGTCTGTAAGTTTTGTACATTAATATTTTAGTGACTACAACAAACTCTGGGGAAGAAAGAGAATAGACAACACACCCAGGTACAGCAGAGCTGCAAGTCCATTCAGCTCTGATTGGTTTGATTAAATAAAGAAAATAAACATATCCCAGAACCCTCTGCTATGTTATAGAGTGGGGCTCCAGAACCAACATGCAGGGGTTTCCTCAGCAGGTCTACTGATATGGCAAAAGTTCCCAAAGGTAGAATATTTGGGGAAAAATACTGGCTAAAGGAAAAGGGTTAAGGCAATGTTCTTAATACAGTTGTAACTGATGCTGGTTAATACTGTAACCAGTGCCAGTTTTGGCAAGACTCCATTTCTCTAGACATTGTAGGCTTGCCTCGCAACTCCACATATCTGAGCATTTAAAAAAAAATAAAGATCTGGATTTACGTTGGAGATGGCACTCAAGTCAGTAACTTTACTAGATTTTCTTTAAAGCAGTTCTGAAACAGAAGTTTTTTAGAATCAGAATTGCTTTACCATTTGATCCTGTGATGGCTTTATTATGTTATGTTAAAGATTGTGTACCTGCCTCAGAGCTAAGCTACAAGAGATGAATTACATGACAAGGAGCACTTGAAGGGAGTCGCAATGTTAGCCAGTTTGCTGAGTTTTAAGAGATCTGATGGCTTTGTCAATTTCCCCTCTCTACAGAGCCAGGGAGATGGCTGCTCAAGGAGTTTGTTTATTTCTTCTTCACTTCTTAGAAGGGGAGGTGAAACCCCCTGAGCCTTTGGGAAGCAAAGAGGAAATGAACAAACCTTCTGAGCAGGGATTTTCTGGCTCTGTAGAGAGGGGAAATTGACAAAGCCTTCCCATCTCTTTTAAAACTCAGCTTCCCAGTGAGCATTGAGACTCCCTTCACGTGCTCCTCCTCGTGTAATTCGTCTCTTGTAGCTTAGCTCTTAGGGCGCTTGTAATGGAGCTTGTTAACTGCTGCAGGACAATCACAAATATTCTGCTAGACATTCTCTGTGACCTCCCACTATTAATGATTAGAATATAAGACTATGGAAAATCATTCTCACGGGAACTGATGTATCAAAATAGAAATATAAATCAAGAAGATATAATGGCTGATAAGTTTATGGAAAGATGGGTTGTATCTATAATGTCTTAGAATGATAAAGTCAGCTATGGTTCTTCTCCTTTTGTAGTTTTTGAAACTTTGAAATAACTCTATTTTGAGGGGGGTATAATTGGCAATGGTAGTGTTGCCGGTAGTGGACGTGGTAGCAGGTTGAAGAGTAAGTTGTAGGAGATAAGGGTTGCAGGGGTAAGGGAGAGGACAGGAAGCTGGGACAAAAGAGGGATCCTCTCCCTTCTAAGTTCTTTGTGAATCTCCTGCTTCTTATCAATAGTAGGGATGAAAAACGTTCACTATTGCATTTCTCTTTATATTGGTTCGATTTTTGTTAATGTTTTCCTTTTCCTGCACATTCTGATTGCATTTACATTGTATATGCATGATATCCTTTCCAATGGACAATTCATACCATATTTATATGTACAATGCATCACATATACATATAGGTATAATTATAATGTTCAAAAGCATATCCATTTTATGGGTAAAAAGCAGTGTAAGAAACAGAAGATATTGCAACAATAAAGAGCCACTGAAGTTTAGACTTGGACTGTAAAAAAATTTCATTAAGTTCAACCATAGCTATGCAGGATTTGGCTTTTTCTTCTTTGCTATAGTAACAGAAAAAGAAAGATATTTGTCAGAGGAAAGTACAGGTTCCTCTTATTTATAATTTATTTTTCCAAAATCTAACACTGCAATGATTAATATCCAGAGGTGGGCATGAACCTAAATACAAACCAAAGTTCGTCACAAACTGGCGATTTGTGGAACTCATTTGCAGGTGAGTGCTAATTGGGGGAGGTGAGCGGGGAGGGGGTATGGCGACAAAAACACACAGACACAGTGCTGGAGGAAAGAAGGCCACAACTGTATTGAGATTACAGCTCAGGGAGCAAAGGTGTGCATAGGGCACTGATCCGAGCAACGGCTGACCCGCCTGCCAAGCCGATGACCCACATGGCCCCCCCAGATCCCTGCTGAGGGGGGGGGACCATGGGATGGCAGTCAGTGGGATGCCACGTGGGTATACACCCCTGTGTGAAACATTCCCTGCCACTTGGGAGTGAAGTGGACTGACAGCCCCCAACTGGGCATGCACCGGCCATTCCTCACTCCCCAGACCCCTTATGGGGATCTCCAAAATAGGGAAACTGAGCCTGAGGGCCCAGTTTCCTCCCACACGGATCGGCGCCCAATGCCAATCTGCAGCCTACTAACTCAAGAGTTGTGACGAAAGGGAGGGCTGGGCGGGATACCACCAGGGGCCAAGTGCTGTGGGGTGTGGGCCAGCTTCCCCAGACCAGGGGCCTGCATTGGATGTGCCTGGGTGTGCTCCCCTGCCCCTGGTCCTTCTCTGCCCCTCCACAACATAGCAGCCACCATGCCGTCTCCCCGCCCATATTCCCTGCATCACCCGCAATCTGGTCACCTAGGTAAGTTTGGGAGCCGTTGTTTCTCATGAACCATGATGAATTTTAGGTAGGTTCATTTGGTTCTTATTTTGGTTCATCATTGCAGGCAGCCTGACACTGATCAATCAGTTTCCTAGGCAACATGCAAATGGGCTCTGCAGACCTTTTGCTGACCCAGAAGTGACGTTTTCACAAACTGAACAAACTGGTTTGTGAACTGGGGCAAGTTCATGAAAGTTCATGGTTCGGGTTTGAGAAGTGTGACGAACAATGACCTGCACAATTCAGAATTTTCCCACTTTGTGCCCATCTTTATTAATATCTGTATCAAATGTGCTCTTCAGTTTTCTTTCATGTCAGGCATTTGAGTAGGAGGGCAACTGTACCTCCCGATACATGTTTTAGGTAGAAAATATTTAAAATATTTCTTTTATTCACCAGAAAGATACATTCAGGAGGAGATGATTCCATGCAAACAAATAAAACCAGGTTTTCTTTTCCCCCAGGAGAAAAAGCCTTCTCTTAGGGGTAGTGGAACATGCCACCAGGTTGCATTTGACTTGTGAGAACCCCACAAGGTTTTCAGTGAAAGAGACAAATAGAGATTTTCCATTGCCTGCATCTGTGTGTCAACCTTGGACTTCCATGATAGTGTCCCATCCAAGTACTAATCAGGACTGATCCTGCTTAGCTGCAGAGGCCTGATGAGATTGGACTAGCCTGGGCCATCCAGTACAAAGCCTGCTTTTAGAACCAGAACCTTTATTCTTAAAGTATTTTCTAGAGTTTCAATAGGTGTTCCTACCATGCGATAGAAAAGAAAAAATGGGGTGAAGGGAGACTATGCCTTTGTATTAGGGCATAAGCTTTACATACAAAAGTTCACTGGTTCAATCTTGAACATCTCCGGTTAGATAGTGGCCATTTCCACACACGTTGAATAATGCACTTTCAATGCACTTTCACAATCCTTTTGAAGTGGATTTTTTGTTCCACACATGGAAAATCAATTTCAAATGTTCACTAAAGAGTATTGAAAGTGGATTATCCAACGTGTGTGGAAGCAGCCAGTGTTGGATAAGACTTTTATCTGTTTGAGACTATGAAAGTCTTCTGCCCATCAGACAATGCTGAGCTAGATAGACTAATTGCTTTATCTAGTATGAGGCACCTTTATACGCTCAACCAGGAACCAAAACATATCCCTAGACAGAAGATGAAAAAAGTTAGCATTCTGATAGTTTTTATTTGGTATGGTGTCATGTAAAATTGATAACATACATGTTTGAATAATACAATTAAGTTTCATGAGGACTTTTTAGAAGATAAATGTTATCTATTTATTTAGAATGCTTTGTCTAGAGTCAGGGCCTCCCAGACTTTACTTTTAGGTTTGTAGGATACCCAAGAGAAGAACAAATTACTTGTGATTGCAATGGTGTTGATTAAGATTTAACAAGATGTTATAAGCAGGGTGGTGGTTTCACAAAGATAGGCTTATTACATGCATCTTTGGAAGACTGGGTAGGGTTGCCAGTCTCTAAGGGGGGGGCGGTCTGGAAATCTCCTGGAATTGTGTAACATAAATAAACTGATCTCTAGATCAGTGCTCCTGATCAGGACACCTACATTTCCCATCAAAACTTGAGGTAAGCTGACAAGTGTCCAACCTGTGTAAGGCATCACTTGTAGCTTGGCTCTAAGATCCCTCTCCTTTCCAAACTAGTGGATGAGGTAGAAGGGGCACCTTCACCAATTTTCCTGCTCACTGCAGCCCCACAAACCACATGGGGTTTTGTCTACAAGGAATCCCTGACCTTAAGCAATGCTGGAGGGTCATGGAGGAGGGAGCTAGGGAAGGGAAAGACGGAGAAAGCTTTGCTTCTATAGCATAAACAACCATAGGCTCCAACCCAAAGTTCATTTGGTTTGAGCTTTATGAATATCAAACTGTATTTGTGATATTTATATAGAGCCAGGTGGTGAAATAACAGAGATTTATACCCAGTGCTGCAAAAAAGTAATTTTGGTTTCACACATGTTTGCATCATGAGTTCCTGTGAATTGATTAGACTCTATAAACAAACAGAAAAATGATGTTGGATTTACAAGATTTTGGAGATTATGAGCCAGGCAAATTCATACTCTAAGCCAGATAACTGCAACTCTGGCAACTTTACTAGAACAAGACACGTATTATGCCCAATTTGCAGGACCACTCAGTGGGCTGGCTTCAGGTTTCCCCTCATCATCCCCTTTTTCTTGTATGTTAGGGAAAATCTAGAAACATCGCCGATTGATTTTGCCTAAAAGAACATTGAGGTGACTTAGGAGGAACATTTATAAGAATTTCATTACAGTTGGCAACATTTCCCAGTAGGGGGAGAGATGCATAGCTCTAGGAAATCCATTTATATGTCTTGTTGGAAGCTGGACAGGCACAACTGACTTTTTTTAAACATAGGGGGGATTTGGGATCGATGTCCTCTTACCGAGAGGGAGGAAATCAAAGCTGCACAGAACAGCCTTGCAAGATAGACACAAAATGAGGAATTCAACATGGTGGCTTTGTTTATCAAGCCGCATTCCTCCTCTCTTAGTGCACACTAGTGTGGCCTGCCACACAATCTGGGAATTGCTGCTTTAAGTTCTATCTTACAAACTGCAATGCCCCTACATCGGCTCCTGAGATGAGTCATATTTGGTTCACTCTACAAAATAGCAATGTTTACAAGTCCCCAAATGGATCCATAGCACCGTAGAAGTCATTTGGCTGCTCAGAAAACAACATGCTGGTTTTTTTTTTAAAGTCTGTTAGAACTGAGAGCGGCAAGTGGCATATAGAAAATACAGACCTGCACCTCTTGTGGCTTTGCTAAAATGAAAATGACAGGTTTCAGCTGGGAGAGTTGCTCTTACTTTACACTGCAGCAGGGAGGAAAGGCAACATACTGCAAATCAAATGATCACTGTGGAATGAACCTGCTCTTGTTGGATGGGAAAAGAATAAGGAACAGCAGGCAGCCTGCTTACCTAGGAACAGATGATACAGCAGCCTTGACTTCACGAGACTGACATGAGATCTTGATGCTACAGGCGCAGAGCTGAAGTGCTTTTGTTGGGCCACTTGTAGAAGAGAGAGGACTAAGCCCAGGGAACGAGCACTTTGTCCCCTTCTCATACACATGTTCAAGGATCAGACACCATTTCTCTGTCGGCTAGGATTGGCAACCATTTGCAGTTTCTCAGTGTCACACACAACAGTTTTCATCCCATCTTTACACTTTTTTTTAACCATTAGACGATATTCATAGTGTCATGGTTTAATAGCACTAATTGTCACAAAATGTATGTGTGTTATGTGCCATCAAGTTGTCTTGGACCCACGGTGACCCTATTGTTAACAGTGTCACAAAGTACAACAAAAAAATTAAGTTAATAAGAAGACGTACTATTAGAGATGAGAGAGAGAGTGAATGTGTGTGAGCGCACGTGCATGTCCACAAATACCAGCTCCCCCATCCGCCAATGCCAAAATGCACATAGGTTTTTAAAAATGTTCAATTTTAATTGAGATTTACTATTTAGATGCCTCTATGAGCTTCAGTTTTTGCCCTATATGATCATAAGTGCAATAACAAACAGTGCAATAACAAAAAGTGCAATAACAAATAAACTTCCTATTTCCAAAGGCCTGGTTTAATAGGGAAGTTTCAATGCTTCCTAAAGATCATTAAATCAGTTCTGTGGAATTTCTGAGGGAAAGAGGTCTGAAATGAAGGTGCCACTGAGGAGAAGGCCCTGAACCTCATTGCTGCCAACCTAAGAAGGTGCAAAGGCAAGCCTTAGAAATATCTTAATACAGAAAGAGACAGAGAGAAAGAGAGAGACAGAGACAGATTCAGGAGAAGGCACTTTTGTCCACGCCACAAGGTTAAACTAAATAAAACACTGAGATTAGATGGCTTCTCAGCAGACAACAATAAAAGTTTTTTGGATGTTCTAAATTCATCTTCTCAACAGATGTATACCTCCATGATTTCCCCCCTGATTGCAGGTTAGTGCTGTTATATTGTGTGACACTAGAGCTATTGCCTAATGATAGGAACAGTGTAATCGGGTAATAGGAGCAGCTGTGAATATTTGTTAAGAAATGGTGAGCACTGCAAGCAACCATAACTGCAAGACCTCAAGATGCAATGGCCTACGTGGCTGCTGAGCAGATTCAAAGCTGCTTGACATGAACTCCATTGCCATCAGCAGCTCATCTCCTATCTGATCACGGGAGTCAAGCAATGTGAGTTTGCCAGCCTATCATCTTTGGTTCTATGCTGGCAGTGCGCCTAGAGGAGGATGGAGAATAGGGCATAGGAAATGAATGGGGGTGGAGTGAGAGGTGAGTCTTGTCTGCTTCAAGAAAGGTAGAGTTTAATATAAGAAGGTTAGAGCCTATTACCAAATAATAATCACCATCTTAATGACACATGTTGACTGGCTCTCCTTTCCAGCTTCTAGAAATTTATGCGATTTCCCCACTGTTCCCACGTAGTCATCATCACACAGAGCGGTGAAGTTAGATTGGAGGCAATCATTGCTGCATTGAGCTTTGTTATGTGATTTTGTGTTTTTTTTTAAAGCTTTGTTGTGCGATGTGAGTTTGTGCTGCAGAACAGACAAGATTGGTTTTTATCCCACCCTTCCTCCATTTATGCAGAGTGTAATTGCTTCCACTTATTTTTTGAGTGGTGAGACCAAAGCTTTTTTTCTGGGAAAAGAGATGGTGGAACTCAGGACCGCACAATGACGTCACTTTGGGTCTGCTGGAACAAGGGGGGGGGGGTAAAGTTTAAATCACCCTCAGCAAAAATGGTCACATGGTTGGTGGCCCCGCCCCCTGATCTCCAGACAGAGGGGAGTTTAGATTGCCCTCGGAGATCAGGGGGTGGGGCCACCGGCCATGTGACCATTTTCAAGAGGTACTGGAACTCCGTTCCATGGTGTTCCAGCTGAAAAAAAGCCCTGGGTGAGACTGATAGCGTGCCTGGCCTAGGGTTCCCCAGTACACCTCATGGCAGGCAGGGGGTCTGAATCTGGGTCTTTCTACTCATGGTGTAACTGGTGGCCGTTAGAAGATGCTTTAATTGCTATGTTATGCATAGATCATATGGAGATGAAATGTGATTATATTGTATCATGCCTTATAAAAGACAAAAAAGAACCCTTCTCTAAACCGACAAACTGTCTGACAATGTCAAAAACCTGTACACCTACTCTAATAACAACTCAAATAGTCTAACTTTCCCCCTGTCACCTTACCACTATGAGTCATTATCGTTTCTTCAGATAAACATGCTGTACTTTTTTTTCAGAGCTCCTGAATGGGTTTAAAAGTTCTTTTAAAATATATTTTATTATAAAACATGTAGACAGGTGAAGCAGCTATACTGAATCAGACCACTGGTTCATCTTCTTTATTATTGATTACTTGCCAGTTTCAAATAAGTATCCAAGTGGGTCTGTAGTAGAAGAGCAAGATTCGGGTCCAGTAGCACCAGTTCGGTGTAGTGGTTAAGAGCAAGTGGGACTCTAATCTGAACCGGGTTTGGTTGGGTGACCTTAGGTCAGTCACAGCTTCTCGGAGCTCTCTCAGCCCCACCCACCTCACAGGGTGATTGTCATGAGGATGATAATAACATACTTTGTAAACTGCTCTGAGTGGGTGTTAACTTAAGCTGTCCTGAAGGGCGGTATATAAATCGAATGTTGTTGTTGTTGTTAAAAGCCAACTAGGGCTGAATCTACACATACCGGCATAGCGCTAAACTGCCGGAATGCCAGTGTCTTCCTGGAGCGATTTCTGACGTCATCGCACCACGAAAGTGGCATCATGGACCAATGATGTCAGAAATCGCTCCAGGAAGACGCTGGCATTTCGGCAGTTTAGTGCTATGCTGGTATGTGTGGATTCAGCCTAGATTTCCAGGGTATGAGCTTTCAATAGTCTCAGGTCTCAGGCACAGGATCTTTCCCAGCCTTCCTTCAATTGGAATTTTAACTGGTATTCTCCGGGGTACACAACACTTCCTCGATGCAATAACACAGATCCTATGATCTAAATCGGCAAAGGAATAGGGAGGCGGCCTGCTTCCCCACTCACTTCCCTGCTCGCTGCCACGCTGCCTGGGTGCCAGGCTTGCCGGGAGCTGAGACGAGGCAGGTAGCCGTGGCGAAGGGGTGGAGAGGCGAGCGGGGACGTGGCCTGCTTATGGGTCAAGGGGGTCATCGGGGGCTGGCATGGTGCCTCCTTCAGAGTTCAGCACTCGAGGCAGCTGCCAGCACCACCTCCATGAATGCGCTGGGCCTGCTGTTGGATGAGAAATTAGGAGATCTCTAATATAAAGCTTATTTTGTAAGCTTGGGCCAGTGGCACACTATCGACTTAACTTACCTCTGAGGGCTGTTGTGAAGATAAAATGGGCAAGTGAGAACCACATATGTCATCCTAAGGTCTATGGGGGAAGGAGAATAAAAATATACTAGATAACCAATAGTTCTGTGAGGTATACTGGACTAAGCAAAGGTGACTTGCCTAAGGCCATCTAGTAAGTCAGTTTCAGGGCTTAGCAGAAATATGAACCCAGCCTTAGCAAAACATTTTCTCTTCTGCTCCAGATTGTCTGTGTTTGAGGTCAAGAACAGATCATCATGACATGATCTATATC
Organism: Eublepharis macularius; assembly: GCF_028583425.1. Taxonomy (NCBI): domain Eukaryota; kingdom Metazoa; phylum Chordata; class Lepidosauria; order Squamata; family Eublepharidae; genus Eublepharis; species Eublepharis macularius. The sequence goes on along the minus strand of NC_072796.1, from coordinate 120,621,968 downwards.
TGCCATTCAGGAATCTTTTGAGGGTTCCATATAAGTGCAGGATGAGAAAGAGTAGACATTCATCGTGATGTAGATAAATTTGGAAGAGACTGGCAGGTTATGCTTTATCACAGCGGGAACACAAATTTCATTCATTTTATTAAGGAAAACAAATTTATGTCAGCATATTTAAGTGTTCCACTGAATCAGCCATGGCATGAGCATCCCTGTCAGCTCTTTCCTCTGGGACTATAATTCCTTACAATATTTTGTGAGAGGGATAATAAAAAGCTCTAAGAGGGTCACCTAAGGCATGAACTAAAGATGCATAAACAACCTCAGGAGCTTTTGAAAAGAAGCTTCGTGACAAGCCTGTAGCAAGAGATTGCTTCGAAAAACAAGTTTCCCTAACTTACCAACATTTTAAAATTCTACTGATGTAGTGTTTGCAAACAATTAATAGATATAAAGCAAGACTTGTTATTGAATAAAGGAAGGAAAACTTCAGGTAGAATCTCACTAAAGGAGAATCAATGGACCTCGTCAATTTTAGGGCAAAATTGGAGATGCTCATGAATGATATTTTAAGATTTTTAATCTTGCAACTCAGTTGTAATGTTTTGTGGTGGTAGCATGGTGAAAAATGTACCATGCCTTTCTGAGGAGCCAGTGATTATAAACATTAATTGTTTATACACAGTGGTGTAAACCTGTACTGGAAAAAGGGTTTGGGGCCTAGGACCTAGGTCTGATTAATAGACTGCAGATACATAGATAGACCAGACTAGCAGATAACTGAGGTGTACCTAGGGTTGTATTAATTTGCATGTTTAGCAAAGGCTCATGGGGAATGTGTATAAAAAAGGTCACCATGACTAGGAGAGGTGATATAATATAGGACTAGGCTAGCTGGGAAGACTGGAAAGAAAGAGAGAGAAGAGCTAAAGCTATTGCTCTTTGGAAGGCAAAGCTTGTTTCCAAGCTTTGGAACTAAAAAGATCATCATATTGCTGAAGCTGCTAGCTAGAAGAGTTGAACCCTTCTCCCTGAGAGACCAGCAGCTGAAGAAACAAAGAAGAGAAGAGCAGAAATTGCTGGCAGCTGAACTTGTTGACTACTTGAGACTAGTAACCTACTACAGAGATGCGCCCCACTTCGTCTTGCTAGAAGAAAAGGGGAACTGCTCCTAGGGCAGCAAGCAAACTCCAGGATTCAGACAGCATCTTCACAAAAAGGGTCCTGCTGTGGCAAGGCCTTCTGGATATTGGGACGCTGTTCCAGGCGTAGCCTCTGGCCAAATCCACAGAACTGTCTGTGCACCCTACCAAGGGATTGTGAGTAGGACTCTGCTCTGGGGGTCACTGGTTACTGATCCAGTATTGATAATTTTTGGAATGTTTTCATAGTTGTGTTCTGTTATATTTAAATAAATTAGATTTACATTTTGAATTTGTAAACATATCTCTAGACATTGAACCGGGCCCTTGGGACTCTGGGGGTTACAGAGGACATAATATGAAATTTAGTCCTGGCGCATTACTGCACTGATTCCCAATGTGGTGCCCAGCTCTCATGAAGGCCACCAATGCATTTTCTGATGCCCAGTTGATGCCTCAACAAAAAAATATCTCCCCTAAAGAAAAAAGTCAGTCATAGCTTTTCTCCACCTCCTTAGAGCAGAGATGCTTCAGAACAATCCATCAGGCATTACCTTGTGTCTGTGGAAAGCACTCATTCAGAAAAAAAGTGCCTCCACTAGAGGAGAATTGGCTTGAAACCTCCCAGCATTTTGTGGATTCATCTAACATTTTGATGCAGCCCATGATCACTATGGCAACCATTCTGTGATAGGTACCATCCTCCATGGCAGCCATTTTATGGCGGCACATCCACATTCTTAACATTCTGTATGTGCCTACAGACTCAACAAAGTTGGGGACCACTGCATTACCATATACTGAATTTTTGTTCTGGGCAGATGAACCAGATATTTTGGCTTGAAGCTCTGGTCCAAGGATACTTACATCAATGAAGTAGTAGCTGTTGATTTCTGCCAGTTCTTCCTTCCCACACCACCCTTTTTGTCTCATTAGTTTCTTTAAGGCCTCTTGAGTCTCAGGAACAAAATATTGTGGAGTTTGATAGGCTGCAGTGAGAGCATGTCGTAAAAAAGCTCTGTTCTGCGTTTCCATTCTGCTTATGAATCTCATACCACAGTGCAATCCCAAGCAGAGTTTCATCCTTCGAAGACCATTGCAGGCAATGGGCTCAGAAGGATTTAACTCTGCTTGGGATAGGATACAAACCAGTGTTTTGGATGGCTGATTTTATTCACCTATATAAGGTATCTGGAATCATTAGAACAGCAATATTTAAGTCCAGTGGCACCTTAGAGACCAACGAGATTTTCAGAGTGTAAGCTTTCAAGAGTCAGAACTCCCTTCTTCAGACACGAGTAGGAAGCTAAAGGTGGGTTGGGTGTTACAAGGGAGGGCATCTGGATATAAAGGTACAATGCTGCTTGATTAAATGGGAGGGATGTAGCAAAGGAAGATGTCAGGATGTAAAGGAATGCAACTTGATTAGCATCTGTAGTGAGGTAAGAATCTGAAGTCTCTGTTCAGCCCAAGGAAGGGTGGCGGGTTGTCCATTGTTCTGAAACTGAGAATGAACTCCATTTCACCAATCTCACATTTTAATCTCCCCTTGAATTTTCTCTTTTTAAGTACAGCTACTTTTAGGTCCTGGAAGATTAAAATATTCTCCCCTCAGGACAAGAACAACCTGACTCTTGAAAGCTTACACTCTGAAAATCTTGATGGTCTCTGAGGTGCCACTGGATTCAAATCCTGCTGTTCTACTATAGACCAACATGGCTACCCACCTAATACTGGAATCCTCAGGTTTCATCGAGTCATGTTAAGTGATCTGGATTTATGTGGGACAAAAATAGTGAGTCCGTTTTGGTCTTTGCATAATTTGCATGCATGCCCTGCAAAACATTCTCCTGGCTAATCTGCAAATTCCTATATATTTATTATTTATTTACAGAATTTATGTTGCTTCTTGATGCCCAATCAGAGCCACCAAAGAGGGGCTAATAATTTAAAGCAAAACATTATACAATAATCATAAAACCCATTCAAAACCAAGAAGAGTATGGGTAAAAACACAGACCCAGCAATTAATCATAGGGCAGGAAGGAGGAGCTCTTGAGGAAATGTCAAATGAAACAAACAAACAAAAAGACTTCACATGCTAGTAGAAGACGGTAATAGAAGGGGTCAGAAGAATATCCCTGGAGAGGGAGTTCCATATTTAATGCCATGGCCAAGAAGGTCCTCCCCCAGGTGGCCACCCATCTAACCTCAAAAGGCAGGGGCAACAAAAGAGGACCTCAGAAGATGATTGTAGTGGTTGGGAGGTTCATATGGAAGTAGACAGTCATTAATCTATGCTGGCCCCAAGCCATATAGGACTTAAAAGGTTAGCACTAGCACTTTGAATTGGGCCCTGAGATAAATTGGGAGCCCATGTAGATGGACCAAAACTGGAGTGCTGTGGCCCCTATGGTCCACACAGCAGATTATAAAATAGTAAAGAGTCCAATAGCATCTTTAAGACTAACCAAC